>NC_088794.1:55579304-55919224 GCF_011386835.1 Chrysemys picta bellii
CTGGGTGGGGGCGGGTGGGACCCCACCTCCAGTGCGGGTGGGACCCCACCTCCAGTGCGGGTACAAGAGGCACCCTCGGGGGCGGGGGTAGCCCTGAAGCTGCAGCCTGGTTGGAGCGGCATTAACCCTTCGAGGGGGGACCTGCCACAGAGACCGGGGGAGGGGATCCCCTCAGCCCTGTGGTACGTACGGGACGGGGTGGGGGGCTGGGATTGAGAAGGTTAAATTAACCAGAGTCCCCAGCGCAGCCCTGACTGTCTGGGGAACGCGTCCGGCTGCTCCGTCCGTCCGTCCCCAGACACCCTGTGATAAATGGGGGGTGAGGGGGAGCTCCCTTTTATAGACACCCAGCCAGCCAGGAGCTGTAAAATCCCTCTTGGTGGATGTTCTCGAATTGCTCCACCTGTAAAGGGTTAAAAGGCCCCCAGGTAAAGAAAAGGGAGTGGGCACCTGGCCGAGAGAGCCAATGGGACGGCGAGAAGTTTTTAAAACTGGACAGACGCCCCCTTTGTCTGTCTGTTGTTCTCTGGGGAGGGGCGGCCAGGGCAGAGCCAGGTATGAAAAAATCCTAGAAACTGCTCTTGGAAAGCCTGGCCAGGTGAGCTGATCCAGGAATGCCTAAGAAGATGCCCTAGGTTTGTCCTCTTGATTTCAGTATGGCTGGTGGACTCCTCGGTGCTCACCCCGGGGCGTTTGGTTTGCTTGTCACCTTTAAGCGGGACCTCAAGAAACTATTCTTGGCGCTTAATCCTTGTAGCTGCTCTTTTAAAATCCAGCCAGAGCCCGAGTCCCCAGATGTATTTTCTTCTTCTTTATTTTTTTATTAATAAAATTTACCTTTTTGAAGAGCAGGATTTGGATTGTTGTGGCCTAGGAGGTTTGTGCACATGCTGTTTGATTAGCTGGTGGCAACAGATAATTTCCTTTGTTTTCTGTCTCAGCTATTCCCCGGAGGGGGGTGAAAGGGTTGAGGGTGCCCCACAGGGAGGAATTCCCAAGTGCCCCTTACTGGGTCCAAGGGGGCTTTTTGCATTTGGATGGTGGCAGCGTTTACCCAGCCAAGGCCAGAGAGAAGCTGTAACCTGGGGAGTTTAACACAAGCCTGGAGTGGCCAGTATGAATCCTTGTGGGCCCCACTTCTGCACTCGAAGTGCCGTGGGGGAATCAGCCTTGACACCTCCCCAACCCCAAAGACTGCCACGCCTCGCCACGTCCGCAGGCCCAGCCACCCCTTCATCCCCCCCCCATCCCGGGAGCTGCCCGGCGGGGGCTGGGCTGGGGTCCCCCAGGCTGGGGGGGTGGAAGGGAGGTTCCATGGCAGTTGGTGATGCAGAGAGGCTGGTGTCTGGGTAAGGGCCCCCCCAGACACCCCGTCCCTTCGTCTTTGTCTGTCCCCACCCCCACCCCTCCCCCTTCATCCATCCTCACCTCACCTCCCCCACCCCTCCATCCCTCCTCCCCCACCTCTCCATCTGTTCCTGCACCCATCAGTCCATCCCTCTGTCCCCCCTCCATCTCCCCCATCTCCCCATACACACACCTCCATCCATTCATCCATCCATCCCCACACCCACCCCTCCGTTCCCCCATCCCCGTCCACCACACCCACACCTCCATCCACCCCATCCCCCTATATCCCTCCCCATCCCCACCTCTCTATCCCCCCATTCTCCCATATTTCTCCCCCAACCCCACCTCTCTATCCCCCCATTCTCCCATATTTCTCCCCCATCCCCACCCCTCCATCCTCCCATGCCCCCATATCTCTCCCCCCATCCCCACCCCTCCATCCAGCAACTGCTTCTGGGGTGGGACGCGGGCACTGTTTATACGGGGACCCCTTGCCCAGCACTGAGATGCAACCACCTCTGGGGTGGGGCCGCGGGGTAGCAGCGACGCAGCACGGGGCTGGCTCACCCATCGCTGCCCTTACTCTGTTTTTCTCCTCTCCTCCCAGGTGTGGCGACACTTTTTTCACAAGGATCCTCGTGGAGCTGAGTGTGGGGCCTGCGCTGCCCCCTGGGGACAGAGCTGGGAGCCGGACGGAGCATGTAGCCTGGCCGGGCCGATTCCCCCAGCCGCCCTGTGTGTGTGTGTGTGTGTGTGTGTGTGTCCCTGCGGGCTCCCACAGATCCGTGATCCGCCCCCAACAGAGTCCCCCCTTTCTGTTCCCTTCCTTTCCCAGACCCACTTGTTCCATGGAGATTAAAGGGCCTGTTCTCAGAGCCTCCTGTCTGCTGACTTATTCCCCCTCAGAGACGGATGGGTATCGAAGACAGCCAGGACTCCTGGGTTCTCTCCCTGGCTTTGGGAGGGGAGTGGGGTCTAGTGGATTAGAGCTGGGGGAGGGGGCTGGAGGGAGCTAGGACTCCTGGGTTCTATCCCTGGCTTTGGGAGGGGAGTGGGGTCTAGTGGGTTAGAGCTGGGGGAGGGGGCTGGGGAAAGCCAGGACTCCTGAGTTCTCTCTCCGGCTTTGGGAGGAGAGTGGGGTCTAGTGGGTTAGAGCTGGGGGAGGGGGCTGGAGGGAGCCAGGACTCCTGGGTTCTATCCCCAGCTTTGGGAGGGGAGTGGGGTCTAGTGGGTTAGAGCTGGGGGAGCCAGGACTCCTGGGTTCTGTCTCTCGCTGGGCTCTCTTGCTAAGCAGGGTTGGTGTGGGTTGGTGCTGGGCTGGGAGGCCCCACGGAGAGCAGAGAAGAAAGATCTGCCACCGCCTGGCTGGTCTTCTCCTCTCAACGGCCAAGCTTTGGAACAGACGTGTCCAGTTCTAAGGCAGTGAAGATGCTGAGGAATTTCCGTCCATGTTGGAAAGACTCTGTGATGTTCATTGACGTCCGGCGGGGAGAAAACAGTCTGTTCTCGTCCAGGTTGACTGCAGGGGTGTGAAATGACCCTCTCAATTATGGAAAGTTTGAAGAAAGTGTCTCGCAAAGATTGACCGTTTCCGATAGGCTGACGGCGAGCGGATCGCATGCCCTGTGTGGAGACGGGGCAGGAACCATGGAGTAAGGGGGCAAATGTTTCCCATCATTTTGTTGACAGGATGCATTGACTAGCTGTGGGGCAGCTTCTCCGTAACCGGTGGGGTGGGGGGTTAGGAGTACAGCTTGGGACTGGCTGGGGAATCGAACGACCACGGTAACCACCAGTTTGGGGAAATCTGCTCTCCTTTTTCGCAGCCCTCCCTGACCTTGGCCTTCTCCGGGTGGGCTGCCCTAGGCACCCTGGGGCACAGGGGGGTTTATTGAAACAGAGTCCCCTGGAAGAGCCCGGAGGGCATGGGGAACCCGAGGGTCCATCTGGCCCCATAGCCAGCCCCAAACACTTCCACCCAGCCGTCCCCCCTCACTCCTCCATCCGTCCAGCCATCCACCCCCCCCCGAAGGCTGGGGTCTCCCCCGGCTTCGCGCTGGGGTCCTGGGAGGGTGGGGGGGGGAAGGTTCCATGGCAGTTGGTGACCCAGAGAGGCTGGTGTCTGGATAATGGCCCCCCAGCCCTTCGTCTTCATCCCACCCCAGACACCCCCGATCTGTCTGTCTACCCAGCTCTGGCCCTTCCTGCTCTGGGCCGGGATTTCCCCCCCCACACCCCACCCAGGTGCTACCCGGATCCCAGCGCTGCCCCCCGCCCCCGAGCCCCCCGCCCCCCGTGATGCTGCCTCTCTAGGTCCCCAGCACCGTCCTTGCTCTGCTCAGCCTCCTGCTAGTGGCGGTGGCCCTGAGCTCCGACCACTGGCTGGAGGCGAGATGGGACGATGACTTCGTCCACTCGGGGCTCTGGAAGATCTGTGTGAATTTGGTGTGTGCCGTGCCTTCAGAACTACCCGGTGAGGGCATCCAGCACTGCCCGGCAACCCACCGCTGCCTCCAGCCAGCTCCAGGGGGCAGGGGAGAAGGGAACCTGGGATCTCACTCTGGGAGGGGAGTGGGGTCTAGTGATTAGAGCAGGGGGGCTGGGAGCCAGGACTCCTGGGATCTGGCTCTGGGAAGGGAGTGGGGTCTATTGGTTAGAGCACGGGGGCTGGGAGCCAGGACTCCTGGGTTCTGGCTCTGGGAGGGGAGTGGGGTCTAGTGGTTAGAGCAGGGGGGCGGCTGGGAGCCAGGACTCCTGGGTTATGGCTCTGGGAGGGGAGTGGGGTCTAGTGGTTAGAGCGGGGGGGGGGTGTAGGACTGCTGGGTTCTATTTTAGTTTGCTGCAGGGTTATTCTCCATTCCCCCCCCCCCCCCCCGGTCTCTCTGGTTCCTCAGATTACATTGAGGCCACCAAGACGTTCTTGACACTGGGCCTGCTCGCGGGGCTGCTCTCGGCCTTCTCCCTCCTCGCCTTGCTCAGCAGCTCCGACTTCGATGCCATGTCCCCCCTCGTGGTCTCTACCATGGGCAGCTTCAGCACAGGTAACCCCACCCCGGGGCCTCCTCCCCCCTGCTGCTCCCAGCCCCCGGGTCCCATGGCTCGTGGATACCATGTACCCCCCCAGCCAGCCTCGGGGAGACACCCCCCCAAAGACCCTGCTCTGGGCTCTGGCAGTGCCCCCTGGTGGTGGGACGGGGCAGGGGCCCTGGGACTGTGCCTGGCAGGTGCTAAGGGGCATCTGTGCTGTTCCCTTTGGCCCTAGGTTTCTGCGTCCTGATTGCGCTGACTGTGTTCACCAGCGAGTTTGCTCAAGTCATAAAGGCCACCTGGCCTCACATCTCCTTTGGCTGGTCCTGGGGCCTCGGCTGGGCCTCCATCCTCTTCTTCCTGCTGACCGGTGAGCGTGCCGGAGGGGACATTCGAAATGCGGCCACCTCTGGGGTGAGGCTGGTTACACATGGGGATGGCTCACCCAGCACTGAGATGCAGCCACCTCTGGGCCAGGGCAGCTGGGGAACAGCCGCACACAACGCCGCACAGGGATGGCTCGCCCGGCGCTGAGAGGCAGCCACCTCTGGGGCAGGGCAGCTGGAGAACAGCTGCACATAACGCCGCACATGGACAGCTCGTCTGGTGCTGATGCAGCCACCTCTGGGGCGGGGCAGCTGGGTTCTCATGGATGTTGATCCCGTCAGTCCCATTGCTGCCCTAAGCTCATTTTTCTCCTCTTTCCCTCAGATGGGGTAACGTTGTTGGCCCAGGAATCCAACTCGAGCTGAGTACGGGCCTAAGCTGCCCCCTGGGGATAGTGCCGGGAGCCGCCGGGGCCAGGTGGAGCCTGCAGTGTTGTGGGGATGATTCCCTCAACACCCCAGAGCAGGGATGTGTATGTCTGCTCCAAATCCCCGTCCGGGGGGAAATCACCGGGGACCGGGGGCGCTGAGCGCCGGGGGCCGGTGGGGCTGAGCGCCGGGGGCGCCGAGTGTCGGGGGCCGGCGGGGCCGAGCGCCGGCGGTGCCGGGGACCAGGGGGGCCGGGGGCCGGCGGGGCCGGGGACCGGGGGCAACGAGCGCCGGCGGGGCCGGGGACCAGGGGAGGCGGGGGCCGGTGGGGCCGAGCGCCGGTGGGGCCGGGTACCGGGGGCCGGCGGGGCCGAGCGCCGGCGGGGCCGGGGACTGGGGGCGCCGAGCGCCGGGGGCCAGCGGGGCCGAGCGCCGGTGGGGCCGAGCGCCGAGGGTGCCGGGGACCGGGGGCACCGAGCGCCGGGGGCCGGCGACCAGGGGGGCCGGGGGCCGGCGGGGCCGAGCGCCGGCGGAGCCGGGGGGGGTGCTCGGCCGGGCCGGGGGGTGCTGAGCGGGCCGGGGGGCCGGCGGGGCTGGGGTACCCTCTCTGCACTGGGCACCTCCCTGGCCCACTGATCATTCCATAGAATTTAAAAGCAAATACAAGTTGTTTACTTAACAATTAATTTAAAGAAAAGAATAAGGAAAAATGGAAAAGGTTAAAGGAAAACACACCACCCCGCTCTGTGGCAGGGAACATTACAAACAGTGTCTTTGGACATCAGGGCACGTTGCAGTCTGTTCCTTGTAGGTCCCAGGTTTCCTTCTCAGGCCCTGGCTGTGCTGCAGGGATGCTGCAGGTTGGACACTTGCAATGGTGGTGGCCACACACCTCCAGGCTTTAGGTGGTGGGACCTTTCTTCCCAGCGTCAGCCCCCCCGTCAGGCTAAGATCCCCCTCCCAGTCTGGCCTGCAAGGACCCCTGGCTGGGGGTATCTTTCTGCACTGGGCCCTTTGCCCAAGGTCCCCCCTTGGCTGGCCCCAGTTGCTCACCACACCTGGCTCTGTGGCTGCGGCTCTGCTCCCAGCACAGGATCTGCTCTCCCTGGGCTCCCTCTGGCTCTGTGGCTGCGGCTCTGCCTCCTCTGGATCTGGCCCGGCTCTGCTCTCCAGCTCAGCCTGGGCCCCTGCTTTCTCCTTAGCTCAGCCCCACTCTGTCTGACCCAGGCAATTCCAGCTCACAGGGAGAACGGGACCCACCCTGGCCTCCTGTCTCGCTGATTAACCTGCCCGCCCTGTCAGTCAGGCTGACCTGGAGCATTGGCCTCTCGCCATTGTTCCTGGGGACTGTCAATCTCAGGGTCCTGATTTCCCATCGACCCCTCCCCTTTTAGTGCTGGGAGCTAGCCAACCAAAACACTCCCACTGAATGTTAGTAAGGGGGCAACACTCCCTTATACAAGGATAGTGGAAGATGAGTGTCCCTATACCTTACCTAAACAACAAGGAGTCTGGTGGCACCTTAAAGACTAACAGATTTATTTGGGCATAAGCTTTCGTGGGTAAAAACCTCACTTCTTCAGATGCATATATACCTTACCTGTTTCCTGTGTGAAGAATAGTGACAGTGAAGGAAATGTGCCTGTGGCTGTCAAGTGTATTGACTTGCCTATGGAGGAAGCTACCTCAGTCTCTGAGCAGTTGTCTGTGAACAGTCTTGTGTGCTGGGACAAGGAAAATGAAATCCCAAACTGTGTGTCTAGTAAAGGAGAATGTGTCTCCAACTCTTCTTTGTCTGTGGAGCAGACAGAAGGTGCCTTTCAGCCTGTAATGGTTGAGAGTAATTCAGTTGTCTCAGAGTTGGTTCTGGATTCAACTAAAGCCCAGGAAGGGAATGGTCCTACGTTTGTGTCTGTTAGGGAGGATGGCATTTTAACTAAGTTGCATCCAGTTAGTGTCTTAGCAGAATCCCAGAGACCAGACAATTCTGGTGCTTGTATTTTGCCTGTTGTTAATGTGTGGTTGGAAAAGGGTGTAGCAACTTTGTCTAATCAGGGTGATACCCTAGCCAGGGCACAAGAAGAGCAAAAAGGTAATTTGGTTGTGGTACCTACTGACAGTTTAACAACTTGTAGCAAAAAGAAAAAAAATCCTAAACTTGTGTGTGGCAAAGGAAAGGAGAATGCTTCTAACCTTTCATTTAGTGATCTATGGGTTTGCCTGAAAGGGGATTGTGTAGAAATCTGTCTGATGGGCCAAAGGTGATCCTAAATGTAAGTAAGACCCAGACAGAGTCTGTTGTTGCTCAGGAAAGTGTTCCTTTAGAGCAAGCCCTAGGTGAAGAGGGTAAGGGCAGAATTTCTGTGAGGGGTGAATTGCTGCTTAGGCCTTGGCTACACTTGCAGATGTACAGCGCTATGAGTTAAACCTGACTTCGTGCAGCTGAGTAGGGAAAGCGCTGCAGTTTGTCCACACTAACAGCTGCCTAGCGCACTGTCGTGGCCACATTTGCGGCAATTGCAGCGCTATAGGGAGCGGTGCATTATGGGCAGCTAGCCCACAGAGCACCTTTTCCCATTCTGGCACCGTGGGTTGTGGGAAGGGGGCCTGGGTGTAGGGGATTCTGGGTCCTGTCCCAATGTCCCATGATGCATCGCTTCGCATCCCAGAAATCCCTTTGTTTCTGTCCACCTTTGGCGCCATCTTTCAACGGTTTCTGTGCAGCGCAATCTGTCTGTGGGAAATGGAGTCCGAACTGCTGAGGTGTATGCTGACAAGTCTCGCCAGCACGTCACGTTTGGCTGTCCAACTATTCCTTAAGATCCAAAGTGACAGTGAGAGTGAGGGTGAGGAGTCCGACGATGCTATCGAGCCGCGTAACGCGTACGAGACGAAATTGCTTGTGGCATTCACGGACATGCTCAGCACCGTGGAACGCCACTTTTGGGCTCGGGAAACAAGCACCGAGTGGTGGGATCACATCATCATGGAAGTCTGGGATGACGAGCAGTGGCCGCAGAACTTTCGGATGAGAAAAGCCACTTTCATGGGACTGTGTGAGGAGCTCGCCCCCACCCTGCGGCGCAAGGACATGAGATTGAGAGCTGCCCTGCCAGTGGAGAAGCGGGTGGCTATTGCAATCTGGAAGCTGGCAACTCCAGACAGCTACCGGTCGGTCGCAAACCAGTTTGGAGTGGGGAAGTCGACCGTTGGAATCGTGTTGATGCAAGTTTGCAAGGCCATTAATCGCATCCTACTCAGAAGAACCGTGACTCTGGGTAACATGCAGGAAATAGTGGATGGCTTTGCACAAATGGGATTCCCTAACTGTGGAGGGGCGATAGATGGGACGCACATTCCTATTCTGGCACCACCCCACCTAGGATCCGAGTACATTAATCGGAAGGGGTATTTCTCTATGGTTCTCCAGGCGCTTGTGGATCATCGTGGGCGTTTCATTGACATTAACACAGGCTGGCCCGGAAAGGTGCATGACGCACACATCTTTTGGAACACTTGGCTGTTCAGGAAGATGCAGGCCGGGACTTTTTTCCCAGAGTGGAAGATCACGGTAGGGGAAGTTGAAATGCCCATTGTGATCCTTGGAGATCCCGCTTACCCGTTAATGCCGTGGCTCATGAAACCCTACACAGGGAGCCTTGACAGCAGCAAGGAACGGTTCAACTACAGGCTGAGCCAGTGCCGAATGACTGTGGAGTGTGCCTTTGGCCGTTTAAAGGCCCGCTGGCGATCTCTGTATGGGAAGCTGGACTTGGCCGAAAACAGCATCCCTGCGGTTATATCCGCGTGCTGTGCCCTCCATAATATTTGTGAAGGGAGGAGTGAAAGCTTCACTCAGGCATGGACCTCCGAGGTTCAACACCTGGAGCCTGAATTTGCACAGCCAGAGAGCAGGGCTAATACAGGGGCCCAGCGTGGGGCTCCAAGGATTAGGGATGCCTTGAGGGAGCAATTTGAGGCTGAAAACCAGCCGTGATATCTGGTGCCCTGCACGGGAGTGAAGTGCAGTAGTTCCAATCTTTAGGAATCAGTGTCTGCTTAGCAGACAAGCAGACTTGCAGTGCCTGTTATTTCCTGGGCTAAGGAGTCTTTTACTTTATGCAATAATAAAGAATGTTTTCAAAGCCAAAGAATCCATTTATTGAAAAGAAAAAAAAATTATTTATTGAAAAGAAACAAGGGGGTGGAGTGGTGAACAGTACAATCACAGATTCGTGTATGTCCTGTCTGGTGTGCTGTGCAGTGAGTGCTGCACTTCAGGGCAGCTATACTGCATGGTGATAGGGGTTGAGTGCAGAGGGTAAGGGTCGTGGTTTTCAGGGTTGGGTGGTGAAGATACTGGTGTTGAAGGCAGCGGGTGGCGTGAAGAACACGGAAGTTGGGGAAAGTGGGTAGGAGGTGACAGTGGGGCACAACGGAAAGAGTTTTGGGACAAGGGCTGTGGGGGGGGGTGGCGTTTGTGTTTTCGGTACTGCTCCTCTTTCTGCATGGCTACCAGCTCCTGGATTGCATCTGCTTGGTGCTCCAGGATACTTACGAGCCTATCAGTGCTTTGCTGCCGGTGCGCGGTGCTTTGCCGCCGGTGCGCTGCATTTTCCTGGCAGATCCTGCTTTCTCTCTCCCTCCAGTCCTGTGCTTTCTCATTCTCTTTAATAGATTGCCTCATCACTTCTTGCAGCATGTCTTCTTTGCTTTTTCGCGGTCTCTTCCTGAGTCTTCGCAGTCTCTGAGCAGGTGATAAGAGGGACGGCTGAGGTCTCAAGGTTGATGCAGCTGTATAGGCAAAATGCAACATTTAACATAGGCAGCATTGTTTATACCAGCCAGAGTAATGATTCCCCCCGCACTTAAGGAGTAGAAAACACACAGGGTCTACACAATAGCATAATTTTCCCATCCGAAACAGAGCACACATATCCCACGGGAGCCTCAAAATGGTGAGTAATAGGGACTGATTGTTTCAGGGCTGCACTGTCCTCTGGGTTTCTGTGCCTTGGGGAGAGCCAACAGCTTCAGGGGGCACCTACACTGAACACTGTCCCAACATTTTCCACAGGAGTTCGTCCTGGACGATATCTCGCTGCTGAGGGTGACCTGGGAAGCAAGGGAGGGTCTTCTACTGCAATGCAGCTTCCGCCCTGGCCCATATGCAGCTTGCCTGTGTGCAGCAATGGTCCCCCCGCCCCTCACGGCACAGTGGCGTGGACACGTTAGCCTGGCTGGGACAAGGTCCATGGTGGCTCTCCCGATAAACCTGCGCAAGCGCATTGCACACGTTCCGGATGAGACATTCGAGGAGATTACCGAGGCCGATTACCGCGATGTGATAAACCACATCAATGCACTATTCCGCATCTAGGCATGCATGCCTAACCCTCCTCTCCCAAAGAGCCTGCACCAAAAAAATTCCTTCCCGAAAAAAAAACCTGCTTACCGGGAACCTGCTCCTCTGTTTGTCCTCCACCAAGTACCGGCCGCTGTGTCTGGCTACCTTCCTCCTGGCTTGAGAAGAGCTCCTGGCTGCATGGCTCCAGGGATTCCGGGGTGTCTCCATCCGGCCCACCACCATCACTCCCATTTTCCTCCTCTTCCTCCTCCTCCCCCCACACCAGCTCTGAAGTGCATGGTGGTGCTCGGAGTGGAGGTGTGGTTAACCCCAAGTATCACATCCAGCTCTTTGTAGAATCTGCAGGTCGCGGGGGGAGCACCCGAGCGGCCGTTTGCGTCGCGGGCTTTGCGGTAGGCACTCCGCAGCTCCTTCACTTTAATCCTGCACTGCAGGGCGTCCCAGTCATGGCCCCTTTCCATCATGTCCTTTGATACCTTTCCGAATGTATCGTAATTCCTACAGCTGGAGCGCAGCTGGGACTGGACAGCTTCCTCCCCCCAAACACTGATGAGGTCCAGCAACTCGCCATTGCTCCATGCGGTGGCTCGCTTGGCGCGTGGAGGCATGGTCACCTGGAAAGATTCGCTGATAGCACTCCACACCACGCCGGGCTGAGCAAACAGGAAGGGGATTTTTAAAATTCCTGGGGAATGTAAAGGGTCAGTCACATGGTTGGTTACCTGAGGCCAGGGCAGTAGAGTTTGAACTGATGACCAGAGTGGCTAGAACAGGCATTGTGGGATACTGCCAAATAATTCTGGAGGCCATTCACAATGCATTGGGTGGCCACACTGGCGCCGCAGCGGCAGCGCTGCACTCGCTATTCCTCTCAGAGAGGTGGAGTACATGCAGCGCTGCAACCACGGAGATACAGCGCTGCAAATCCTTGCCAGTGTGGACGGGGAGTGAGTTACAGTGCTGGGGACAGCTTTACAGCGCTGCAACTCGCAAGTGTAGCCAAGGCCTTAGAGGAAATCTCAGGATTTATTAGCGAATTTGGGGGGGGGGTGTTGCCGATGTCATGATATTCACGTTAAATCTCGGGATTTTTTAGTGAATCCTGGAATCACAGATCCACTAGGTGAGAAGGGACCACAGGGGTCACCTAGTCCAACCCCTGCCAAGGTGCAGGATTGGTTGGGTCTAAAGCACCCCAGAGAGATCCTGTCCAGCCTCCTCTCGAAAACCTCCAGTGAAGGAGCTTCCACGAACTCCCTGGGCATCTGGTCCATTGTCCGACTGCTCACACAGCTAGGGAGTTTTCTGTGAGATTTAATCTCAACTGACTCTGCTGTAGTTTGAACCTGTTGCCCCTCGTCCTGCCCCGTGGGGTGAGAGAGAACAAACTTCTTTATGGCAGCCTTTCCAGTATTTGAAAACTGTGATAATGTCCCCTCCCACCCCACCAATCTCTTTCCCAAACTAATCATACCCAGTTCCTTCAGGCTGTGCCCCTAGGGCTTCCATTCCATCCCTTTGATCATCTTTATCCCTCACCTCTGTGTAAGGGGACTGTTGCCCCCTTACTAACACTCAGTGGGGGTGTTTTGGTTGGCTAGCTCCCAGCACTAAAAAGGGAAGGGTCGGTGGCAAATCAGGAAGCTAAGACTGACAGTCCCTAGGAACAATGGGGAGAGGCCAATGCTCCAGATCAGCTTGATTGACAGGGCGGGCAGGCTAATCAGGGAGTCAGGAGGCCAGGGATGGGGGTCCCGCCCTCCGGGTGAGCTGGAATTGCCTGGGTCAGACAGGGTGGGGCCGAGCTAAGGAGAGAGCAGGGGCCCGAGCTGAGCTGCTGGGAGCAGAGCTGCAGCCCCAAAGCCAGAGCACAGCCCAGAGAGAGCAGAGCTGCCCTGGGGGCAGAGCTGCAGCAACCAGAGCCAGAGGGGCCAGAGAAGCAGCCAGGAAGCAGGTCAGAGCTGGGAGCAGAGTCACAGAAGCAGCCTGCAGAGCCGACCTGTCCTGGGGGCAGAGCTGCAGCAACCAGAGCCCGAGGGGCCAGAGAAGCAGCCCAGGGAGCTGAAGGCAGAGCAGCAGCAGCAGCAGCCGGGCTGAGGCCGAGTGGAGCTGGAGCCGGGGCTGGAGCCATCCAGAGCTGGGTGCGGTGAGCAGCTGGGGAGAGTGAGGGGGACCCTGGGCAGTGGGCCCAGCACAGGGAGATGCCTCAGCCAAGAGGCCTTGCAGGCCAGACTTGGAGGGGGGATCATAACCCCTTCAGGGAAGAAGGGTCCTGCCACCTAGAGCCTGAGAGTGTGTGGCCACCGCCAGAGCAAGTGTCCGACCCGCAGCGTCTCTGCAGCACAGCCAGGGCCTGAGAAGGAGCCTGGGACCTACAAGGAACAGCCTGTGAACTGCCCTGACATTCCAGAGACACTGTTTGTGATGTTCCCTGCCACAGAGCAGGGTGATGTGTTTTCCTTTAACCTTTCCCATTTTTCCTTATTCTTTTTTAAAATTAATTGTTAATTAAACAACTTGTATTTGCTTTAAATTGTATGAAATGATCAGTGGGTCAGGGAGTTGCCCAGTGCAGAGAGAGTACCCCGGAGTGGGGACACCCTAGCCCCTGTCCTGGGTGACCACAGCAGGGTTGGGAGTCGAGCCCCCCAGGAATCCTGGGCCCAACCTTGTCAGGGTTTACGAGGACTCTGCCAGACAGGAGAGTGGAAGGGGAGTCCTCAAGGGCAGGGAGGCCTCTGGGTAAAGGAAGTGGGAGAGAGGACTCGGATCCTTTCGCTAGCCCACTTCACCGGGGTAGTGCAGAAGCCAGGAAAGTTCCCCACAATACCGGGACCATTCCCCCACTTACATCTGGATCCTTTCCACTTTCTCTACATCCTTTCTATACATTGGTGACCAAAACTGGACACAGTCCTCCAGCTGAGACATAGAGCGGTATTATCACCTCTCGTGACTTCCATGCTCTGCCTCTGTTCATGCAACCTGAAATTGCATTTGTTTTTTTGCAACAGCATCGCATTGCTGACATATGTCAAGGCTATGATCCGCCACAACTCCCAGCTCCTTTTCAGCAGTGCTGCTGCCAAGCCAGTTCTTCCCCATCCTGTATTTGTGTATTTGGTTTTTCTTCCCTAAATGGAGCACCTTCCATTTGTCCATCATTAATTTCATTGTGTCGTCCACAGCTCAATTCTCCAATTTTTCAAGATTCCTCTGAATTTTAGCTCCGTCTTCCAAAGTGTTGGCAACCCCCACTAGCTTTGTGTCATCTGCAGATTTGATCAGTCTGCTCCCTAGTCTTACATCCAGGTCATTGATAATGATGTTAAATATCATGGGACTAGGGTGACCAGATGTCCTGATTTTATAGGGACAGTCCTGATATTTGGGGCTTTTTTTTATATGGCCTCCTATTACCCCCCACCCCCGTCCCGATTTTTCACACTTGCTATCTGGTCACCCTACATGGGACCCAGAACAGATCCCTGTGGAACCCCACTTGGGACCTCCCTCCAATCCCACGTCATTCCATTAAGTTTCTTCTTGTTTGCGCTTGTTTAATTAGTATGTATCCACTTAATAGTTCCACCAAGCCCACATTTCTCCATAAGATCATCCATACTGGGTATCCTATCTTCCAACAGTGGCCAATGCCAGGTGCCCCAGAGGGAATGAGCAGAACAGGTAATCAACAAGTGATCCATCCCCTATCACCCATTCGCAGCTTCTGGCAAATAGAGGCTAGGGACACTATCCCTATCCATCATGGCTAATAGCCATTGATGGACCTATCCTCTATGAATTTATCCAGTTCTTTCTGAACCCTGTTATAGTTTTGGCCTTCCCAACATCCTCTGGCAAAGATTTCCACAGGTTCACTTTTGTTGTGTGAAGAAATACTTCCTTACATTTCTTTTAAACCTGCCACCTATTAATTTCATTTGGGGACTTTTAGTTCTTGTGTTATGGGAAGGAGTAAATCATACTACCTTATTTACTTCAGCCACACTAGTCAGGATTTTATAGACCTCTATCATATCCCCCCTTAGTCCTCTCTTTTCCAAGCTGAACAGTCCCAGTCTTATTAATCTCTCCTTCTATAAAAGCTGTTCCACACCCATAACCGTTTTTGTTGCCCTTTTCTGAATCTTTTCCAATTCCAATTTGAGATAGGGCCACTAAAACTGCATGCAGTATTCAAGATGTGGGTGTACCATGGATTTATATAGAGGCAATATGATATTTTCTGTCTTATTATCTATCCCTTTCTTAATGATTCCCAACATTCAGTTTTTTGATGGCCGCTGCACATTGAGAGGATGTTTTCAGAGAACTATCCATAGTGACTCTCAGAACTCTTCCTTGAGTGGTAACAGCTAATTTATACCCCACCACTTTATATGTATAGTTGGGATTATGTTTCCCAATGTGCATAACTTTTCATTTATTAACATTGAATTTCATCTGCCATTTTGTTACCCAGTCACCTAGTTTTGTAAGATACCTTTGTAGCTCTTCACAGTCAGCTTTGAACTTAACTATCTTGAGTAGTTTTGTATCACCTGCAAATTTTCCCACCTCCCTGTTTACCCCTTTTTCCAGATCATTTATGAACATGTTGAACTGCACTGGTAACAATACAGAACGCTGGTGGACACCACTATTTACCTCTCTCCACTGTGAAAATTAGCCATTTATTCCTATCCTTTGTTTGCTATCTTTTAACCAGTTACTGATCCAGGAGAGGACTTTCCCACTTATCCCATGACAGCTTACTTTGCATAAGAGCCTTTTGGGAGGAACCTTGTCAAAGGCTTTCTGAAAATCTAAGTACATGGACTGGGTCATCCTTGTCCACATGCTGTTGACTCCCTCCAAAAATTCTAGTAGTTTGGTGAGCCATGATTTCCCTTTACAAAAACCATATTGAGTCTTCCCTAACAAATCTATGCATATGATCATTCTGTTCTTTACTATAGTTTCACTTTACTATAATTTCAACCAGTTTCCCCTTCACTGAAGTGGCTTAGAATCATAGAATCATAGAATATCAGGGTTGGAAGGGACCTCAGGAGGTCATCTAGTCCAACCCCCTGCTCAAAGCAGGACCAATTCCCAACTAAATCATCCCAGCCAGGGCTTTGTCAAGCCGGGCCTTAAAAACCTCCAAAGAAGGAGACTCCACCACCTCCCTAGGTAACCCATTCCAGTGCTTCACCACCCTCCTAGTGAAATAGTGTTTCCTAATATCCAACCTAGACCTCCCCCACTGCAACTTGAGACCATTGCTCCTTGTTCTGTCATCTGCCACCACTGAGAACAGCCAAGCTCCATCCTCTTTGGAACCCCTCCTCAGGTAGTTGAAAGCAGCTATCAAATCCCCCCTCATTCTTCTCTTCTGGAGAATAAACAATCCCAGTTCCCTCAGCCTCTCCTCATAAGTCATGTGCTCCAGCCCCCTAATCATTTTTGTTGCCCTCCGCTGGACTCTTTCCAATTTTTCCACATCCTTCTTGTAGTGTGGGGCCCAAAACTGGACACAGTACTCCAGATGAGGCCTCACCAATGTCGAATAGAGGGGAATGATCACGTCCCTTGATCTGCTGGCAATGCCCCTACTTATACAGCCCAAAATGCCGTTAGCCTTCTTGGCAACAAGGGCACACTATTGACTCATATCCAGCTTCTTGTCCACTGTAACCCCTAGGTCCTTTTCTGCAGAACTGCTTCCTAGCCATTCGGTCCTTAGTCTGTAACAGTGAATGGGATTCTTCCGTCCTAAGTGCAGGGCTCTGCACTTGTCCTTGTTGAACCTCATCAGGTTTCTTTTGGCCCAATCCTCTAATTTGTCTAGGTCCCTCTGTATCCGATCCCTACCCTCTAGCGTATCTATCACGCCTCCCAGTTTAGTGTCATCTGCAAACTTGCTGTGAGTGCAGTCCACACCATCCTCCAGATCATTAATAAAGATATTAAACAAAACCGGCCCCAGGACCGACCCTTGGGGCACTCCGCTTGAAACCGGCTGCCAACTAGACATGGAGCCATTGATCACTACCCGTTGAGCCCGACGATCTAGCCAGCTTTCTATCCACCTTACAGTCCATTCATCCAGCCCACACTTCTTTAATTCGGCGGCAAGAATACTGTGCGAGACCGTATCAAAAGCTTTGCTAAAGTCAATGAATAACACATCCACTGTTTTCCCCTCATCCACAGAGCAAGGTATTTCCTCATAGAAGGCAATTAGGTTAGTCAGGCATGACTTGCCCTTCGTGAATCCATGCTGACTGTTCCTGATCACTTTCCTCTCCTGTAAGTGCTTCAAAATTGATTCCTTGAGGACCTGCTCCATGATTTTTCCAGGGACTGAGGTGAGGCTGACTGGCCTGTAGTTCCCCGGATCCTCCTTCTTCCCTTTTTTAAAGATGGGCACTACATTAGCCTTTTTCCAGTCATCCAGGACCTCCCCCGATCGCCATGAGTTTTCAAGGTTTATTGAAGGCTTATTGGCCTTCAACTACCGGGATCACCTCTGGAGCTTTCCCCCAGCCCCCACCCAGTTACCTCATCAAAGCAGGAAACCAAGCTGGTTTGGCAGGATTTGTTCTTGGTAAATCCATGCTCGTGATCACCCTTTGGTCCTCACAAATTGAAGGTTTTATACATTGCTCTAGTAGCTTTCCATTTTTCGAGGCAAGACTTACTGGTCTATAGTTCCCCGGCTCCTCCTTTTCCCCCTTTTAAAGATGGCCACTCTGTTAACCCTTCTCCTGTCTTCTGAGACCTCTCCTGGCATCCATGAGTTTGCAAATATTATTGCCAGTGGCTCCAAGATTTCTTCCACTAATTCCTTCAGCACCCTGGGTTGAACGGCGTCCCGCCCCACTGATCTGAGTTCATTCAATTTGGCCGGAACATCCCTGATGTGTTCTTTACTTATCCCGATCTGCAGCCTTTCCCCTTTGTTGTCTGTGATAACATCGCTAGTCGTCCACTCACATATTGTTTTTTTGTGCGAAGACTGAAGCAAAGCAGGCACTGAGCAGCACTGCCTTCCGACCATCTTCCATCACCAGCTCGGGATATTCTGGCCGCTTTTGTGATTATTAGAGAAAATCTCAGGTTTTTTTGCCAATTTAAGGATTTTTTTAGCCCACGATCTCTCAGGACGGTTTGGTGATTTGTGGTTTTCTGTGAGGAGGGAGGTCACTGCATTGCCAGCAGCCCTAGATCAGGCCCCTGCAGAGCCCAGCAGTACTGATGGTCCCCCAGGCTGATATGTGTCCCCAAACAGCATCTACTCTCATACGTCTCACCCCCCCATCTGTCTCTAGGACTGTCCCAGCCAGACGCCCCAGCCATGGGCAGAGCCCTGCTGCCACAGCATGACACCTGGGAAAGGGAGCTCCCGCCTCAGCGCCCCCTCTGGAGAGCAGGGGGTCCTGCCATGCTGAGGGTCCTGCTCCTCGCCCTGCTCTGGAGGGGTAAGTAAGAAGCACTTGCAGCCGCAGTGCAGGGGGAAGGGCAGAACCTGTGCTAAGCGGGGCCAGGTCTGTCCCAAAACTTGGAAGGGAGACTGGCCAGAGGGGGAGGGGAGCCCAGTGCCCCAGTGTGGTGCTAGGGGGCGCTGAGTGACAGGGAGCGGGCAGGGGGCTTGATGGAGGGAGGAATGGAAACTAAATGGAATGAGAATTGGTCAAGGACCCAGGGCTGGGCTCTCATGGAGCTGTTAGTTGGGAGTGCGGGGCACTGATAGACCTCGATGGGGGGTTGAGCTCAGGGCTGGGCTCGGGAGTGAGGGGAACTGGCAGGGCTGGGTGGTGCAGCTCAGGGTTGGTTTCTGCTCTCTATGGGTCCCACTTCGATCCCTTCCCGTCCCCTGCAGGGTCCCTGTCCCAGCCACCTGGATTTATCCTGGCGGTGCCGCAGTCAGTGTCCGTGCAGGAAGGTCTCTGCGTTCTCGTCCCCTGCAACTTCACATACCCAGCCTCGTATGACACCGACAATCCCTCGACCCAGGAATACGGACACTGGTTCAAGGAGCCTGCTACTGTGGGCCAGGATCATTCTGTGGCCAGCAGTGTTCCCAGCTCTTGGGGGTCACAGGAGACCCAGGGCCGGTTCTGGCTGACGGGGGATCCAGCGCACAGCGATTGCTCCCTGCAAATCAGTGATGCCCGACGGACGGATGCAGGGAAATATTACCTTTACGTCGAGAAAGGCATGTTTGAACACACTTACTGCTCCAATTCTGATGGCACTGGCCCTGCGCTCATCATCTCCGTGCTAGGTAAGAGCAAGCACAGTCACCGCTTTTGAGGGTTCCCCCCCACTCTGAACTCTGGGGTACAAATGTGGGGACCCGCATGAAAGACCCCTTAAGCTTATATTCTACCAGCTTAGGTTAAAAACTTCCCCAAGGCACAAATTCCTTCCCCTGTCCTTGGACGATATTGCTGCCACCACCAAGTGATTTATAGAAAAATTCAGGGAAGGGTCACTTGGAAACCTTATCCTCCCAAAATATCCCCCCAAGTCCCTTCCACTCCCTTTCCTGCGGAGGCTTGAGAATAATATACCAACAAATTGGTTAACAATGTGAGCACAGACCAGACTCTTTGTCTTCAGGATACTGAAAATCAATCAGGTTCTGAAAAGAAGAACTTTATTTATATATATAAAAAGAATCACAGCTGCAAAATCAGTTTGGAAGGTAACTTCACAGGGTAAATAAAAGATGTAAAATACAGAGGATTCCCCTCTGGCTCAGCTTCCCAGTTACGAAAATAGGAATAAAACTATATATGTAGCATAGGAAAATTGACAAGCTAAAACAAAAGATAACCTAATGCCTTTCCTTGCCTACTTACAATTTCTGTGGGTTTAGATCTATTATTCCAGGTATATTTTCAGGAGATGTTGTACCTGCTTGGTCTCTCTCTCCATCCAGAGAGGGAACAACAAAGAGAGAGCAACAAACAAATCCTCCTCCCACCCCCACAGATTTGCAAGTATCTTCTTTCCTCATTGATCCTTCTGGTCAGGTGCCAACTAGGTTATTTGAGCTACTTAACCCCTTACAGGTAAGGCGATTTAGTACAGCTACCAAAGAAAGATTTTATGCTACTGCATACGTAAAGTTGTTACTCTTCCCTCTATATTTATGACACCGCTCATCAACCCCCCTGAGCCAGCCATTCCCCGTCCTGGGGCCGGATCGCAGCCATCGCCCCTAAAGGGCAAACGCCCCATGTCCCCGAGTGATTCTCTCCCCTCTCCCCTGTCTCAGAGCTGACGGAGGAGCCAGAGATCCAGATCTCGCCGGCGCAGGGGAGGCCAGGGATGCTGGTGGCCGGGGAGCCGGTGACTATGAACTGCACGGCCCCTGGGCGCTGCTCCGGGCCCCCTCCCCAAGTCACCTGGATGGGGCCATTCAGCGACACAGCCCGGAACATCTCAGCCCAGCTGGCGAACAGCACCTGGGCCCACAGCTCCGCGCTCAGCTTCACGCCTGCCCCATGGCAGGATGATGGCAAAGAGCTCGTCTGCAGCGTCACCTACAGCTCAGCACAGGGACCTTCAACAAACAGAACCATCCGGCTCCACATCGGCTGTGACCCACCCAGTCCCTCCATGCCAGCCCCCAGCTCCCTCTGCTGGGATCCCACCCCTGGGCTCTCCAGCCCTGCCCTCCAGCCCCTCCCCCCAATTCTGCCCTGTGCTGGGATCCCCACGGCCCACCATGCACCCTCAGCCAATTCTACTCCAGGCCCCTTCCCTCCACACCTTGCAGCCCCTTCTCCATTGGGATCTTCACCCCTTCCTGCCCCCCTTGCTTATGGCTCCCCTCTCTACCCCCAACCTGCCCTGCCCCCAGAATCCTCCTGTGCTGCTATCCACAGCCCTCATTCCAATCCCCCCTTGTTGGGATTTCCCCTCACACCAGCCACCCCAGTTCCCCCTGAGATTCCCCCAGGCTGTCCCTCCACGTCTTCTCCACCCCCTCCCCTTTCTGCCAGGATCGGTGGATGCTCTATATGGGGCAGAGTGTGAATGGGACCCAGTCACTGTCCGGCACTAAACATGCTCCGGGCTCAGTGCCCAGATACCTCAGCCCGCCCTGCCGCAGGGCAAACCCGCATTAAATGGTCTGTGACCCTCGCGCTGTAGATCCAGGGGAGAGGGAAAATCAGCGGCTGCCTTTGCAAGGTGAAGGATCAAATCAGGCATCAGTGTAAGGATGGCCCGTGTTCCGTTCAGCCGGCGGGAGATTTAGAAGGAACCAGCCCTGCAGTCCCCAGCCCATGTCTGAAGTCAGGCCCCAGCTCAACCCCAAACGTCTACACAGACCTCGGAGGAAATGTCCGCACTGCAATCAAAGACCCGCAGCCCGAGTTCCGCGAGCCCGACACAACGGACCCAGGCTCTGAGGCTCGGTGCCGTGGGGCTTTGAGGGCAGCGTGGATGGACCCTGCCAGGCTTAGCCAGCCAGTATCAGTATCTGGCTGTTCTGCATGTTACTTTTAGCCGCCGCTCTAGGCGCAGCCAGACTGCAAAATATCCAGGCCTGGCAGCTAAGCCATAGGACAAAAGGAGAGGGCTGGGGAGAGACGAACTGAGAGGGGAGGCAAAGGACCCATGACGGGGGTCTCTGATGTCCCTGGTGGTGGCTGGGTCTGGGGTGGGGGTGGGAGTGGGGTTATTTAGACCCCTGGCTCTGTCCCGCCCTGGGGAGGACACATTTGGGGAGCAGGCCGCTGAATGCCCAGGTGCCAGGCAGATAGTGGCACTGGTTACGCTTGCTCAAGTACCCAGGCCGGAGCAGCCCGGCCCCTCTTTAGTGACTGCCAATTAGGCCCAATTTTGACCAACCAGTTTTGGTCCCTTGGGTTTCCATTTCCCACGGTTCTGGTTCCCCGGCGTGGCCCTAAACTGGCCCCTGGGTTATGTTGGGCGCCTCTTGGGTGGGGCTCAGTCTGGTCTGTCGCTTCTCTTCCCCGCCCACGGGTCTTGTGTCACTTCAGGGACTTTTTCATCCCCCAGCTGAGCTCACAGCGAGGGTCCACGTCTCGGCTCAGTGATCACTAGTGACCTTCCCCCTCCGGTGCTGTCCAACCCCACTGAAACCCCCTGTCTGGTTTGTGTTACAGACCTGCCCGGGCCCCCCAACATCACCGGGAACCTGACCAGGAATGGCCCCGGTGAGAGGCCACGCTGTGAGCCTGGGAATCAGCGAGCGCCTCCTAGTCACGCTCTGCCCGTGCTCAGGGTCAGGCACCAGGCTCAGCCGGGCTAGGCTCATGGGTGGTGGGTATCGCAGGCCAGGGGAGGCAGAGCTTCCCCAAACAGCCCTACATGGCCTCGCCCATGCTCTGCCCGCAGGTCCTCTCCTGCTCACTGCCCATGCTGTTCCCCCATGGCAGCGCTGGGGCTGGGGCTAGGGTTAGAGGGGGCTGGCCCGCGTCCCCGGACTCCAGGAGGCTAATGCTGTGCCTCCATCCCGCCCAGTGCTGTGGGGCTGGGGTGCTCTTCTAAGTTTTCGCAAATTGATTGCTCCATTATCTTTCCGATTACTGAAGTAACCTGATGGGCCTGTAATTCCCTGGGTTTTCCTTATTTCTCTGGAATCGCTCCTGTATTTCCATGACTTTTCAATGATAATCGCTAATGGCTCAGATATCTTCTTCAGTATTCTAGGATGTATTATATCAGGTCCTGCTGACCTGAAGACATCTAACTTGTCTAAATAATTTTAAACTTGTTCTTTCTCTAATATATTTAACTTGTTCTTTTCCTATCACATTTTCAGTGACATTGACTATTTTAGATCTCCAATCGCTACTAACTTTTTTTTGGTGAAAACTGAAACAAAAGTCATTTCCACATCTTCTGTTATTGTTCCCTGCCCCCCTCCATTGAGTAACAGGCCAACCCTGTCCTTGATCTTCCTCTTGCTTCTAATGTATTTTCAGAATGTTTTCTTGTTACCCTTTATGTCTCTAGCTAGTTTAATTTCATTTTGTGCCTTGGCCTTTTTAATTTTGTCCCTACATACATGTGTTCTTTGTTTATATTCTGCCTTTGTAATTTGACCTAGTTTCCACATTTTGTAGGACTCTTTTTTGTATTTCAGATCATTGAAGATCTCCTGATTAAATTCATTTAGTCCTAGCCATTTGCTTGCATGTGACAGATCCCTTCAGTTCATAGCACAGAAGCAGTGACAGTCTCTTTTCATGCCAAGTGGCTAGTCAAAGTTTGTAGCCCTGTGGGTGTTCCAGTTGGGAGTAGAAATTGGTAGTAGTCAGATGTTTCTTTGATGCAGTTTTGTTTCTTTATAAGGAATGTTCAAAGTCCTCTGTGTCTGAATGCAGAAAGAAGCAATCAGTAAAAATAACCCAATATTTTTTTAAACGTCTCATGATTTGGGGGGACCTGAATGAAAATTTTTCTATGGTTGGGAATGGCAATCCTGTGTCCAGCTAGAGCTGGGCAAAATCGTTCAGCCGAAATGTTTATGGGCAAAAAATGCAGATTCAGAGACATCAAAAAGTTTCACAGATTTGTGTTGGTTTGGCTGAATTGTTCATGTTCAAACAAAACAGCCCACCCCCAAACAACAACAAAACAAAAAAAATCCAAAAAGTAACATTTCAATTTTTTGGTTTAAAACAACTTTTTGTTTTGAAATTTCCTTCACATTTATTAAATACAATTAAAATGTGTTAAAACTGCTTAAAACTGAAACAAAATATTTCATTTTGGTTCAAACAAACCATTTTGTTTGACCAGAAATATTGTTTTGACTATTTTCTCATCAGAAGTATAGAAAAAATTCAGTTTTGGTTTTTGACTCAAAACAAATGTTTCAATTTTTCAGAATTGCTGGAGAACCAAAAAAATCCATTATTTGCCTAATTCAGTCTTTGCTGCACAGTTTTCCTACTCTTGCAAAAAGTGTAATGGGAACTCAGTGTCAACCTGCATGGGCCAAAGCCTTCAGGGGTATAACTTTAATAAAGTCAAGCACAACCACATCTTGGCTTTCAGCTTCCTGTCAGCGCTGCAACACAATGCGGTGTCTGGCTTGAACAATATCAAAAGAGTATTTGAGTGAGTGCTTTGATCCCTTATGAACCACACTTCCCTTTTATGGAATCACTTATTAGCCTCTCTTGTCAACAAACATTGATGGTAGGAGAGGAACCTTTCTTCTCCTGTCATCGTGTGGGTCCGTGGTGAAGTTACGAATATGGGAGTAAGGATGTTGGGCCAAGCTGACTAGTGGTTTTGGGGTATCCAGCTTGTGATGCCTTAAAGGGTCCTGATGTTCAGGAAGTGCTGAGGACTCACCTTCTGAAAATCAGGCCCTGGAGGTGTCTCAAGTTGGGTACCCCAAATCACTACTCACCTTTGAAAATCTTAGTCATGGGGCCCTGGAGTCAACAGAAGTTCTTCCATGAACTTTAATGGGCTCTGGGTCAGGGCCTAAACACTGTTAGTTAACCCTTCAGTTAACATAACTCTAAGCCTGAGCCCCACCAAAGACTAAAGGTGTGTGTGAAACCACTCAGCAGTTTTTGGCTGAGTATTGTTTTGTGCATGTGTGTGTGTAAGCAAGAAAGAGATCACGCAAACTGAGATCAGACAAGGACAGACTGAAGCCTGGTCTACACTTAAATCTTAGGTCAACCTAACCAGATTGCTCAGAGCTCTGAAAAATTTCACACCCTAAGCACCGTACTTAGGTTTACTGAACCCCCGGCATTGATGTGGCTAGGTTGACAGAAGACCTAGCTTCTCACAGAAGTGGATTACCTACCTCAATGGAAAAACCCCTTCTGTCGATGTAGGAAGCATTCAAACAACGGTCCTGAAGTGCCAGAGCTGTGCTACTGTAGTGTAGACATACCCTGAGAGAGAGGCAGACAGCCTGAAGGAGCAGCTGAAAGTGTGATTGCTGACCTTGGAAAACACTGGGAAAGAGGATTTTGGGTCAGGGAACAGGCTAAAAGGGTGTCCTTGGTGCTATGAGCAAAAAAGCTGTTTCCTGGGTTATGGAACAGCTTCTGTATGAGGACAGATTAATAAGAATAGGACTGTTCATCTTGGAAAAGAGATGACTAAGGTGGGATATGATAAACGTCTATAAAATCATGAATGATTTGGAGAAACTGAATAGGGAAGTGTTGTTTACCCCTTCACATAACAAAAGAACCTAGGGGTCACCCAATGAAATTAATAGGCAGCAGGTTTGAAGCAAACAAAAGGAAGTACTTCACACAATGCACAGTCAATCTGTGGAACTCGTGCAGGGAATGTCGTGAATGCCAAAAGTGTGAGTGAGTTCAAAAAATAATTAGATATGTTCATGGAGGATAGGTCCATCAGTGGCTCTTAGCCAAGATGGGCAGGGATGCAACCCCACGCTCTGGGTATCCCTAAACCTCTGATTGCCAGAAGCTGGGACCGGACGATGGGTGGATCACTAAAAAATTGCCCTGTTCCGTTCATTCTCTCGGAAGCATCTGGCCCGAGCCATTGTCGGAAGATAGGATACTGGGCTAGATGGACCATTTGTCTGACACAGTCTGGCCATTCTTATTTAAGTTTCTGTTAGCTGCGAGACATCCCAGCCTTTTAATTTCTTTATTGTCAGGCTCTGAAAGTGTGGCTGTAGGCATGTATGGGTTTGGAGGCACTCATAAATCCCACACGAGGGAAGTACTAGTAAGACAAGTTCCCCAGATTTAAATGACCCTAAATATTGTCTCATAAAGGCACTCATTAAAGAGTGTTCTGAGTTCAAAAGTCTTGAAGATAAGAACTAGGTAGTATTATATAGCACATTTCACCAGGTTTTTACCTGTAACTTCTGATAAATAAGAGTTGTTAGGTTTCTGCTTATCATGAGCATCCAGTATAATAATTCTCAGAGGAGGAAGGAATGGAAAGGTGTAATGCCCAGTGGGCTGGAATGCCTAGTGGTTAGCATCCACTCAGTCATGGGGCAGTGGTAGGGGAGCCCAGGCCCACCCACTTCACCAGGCTCTGACCCAGGGCCCTAGGAGGGTCAGCAGCATTAGACTTCCAGGGGGGACTGTGACATTCCCCTGGTGTTATCTGGACCGGTGATCTGCTGGTCACTCCAATCCTTGACTCTGGGAGCCAGCCTTACCCAGCTCTGCTGTGAGAACCCCCACTCCTGGGCTGATAACACACAGCCTCTGGCATGTAAACTACTTAGATTGTGCAACCGAATGACACTAGCCAATATCTCCGGTCCCAGACACAACCCTAGGAACCTTCGTCTTGCAGTGTCACGTTATGCTTGCTGGACGCTGCAAGCTTATATGAGTTTGTCAATTTAACAAAGAAATTGATATGTACCAGGCTTGTTATCCCAAGGGGAGTCTCTGACACGCTTCAAACCAAATGCTTCAGGTAGAATAAACAAACACATTTATTAACTACAAAAGATAGATTTTAAGTGAGTATAAGTCAAAGCACAAGTTAGATTTGGTTAAATAAAATAAAAGCAAAACGCATTCTAAACTGATCTTAACACTTTCAGTGCCCTTAGAAACTTAGATGCTTCTCCCCACAGGCTGGCTGGTTTCCCTTCAGCCAGCCTCTCCCCTTTGATCAGCAATTAAGTCGCTTGGTGGTGATGTCTGTAGATGGAGGTGGAAGAGAGAGGAAGAGCATGGCCAACATCTTTCCCTTTTATCATGTTCTTTCTTCCTTCTTGGCTTTGCCACCCCCCCCCCCTTCAGAGTCAGGTGAGCATTACTTCATCGTAGTCCCTGACTGATCAAGGAAAGAGGGGTGACTCACTTTGTTGCTGCCTAGGCCAGTGTCCTTTGTTCTTGTTAGGCTGAGCTGGGTTTGTCCCATACATGCCCTGATGAGGTGTGAACTGCCCCTCTGTTCCTGGAGAGTTTTGCCTGGCTTGTTTTAAGCCATGAGAACACGTTTTCAGCCTCATAACTATATACATGAAATTACAACTTATAACATTACTATAACAACAATGCTCAGTGCATCATGAACTTTCCAAGGATGTCCGACATGACAAACTTTGCATTGGATACCACACAATCATAAGGATGAGCATTGGGATTCAAGGTGTTTCCCCGAGATACAGAGTGTCACAGGGACCCTCTGAGTTACCCTCCCCGGGTCACTTCCTACCACTGCTTCTGGTCCCAGATAGGGGAAAGGGAAACCAAACCATCATCCCTGAGCAGGCTCACAGTTCAGTCCTGGTACTTCAGGGAGGCGTCTCTAGCCCTGTAGTGGGGCGGCCTGGCTTCCAGGCGCCCCAGGAAGCGATGAGCCAGAACAGCCGCCAGAGTGGGCGGAGCCACCGCGGCCTGTCCCCGCCCCCCGGAAGTCAAGGGGCGGGACAGGAAGTATAAAGGCCAGGCCACAGCACTCAGTAGCAGGCCGGCAGCAGGAGAGGACAGACGCTGGTGCCCGAGCTCCCGCGGACCTGAGCCTGCCGAGAGCCCGGTATCCCGAGGAGGACTGGCCGAGCCTGCCGAGAGCCCGGTATCCTGAGAAGGACTGGCCGAGCCTGCCGAGAGCCCAGTACCCTGAGGAGGACTGGCCGAGCCTGCCGAGAGCCCGGTATCCTGAGGAGGACTGGCTGAGCCTGCTGAGAGCCCGGTACCCCGAGGAGCGGCCTGAGCTTCCCCCCGCCGAGGGCCCAGAGGGAGCGACAGACCTACCTGGTGCTCGGGGCCCGGAGGAGCCCATGATCTGCGACCCAGCAGATGGAACTCAGGAGGAGCAGGTACCCATGGAGGAGGAGATGGGAAGTGGCCCGGGGATAGCAGACCCCGAACCCATGTCAGTGTGTTGCGGTCAGGATCCCCACTGACTGCGCGGCAGACGGACTGCTGCGGATAGGGCCCCGGGCTGGAACACAGTGGAGTGGGTGGGCCTGTGTTCCCCCCTGCCACCCCGCGCCGGGTGGCAGTCTCTCCTCCTCCTTGTCCAAGGGGCCTGGGCCCCTGACTGACTATTGGTTTGCTGCCCCGCCCTGACCTAGGGCCTGGGCTAACCCAAACTGACCCAGCCCCTGCTACAAGGACTGGGCCACTGACTGACTAGTGGTTTGCTGCCCCGCCCTGACCCAGGGCCGGAGCTGTTAATTGTGTGCTCAGTCCCTGCCTAAGGGCCTGAGCTCTGAACTGTTAATTGTGTGCTCAGTCCCTGCCTAAGGGCCTGAGCTCTGAACTGTTAATTGTGTGCTCAGTCCCTGCACAAGGGCCTGAGTCCGGAACTGTTACTTGTGTGCTCAGTCCCTGCACAAAGGTTGAGCTCTGGACTACGAATTGCGTGCTTAGCCCCTACCCAAAGGTCGGGGCCCTAACTGTTATTCGCTTTGTAGCGGGGCGGCCTGGCTTTCAGGCGCCCCAGGAAGGGACGAGCCCCACCCCAGAACTACTACAAGCCCCTTTTGGCAGAAGCCTTTAGGGTAGCTCTGTACTCTTTTCCAGACTTCTGAGCTGGGGTTGCTCCCTTTTCAACCTTTTCTCCAGTTGGCGCATGCTCTGCAGGTTTAACAGGCTAGCTGGGCCCAGTACTGTCCTTTAACTGCTTCCATCCCAGTGTGGGGTTTGTATACCCCATCACAAAAGGGTTAGGGTTTGCCTACATGGGTAAGTTATACCGGTATATGGTAAGGTGTGAATTCAACGTGCTGTAGTTATACCGATAGAACTCCCCATGTGGACACTTATTCCGGTTTAAGAATGACTATTTTGGTTTAGCTTTAACCTCTGCCAAAATAACACGCTAAACAGAAAAAAACACTCTTATATTGGAGTAAATGTCCACATGCAGAGCTCTATTGGTGTAACTACAGCACTTTAAATTCACACCTTGTTTTATACCGGTGTAATTTTCCTATGTAGACAAACCATAAGAAGGATGCTTTATAATTGGCTCTGAGGATCTGGTTTCAGTATTAGGCTACTCGATTCAAATTATAGATTTGATTGTACTAAAGAATTTTACCAAAGACAATCAATAACCAAATATAGCTACCTACTTAGGAACTTACTTTTGGTATTAATCTGTAGATACAAGTCCAAGCCAATATTGTAGCACGACTTGTTGATTTGATGGAGTTATTTGTTTAGTACTAATAATGATGGCTTAGCTCCAGTGATAGTTTTTTGTTTTTTAAATCTTAATTTAAAAGTTTTAATACAATTTATAAAAAAGAAACTGGTACTGATTGCTTTCAATAAGCAACATGGGTCCAGAACCTTTAAGGGCCTAAACTGGATACCAGCCTGTTAGATTAAAAGTCAGACCAGAACCCCCTAATAAGTTTATGGTTCTCACAAAATGCATTGGATGGCTGGGGTATGTGGGGGTAGCAGGCCTGAGGACATGGCCAGAGGCCTGTAGTGCTGCCACACAGGACTTGGTGGTGGGTGGAGCAGAGATTGGCTCACATGGGGTTCACTCCAGAGGGGGATTGGGCAGGGACAGGGAGGTGTCTCTTATGAAGGGGTCTGCCCTTTCCTGTGCAGTAAGGGTCACAGTAACATCATTATTGCTATATTGGATTTAGAAGCAGACTGGATGGGAGCAGGGTTCCCCCTAAAAACACGGCAAATACCCGATGGCCACGAGTTTGGCCCAGCGAGAGAGACTGTCATTTCCTGGTTTGCTTGCAGCATTGTTAAGCATGTTTCATGTTATTTACCTTCTTCCTGGTGATCCTTGGGCCCTTCCCAGAATCAGCTGCTGTCTCCTTTCTGGGGATCTTCAAGTGATTTGCTAGGATCAGCCCTGGCTCCTTCCTGAGGATCTCTCCTATGTAGCGCCAGCTTCCTTATATAATAATAATTTGAAGAACGGGGTCATCAGACAGAATTTAGGTCACTCCAGCTCTGCTGGCAAAGGCTGCAGTTGAGATTATACAATTTCATGTGACTGATATGAGCAGAGGGAGGAACCTTTAGTAAGCTTTAAACAATCAGGTTACAATAGGTCATCTTAGGACCTCAGGGCAGAATCCACAGGCAAAAGGAAATGCAGCCTCATTTCCTCTATAACAGCTGGTATATTTTTATGTATTTTGGTGAATTTTAAGATGTTTCTCCCAAATGCATTAAAGAGCTGAGTTGATACTGGGGCTGGCAGCAAGAGCAGTAAAGAAATCAGATTGTCTTACAATGAGGTGCTCACATCTTCTGGTGAGTGGGTTTGGGTTATTTAACTGTTTGCCATGATGTCATGATAGTGCTTTTTTTTTTGGTCTCATTTTTTTTCAGAGAAATTACTGAAAAATGGATAAATCTATTTTATAATAAATTTCCTAATAGCCCCATACTGCGTTATTCATTGTTATTTTTAAATGCTATTATTCTATACTCCGATATAATCAGCATGTTCAAAGCTCATACAGGACACTCAAGACTGAAAGGCGATCGAGCAGTTATTGGCTAGGGAGCTCCATGCCTTCTGACACAACCAAAGAAATCTCTCTCCAGCCAGTGGTTCTCAGCCTTCAGGCCACTTGTGGCCCAATCAGCACAGAGCTGCAGCCCATGTGACATCATCCTCAGGGCCATACAGGTAGTACTGGATGCAGCCCACAATGGTAAATAGGTTGAGAACCAATGATAGATTATTATAGCTCCAAACACTGTCCTACTGTGGGAAAAGATGTCATTTGGGTCTCTCGACACCAGGAATTGATCTGCAGCTGCCAGTTTCTTATTACGCTTTCTGTAATAGGCTGAGAAAGTGTATTTGTAGAGAGAACAAAACCTATCAGCTAAACTATTTTCAACATTGCTTTATGGCTGTGGAAAAGCTTTGGCTGAAGAAGTGAGGCTTAAGATTAGCTTTGTAAGTGGCAATAATGTTTCTCGAAAAGCTGTTATAATAATTATTGTTTTGTCTCTGATATTTACATGGCAAAAATTTATAAACCTGTTCAAACTTCCTAAATAAAGAGTTTTTAAAAAAATTAGTGCAGAGGTGGAATCTGAACCAGCTCCCCATAACACAGCAGCATAGTCAGGGCCTGCTCCAGGCACCAGCTGAGCAAGCTGGTGCTTGGGGTGGCAGAGTGTTTGAGGCGGCATTCTGCCCAATCCTAGGGTGGCACGGCTGCTTTTTTTGTGTGTGTGTGTGTGTTCCGCTCTGGCCGCCCTGTAGGGGGCGGCGGCGCAGAGGATCGGAGCACCCTGCAGGGCAGTCCTCTTCCTTTCCTCCCCGCCGACCGGAGTAGAGCCCTCGCGGCAGGAGGCGGCGCAGCGGGAGGGGCCGCGTGGCAGCGTCCCTGCTGTAGCCCTGGCCGCCCCCTTCTCTCTCTCTCCCACCCGCTCCCCCCCCCTCGCCCCCCCAGCCGGTCCCCCTGCACCCGCGCTCCAGCCGCGCCGCAGGGGTTTTTTTTTGTTTTTTTTTTGCCTGGGGCGGCCAAAAAGCCAGAGCCGGCCCTGAGCATAGTGAGCAGAGTGCCAGGGTGAGGTACTCTCAGCAACTAATGACAGTATGGAGGTGGGCTGCTGCATTCTGGACCAATTCATGCTTTTTATAATGTTGGGGTGCTCATTCCTAGCTAGAGTGAGCTGCAGTAATCCAACCTGGAGAGTGTGAAAATGTAAAATATAATGGCCAGGTCAGCGCTTTACAGGATGGGGTGCAGTCTTCTAGCCAGCAGCAGATTGAAGATGGCATTTTTAACAGCCATTAAAGACTAGCCCTTTCCTTTTGCATCTGAAAGGGATCTTTTTGAGGTGGTATCTGTTGTGTACAAATGATAGGATGTACTGTTTGTAACTTAATGGCTTTTATCCATCTGCTGCCATGGCACCTTGTGCTGTGATCTTGTTGGCTATTGCAAGCTAAAGAAGTTTGGGTACATGGATGGGATACCACCTAGATGGAGAGACACTAGACCAGGCCTGCTTGCCAGTGCAGGTTTGAACCATACATTTCAATATCTAGTGTTTTGCCTCAAGATTTAGTCCTAAATTTAATTTGAATGTGGTGGTAGAATAGATTCACTTCAGCCTGACTCCTGTGAGTTTGAAATGCACAGTATACTTTTTTTTGCAAATAATTCACCTTCAGATAAACATTGGTCCTCCATACATATGTATATAGATATCCCTTTGCAAATGCTTTGATCCTTGAATTGCATACAGTGGAACCCAGTTTATCATCATCACATTCGTTTCCTGGACACCATATTGCCTCAGGGAAAAAGCAACACCATTGCATGAAACATAGATAAAGGCCACAGTGCACCACACTTATTGAAGGGCTCTGGGCTGGGTTGAATAAATGCTGCACTTACGTAATTTTTAACCAGTCATTTAAACTGGATTTCTTTTTTGTTTATATATCACCGGGGAAAGTATTTGAGTGTGGCTAGTTTTACATATAATAGCAGGGGCACCTTCAAATCATTTGGAGTATGTCTACCCAGCAGGAAGGAGGTGTAATTCCCAGCTTGGGTAGACGTACACATGCTAGCTCTGCTTGAACTAGCACCTAAAAACAGCAGTGTGGCCACAGCAGCTTGGGCTAGCTGCCTGAGTCCATACGTAGAGTGGCAGGTGAGATTGCACATGGGCAGCTAGCCTAAACCTCTGCAACCACACAGCTATTTTTAGGTGCTAGTTGAACAGAACTAGTGCATGTACATCTACCTGAGCTGGGAATTACACCTCCCACCTGCTGTGTAGACAAACCCTCATATGTAATATAAAAATAAACAATGGGATACTATATTCATATTCTTTTTTCATGTTTAATGCAGTAAAGAAAACAATTTTTGAATTTGTCTGAATTAACTACAGAATTCCCACCTTCCTGCACCAGAGAAAGCAGATAGCAGGCACCATTGCATGCGGATTGCTTCAGAATGCAAAGGAATTGTGTACAGGGCCCTGTCTACTTCAGGGTGCACTAGGACCAGATTCTGTGGCTAGGCCCCCTAAATTAAATTGCAAGGACTCCCTAATTCTGCAGCAATGTTAATTTAACCTACTAAACAATGTATTATGTGACCTTATCTATGCCCAAGCCACAGAGGATATGTTATAGAGCTTAGGTAGCTATCCTGGTTCTCTAGCTTAGTCTGTTATAATGCATGCTTTGTGCTCTGGAGGTCCCCAGTTCATCCCTTGGTATCACACAAAGTGGCAGCTGTTATAATAATTCATTGTATACCCAGGAAATACCCCATCCCCAGTAATCCAACAGCAGCACCTTGAGCTGAAAATAGTCTCTGAATTACAATTCTTGAATCTTTAGTTTCAATGATAGATTGATTTTGTTGTGTTCTTCATTTCATAGAATCATAGAAAATCAGGGTTGGAAGGGACCTCAGGAGGTCATTTAGTCCAACCCCCTGCTCAAAACAGGACCAATTCCCAACTAAATCATCCCAGCCAGGGCTTTGTCAAGCCTGACCGTAAAAACCTCTAAGGAAGGAGATTCCACCACCTCCCTAGGTAACCCATTCCAGTGCTTCACCACCCTCCTAGTGAAAACGTTTTTCCTAATATCCAACCTGAACCTTCCCCACTGCAACTTGAGACCACTACTCTTTGTTCTCTCATCTGGTACCACTGAGAACAGTCTAGATCCATCCTCTTTGGAACCCCCTTTCAGATAGTTGAAAGCAGCTATCAAATCCCCCCTCATTCTTCTCTTCTGCAGACTAAACAATCCCAATTCCCTCAGCCTTTCCGCTTAAGTCATGTGCTCCAGCCCCCTAATCATTTTTGTTGCCCTTTGCTGGACTCTTTCCAATTTTTCCACATCCTTCTTGTAGTGTGGGGCCCAAAGCTGGATACAGTACTCCAGATGAGGCCTCACCAGTGTCGAATAGAGGGGAATGATCACATCCCTGGATCTGTTGGCAATGCCCCTACTTATACAGCCCAAAATGCCGTTAGCCTTCTTGGCAACAAGGGCACACTGTCGACTCATATCCAGCTTCTCGTCCACTGTAACCCCTAGGTCCTTTTCTGCAGAACTGCTGCCTAGCCATTCGGTCCCTAGTCTGTAACAGTGAATGGGATTCTTCCGTCCTAAGTGCAGGACTCTGCACTTGTCCTTGTTGAACCTCATCAGGTTTCTTTTGGCCCAATCCTCTAAATTGTCTAGGTCCCTCTGTATCCTATCCCTACCCTCCAGCATATCTACCTCTCCTCCCAGTTTAGTGTCATCTGCAAACTTGCTGAGAGTGCAGTCCATGCCATCCTCCAGATCATTAATTTGACACTGCTCTATGGAATTCAGCAGTTACAATGTTGTCTGAGTGGCTTGGCTTAGAATTTCCTTCCTACACCCTATGTGAGCTAGGAAAGGGGGGAACTTGTAGTCAGCATCAGCAAATAATCTTCTCGGCTCCCCATGCCTTGGCTGCTGTTCTGGTCTCTAGGCTGCCTAGCGGCCCAGCCTGCATTTTAGACTCCCCACACTCCCTAGCTGAACTCTAGCGCTTGTTCCCTGTCTCATTCCTGCCCCTCCTCACTGAAAACATGTAATCCAATGACCTCCCTCCTGTGAAGAAAGTTGGAGAGCAAGAGGCAACTGCGGGCAGGTCCCAGCAGGGTAGGGAGACAGAAAACAAAAAGCTCAGCATCTAGCAGCAGGAAAATGATAAATTCAGCAGAAAAATGCGGATTTCTGTGATATCTTGGAAAAATGCAAGATTCCACAGCTGCAGAGTCCAGGACCTGACAGGCCTCGAGTGAGATGGCCGGGGCAGTTTACATCTTTTAGAGCAGGGGTGGGCAAACTTTTTGGTCCGAGGGCCACATCGGGGTTACGAAATGGTATAGAGGACCGGGTAGGGAAGGCTGTGCCGCCCCAAACAGCCTGGCCCCGCCCCCTATCTGCCCCTTGACTGCCCCCCTCAGAACTGCCCACCCATCCAACCCCCCCTCCCTCCTTGTCCCCTGCCCGCCCCCTCCCAGGACCCCTGCCCCCTATCCAACCCCCCTACTCCCTGTCCCCTGACTGCCCCCCAGAACCCCCTACCCCTTATCCAATCCCCTCGCTCCCTGCCCCCTTACCATGCCGCTCAGAGCAGCAGGACTGGCTTATTGGAAAGCCTGGGAGGTGGGCGGGCACAAGCCACACAGCCCGGCAGGAGCGGTGGGTCAGAGTGCTCCCCGTATGGCTGTGGGGAAGGGGGGACAGCAGGGGAGGGGCTGGGGGCTAGCTAGTTTACCCACCTCTCTCTTAGAGCCATTGTTAGAGGTTCTTTACAGATTCAAATGGGCATTATGTAGGCCAGGGTTTGGCTACACATGAAAATTAATCTGGAATAAAATAGGGTATGAATTAAAATAGGATTATCTATTCCCAATTAACTCACATGTGGACACTCTTATTCTGGAATAAACATGCTTTATTCCAAATTATCTTAATCCACTGCATTAAACTAATGGAGAACAAGACACTCTTAGTGCAGAGTAAGAGCGTCCGCACATGGAACTATTTAGGAATAGTTATTTGGGAATAGCTATTATGGCATAACTTCAATGTAGGCAAGCCCTTACACACAGGTCATGTTTTGAGATTATTTTCCCAAATGTAAGAGCTAGAAATTACATTTTTTAAACAAAAGCTGATTTTCTGGAGCATGGTTCCGTGGCAGCAACTGAAGCTGATATTGCAGAATCACAGAATATGTGGAGCTTTGTTTATATGTTTTATAAAATACCATTCACATGTATGGTGCTGTCTAAATAATAAGGCAATGGGTTAAATAAATGTTTGTTTGCCTGTATTAGGGCTGTTTTGTACGCTGCAGCCTCTCTTTGTCCAGAGACAGTTGAGGAATTCAATCGTTAATTGAAATTGTATCTGAATTTTTAAGGAATCAGTTTACAAGGAACCACAAAGCCCAGGTTGAGGCCTTGGAGTCTGGTACAAGCATTTACTAGGCTGAGACTTACAAATATCCAGAGATAGGAATAATATTAAAGCATTTTTCTTTAATGGATTTATTTGGTGTCTGATAAGCAAGGGCACCAGATAGCTGAACTTGGTCTATTGTTGCCATCATGTAAAGAGAGACTAAAGCCCCATCTTCCTCCAGTTATAACTCAGTCAGGGGACTCAGTTTCCACATATTTATAGAATGACCAGGTTACAACAGGTTATAAATCTGTAGCCCAGATGCTGTTATGAGAGAGTGATATATTATTATTAATTATTTGTATTGCAGTAGGGTCTAGGAGCCCCTATCATGGACTAGGACCCCACAGTACAAAAAGACAGTCCCTGCCCCACAGAGTTTATAGTCTAAGTAGCTGTGCAGCCAAGGCCTTTGTGGGAAGGGGAAGCAAGGATTCACCTCAACCAGTTCTTAAAGTGGTCTGAATAAAGTTTGTGGGGATCTATCATAATCTAGGAGCAGCAGCTTTGGAAAGACAATACTTAAAGTGCACCCCTCAGTGACCCAGACTGATTTAAAACCTTATTTTTGCTGGGTCTGCGACCCCTTGTAACCTGCCCTGGCACAAACTGACCTTACACATTGACCACAGCCAGCTACTGTACAGCGTGACTAACCCTGCGCAAGCAAAAAAAAATCACAAGTCAGGCCCCCAAAATCACAAGATTTAAATATATATATAAAACCACCTTCTCATTTACAAGCCTTTGGGGTGAAGCAACTTTCACTTCACAACAGCATCAGGCGTTTCTCCACTGCCCTCAGTGGCTGCAAACCAGGCTAGAGATCCTCAGGCAATTCCCTGACCATAGCAGCTGGGGTGAGACCTCCCCCTTTCCATGAGGGGGTGTGAAATTCTAACACAATCCCATGACTGCAGCAGCTGGGGCAAAACCTCCCCCAGCCCCAGCCAGCACACACATGTGAGCACTGCTAACAGGTGACATTCTCAGGCAATCCGCTGATTCCAGTAGCTGGGTCCAACCCCCCCATATAGTGATGTGTGTGCATTAAAGTGTGTAAACCCAGCCCGCCCCATGCACCCCGGGGGTCAGAACCCCCCCTCCCAGTGTGGACTGGGCTCGAGTCGCGGCCGCATCCACCCCCGGGCCCTGCCTGAGAGGCACAGGGTAGCAGCGAGGCCAGTGACCTAACTCACCCCACCCCTCTGTGAGTCCCCCTGTGGGTGGGGCCCCGGGACGGCTCCTCCAATTCCACACCGCGTCTCCTCCCCGCTCCCAAGGTTTGAAGCCCAGGGCGGTGCCTTTGGATCCTCTCCGGCCAATCAGCCCCTCGCTCCCCGCAGATCGGCACCTCTGCAGAGCGACTCAGAGTGTGCCCGGAAGGTTGCTAGGCGCCCCGGGAAGTCCCGCCCCTGGGCGTGGTCAGGCGAGGCCGCCAGTGCCGTCCCGTGTTGCACCACGCGCCCACAGCGTTCGTTTGGCGGTGTCCTGAGGCCGAGGCTGTTCGTGTGAGTGGGGGCGGCGGGGCCTCGAGCGGGGGCAGGGCGGTCGGTCACCCGCGCGCGGAGCCCGGGGCCACCTCAGCATGGCGGGCGGGATGGTCATGGCGGAGGGGGACAGTTAGCTCCCACGGGAGCTGACCCTGATCCGCGGGGCAGGGTGGTCATAGGGGACAGTTAGCCCTCCTGGGGGGGGATGGGCAGGTGGCCTCCATGGGGGAGTGATCCTGACCCTGTGAGTGGGGTGGTCACAGACAGGTAGGTGCCCCCAACCGGGGGTGTGTGGTCATGTAGGGTTGGGGGGAAGTTAGTCCCCATGGGGAGTGACCCTGGTCCTTGGGGCAGGTTGGTTGTAGTGGGGGGATGGGAACAGTTACTCCCCCTGGGGAATGTCCCCAAACAGGGATTCTTCTTCGAGTGCTTGCTCATATCGATTCCAATCAGGTGTGCGCGCGCTGCGTGCACGATCGTCGGAGAATTTTCTACCCTAGCAACACCCGGAGGGTCGGCTGTGGAGCCCCCTAGAGTGGCGCCTTCATGGCGCTGGATATATACCCCAGCCGACCCGGCGCCCCCTCAGTTCCTTCTTACCGCCCCTGACGGTCGTTGGAACTGTGGAGCACGGCATAGCTGTTCTCCACTCTCCCTAGCTTATCCCGTTTTTGTAGATAGTTGTAGTTGTTATATAGTTTTAGATAGTTGTTCAGTTTACCTTTTAATAGTTGTAGATAGTTAAAGGGGATTAAGGGGGTTGTTCTTCCCCCTTTTTTCCCCCGGCGCATAGCCGGGCTCATGCCCAAGGCTCCCGGCTTTAAGCAGTGCGCGTCCTGCGCTAAGCCTATGCCCACAAGTGATCCGCACGACTCGTGTCTGAAGTGCCTGGGAGAGTCCCATCAAACAGATAAGTGTAAGATCTGTAAGGCCTTCAGACCGAGAAGGAGCGGGACTTTCGGCTTCGGCAACTCCTCATGGAGGCGGCACTTAGCCCGGACACTCCATCGGCGCGTCAAGCCCCAGCGCCAAGCGCCTCGGTGCGCAGTGCCCCTGCGGCACCGAGTGCCCCGGCACCGCGGGTGGAGTCGGACAAGCCTCCGCGGCACTGAACCCCTTCGGCACCGCACCTGCCGCAAGTGCCTCGGCGCCCATCGTTATCTCCGGGACACAAGAAATCCCGTAAGGCGCAGGAGACTGCCGTCCTGAAGACGCCGGCCCCCCCCGGTGCCGGGGGTAGAGCCGCGTCCACCGGTGGAGCACCAAAAGCAGGTGCCTCCGGCACCGTCGACTCCGGCTCCGAAGCCGTTGAGTCCGGTGCGGACGGGATCACCACCGCGGTCAGTGGTAGAGCCGTGTCTCCCGTCGACCCCAGAGACCTTCGCGACGGTGAGAGACTTGATTGCTCTCACGGAGCCGGCACCGCCCCAACCACCGGCACCGTTGGCTCCTCGTCCGGTGCAATCCAGGAGAAAACCTGCCATGATGCGCCCACTGTCTCAAGGACTAGAACCACGGCACCGATCCAGGTCACGAAGCAGGTCCCGACGCTGCTCGCAGTCCCGGCGCCGACTATCACCTCGGCACCAGTCGTACTCGCGGCTAAGATCATCGTTGCGGCACCGCTCTACGTCCCGGCACCGTTATGATCGTCGGCACCGTTCGAACTCGAGACGTAGTTCCCGGCACCGCTACAAGCGATGCTCGACGTCGAGGGGCCGCTCCCGGCACCGGGCCTACTCGAGGTCGCTTTCCAGGTCCAGGTCGGACTCTCGGCACCGACGCGGTCATCGGCACCGATCCCGATCTCGGCAACGCTCACCGGCACCGCATAGGGACCGATCATCTCCAGACCGGCACCGAACGGCACCGTATCTTCCGGAGTTCATCTCGGCGCGGTCGGCACCGCCATGGCCATCGAGATCAGTGTCCCGTTCCTCCGATGGGGCATCAAGATCGGCATACCCCCCTCAGGGGCAGGCCGCTGAGCCGGACATGGGCCACTGGCAGGAGGTAGCGGAGGATCCCGCGCAGGGACCTTCACATTGGTCGTTCTGGACCCCGTGGGCGTACCACCAAGCACAAGGGGCTCCACCACCATCAGCCTCTCGCTCGGTGCACTCTGAGCGAAGGGCCCCAGAGTCCACCATCTCTCGCCCTCCTCCAGGGGACACGGAGGCTTCCGTGCCCGCACCACCTGACGTCCTGGACCCAGGGGCAGGTGATGCTCCGCTCCAGGGCTCATTGGACCATGACCCGCCCTTAGATCCCTTGCCGCCTGAGGCATCTTCCTCATCTTCCCCAGATGAGGCGGTGGCGGGCACAACGAGCACAGGTCCACCCCCGATAGATCTCCGGGCACAACAGGACCTATTACGTAGGGTGGCATGTAATATGGACCTACAGGCAGAGGAGATAGTGGAGGTGCAGGACCCCATTGTGAACATCCTCTCCGCGGATGCCCCATCCAGAGTAGCGTTGCCCCTGATCCGTACGATCCAGGCTAACGCCACTACGATATGGCAGACTCCTGCCTCTATTCCACCCACAGCCAGAGGGGTGGAAAGAAAGTACTTTGTCCCCTCAAAGGACCATGAGTACTTGTATACTCATCCCCAGCCGTGTTCACTGGTGGTGTCATCGGTGAATGCAAGGGAGCGCCACGGTCAGCAGGCCGCAGCGCCCAAATCGAAGGACGCTAAGCGCTTCGATTTGTTTGGGCGTAAGGTTTATTCAGCCGGGGGGCTACAGCTTAGAGCGGCTAATCAGCAGGCGCTCCTGAGCCGCTATAACTTTAATTCCTGGAACCCTATGGGGAAGTTCAAGGAATTGGTTCCCCAAGACTCCAGGGAAGAGTTTGGGGCCTTAGTGGAGGAAGGTAAGAAGGTGGCACGGACCTCCTTACAGGCCTCCTTGGACATAGCAGACTCGGCTGCGAGAACCCTGGCTTCAGGTATCGCCATGCGGAGAATCTCCTGGCTCCAGGTCTCGGGCTTGCCTCCGGAACTGCAGCAAACTCTGCAGGATTTACCCTTTGAGGGACACGGATTGTTCTCGGACAAGACGGACTCTCGTCTGCAGAGCCTCAAGGACTCGAGAACAATCATGCGCTCCCTAGGGATGCATGTTCCGGGACCCCAGCGCAGGCCATTTCGACCTCAGCCTCAGCGGTTCTACCCCCCCTCACCTCGTCCGAGACAGGACTCTGCCAGAAGGCAGGGGCGAGGTGGTAGGAGAAGGTTGACCGGCCCTCAACCCGGTCAGAACCAGGGGCCACCTCAGCCACCTTCAGGCCCTAGGCAGAACTTTTGAAGGTGCGGTCGAGGACGGCGCCCCAGTCATCTCCCAGGATCCAGCCCCCTCCTTTCGGGATCGCCTCTCCCATTTCCACCGTGCTTGGTCCCTTATAACCTCGGACCGTTGGGTCCTTCGCACGGTGGAGAGGGGATACGCTCTCCAGTTTTCTTCTTCCCCCCCTCCCACCCCCACTCCCCGTCCCTCTTCAGGGACCCTTCTCACGAGCAACTCCTTATACAGGAGGTTTCTACGCTCCTATCTATGGGGGCCATAGAGGAGGTTCCATTAGAATTAAGGGGAAGGGGATTTTATTCCCGTTACTTCCTGATCCCCAAGTCCAAAGGGGGTCTGCGACCCATCTTAGACTTACGCAGACTCAACAAATTCGTAGTAAAGTTGAAGTTCCGCATGGTCTCCTTGTGGACCATTATCCCTTCCCTGGATCCTGGAGACTGGTTTGCCGCCCTCGACATGAAGGACGCATACTTCCATATAGCAATCTACCCGCCTCACAGGCGCTTCCTACGATTTGTGGTAGACAAGGTGCATTACCAATTTGCAGTCCTTCCCTTCGGCCTATCCTCGGCCCCAAGAGTGTTCACAAAATGTATGGCCGTCGTGGCGGCATACCTTCGTCAGCAAGGGATACAGGTGTTCCCGTATTTAGACAACTGGCTGGTACGCGGTCGCACCAGAGAGCAGGTTCGAGCTCACGTACACATAATAGTACACACATTCCACGCGTTGGGCATTCTACTCAACAAAGAGAAATCCACGCTAGAGCCTACCCAGAGGATAGAATTTATTGGGGCAGTCCTAGACTCCGGACGTGCACAGGCTATTCTACAAGACAATCGTTTTCATACCATCACAAGCCTCATTCGAGGACTCAGGGCCTTTCCAATTACCACGGTGAGGTCGTGCCTCACCCTGTTGGGTCACATGGCTTCTTGCACGTACGTAACCAGGCATGCCAAACTTCGGCTTCGCCCACTCCAGACCTGGGTGGCATCGGTATACCGCCCATATCGGGACAACCTGAACATGGTGATCACGGTTCCGAACTCGGTCTTGACCTCCCTCACCTGGTGGCTAGATCACAGTGTGGTTTGCGAGGGAATGCCGTTTCACGCCCCACAACCCTCTCTGCACCTGGTCACAGACGCTTCATCTCTGGGTTGGGGTGCCCATCTCAACGAACACCATACCCAGGGCCTGTGGACTGCACCCCAGCTAGCCCTACACATCAATGTTCGGGAACTGATGGCGGTGCGCCTGGCGTGCCAGGCATTTCTCAATCTCCTACGTGGCCGCTGTGTGTTAGTTCTCATCGACAACACCACGGCCATGTTTTACATCAACAAGCAAGGAGGAGCACGTTCGTCGATTCTATGCCAAGAGGCCATTCGCCTGTGGGACTTCTGCATCGCCCACTCAATCCATCTCACAGCATCGTTCCTTCCTGGAGTCCAGAACACTTTAGCGGACCGACTCAGCAGGTCCTTTCAGACGCACGAGTGGTCAATTCGTCCGGACATCATCTATTCCGTTTTCCAGAGGTGGGGATTTCCCCAGGTAGACCTGTTTGCATCTCGAGCCAACAGGAAGTGCCACGCGTTCTGCTCCCTACAAGGGCGAGCTCCGGGCTCTCTATCGGACGTGTTTCTCCTTCCTTGGAAAGACCACCTGTTTTACGCCTTCCCTCCATTTCCGCTGGTCCACAAGGTGCTGCTCAAACTACGCAGAGACCAGGCTCGAGTAATTCTAGTCGCTCCAGCGTGGCCGAGGCAACACTGGTACACCACACTGTTGGAGCTCTCGGTTCAGCCCCCGATCCCGCTTCCGTTGTGTCCAGATCTCATCTCTCAGGACCACGGCTGACTACGTCATCCCGACCTACAATCACTCCACCTCACGGCGTGGTTGCTCCATGGTTCACCCAGGCAGAGCGGCAATGCTCGCACTCTGTCCAACAGATTCTGCTGAGCAGTAGGAAGCCTTCAACACGGACCACGTACTTGGCCAAGTGGAAGCGGTTCTCCTGTTGGTGCGAACAACGAGCCATGTCCCCGTTACAGGCACCTATTCCTCTCATATTGGAATATCTCCTCTCCCTAAAACAGCAGGGTTTGGCGATATCTTCAATTAGGGTTCACCTGGCCGCTATATCGGCCTTTCACCCAGGGGAACTCGCGTCCTCGGTATTCTCTAACCCGATGGTCGTTAGATTCCTCAAGGGCTTAGACCGGATGTACCCACAGCAACGTCAGCCCGTTCCGACGTGGGATCTCAACCTGGTTCTCTCCAAGCTCACAGGGCCTCCATTCGAGCCACTGGCCACCTGTTCTCTTCTGTACCTATCCTGGAAGACAGCCTTCCTCGTAGCCATCACCTCAGCACGGCGCGTTTCGGAACTCAGGGCGCTTACATCCGAGCCCCCTTACACGGTTTTCCATAAGGATAAAGTGCAGCTTCGTCCACATCCTGCCTTTCTTCCTAAGGTGGTTTCTCCGTTTCACATGAATCAGGATATATTTCTCCCAGTCTTCCATCCTAAACCACATGCTACTCGCCAAGACCAGCATTTGCATTCTTTGGACGTACGCAGGGCCCTGGCTTTCTATATTGACCGCACAAAGCACTTTAGAAAGACGACGCAACTCTTCGTTGCAGTGGCCGACCGAATGAAAGGCTTACCGGTCTCTTCACAACGCCTATCCTCCTGGATCACGTCTTGCATCCGGACTTGCTATGACCTGGCCGGTGTCTCAACATCGCACCTCACCGCTCACTCAACGGGGGCCCAAGCTTCCTCGACTACCTTCCTGGCTCAAGTTCCAATCCAGGACATTTGTAGAGCTGCAGTTTGGTCATCAGTCCACACATTTGCAGCTCACTACGCACTGGTACAGCAGTCCAGAGACGATGCTGCATTCGGATCAGCGGTTTTGCACACAGCAATGTCTCACTCCGACCCCTCCACCTAGATAAGGCTTGGGAGTCACCTGATTGGAATCGATATGAGCAAGCACTCGAAGAAGAAAAGACGGTTACTCACCGTTGTAACTGTTGTTCTTCGAGATGTGTTGCTCATATCCATTCCAAACCCGCCCCCCTTCCCCACTGTCGGAGTAGCCGGCAAGAAGGAACTGAGGGGGCGCCGGGTCGGCTGGGGTATATATCCAGCGCCATGAAGGCGCCACTCTAGGGGGCTCCACAGCCGACCCTCCGGGTGTTGCTAGGGTAGAAAATTCTCCGACGATCGTGCACGCGGCGCGCGCACACCTGATTGGAATGGATATGAGCAACACATCTCGAAGAACAACAGTTACAACGGTGAGTAACCGTCTTTTTCCCTACCTTCCCCCGGCCAGTCGTTTTCCAGCTAGATTTAGTTTTTAAAATTTTCTAGTTTGAAAAAAAATTCATTTTGTTGTTTGGAAATTTGAATTGAAGTTGAAACATTAACACACACTTTAAAAGCATATGTATAACAAAATACTTGTTCCTGAAAATGCATAATAGGTTTGAAACCTATGAACAAAGACTGCCTCCCGCAGCTGTTTGTTATGACAGTGCCGGCTCATTCATTTCAGAGAGGTTGGCCGACCTAATAATTTCAAATTGTGATTTATAAACAACAGTAAATCATCATAATTCAAATGCTGATGTTTATTGGTGTTTTGTGATGTTTAAAATGTGAGACCAAGAGTTAGCGCCAAATTGCTTTGCTGACAAAAATGTATGAAACTTGCTTACAGTAACTGGGCAGCCACAGCAAGCTTAACTCCTCTTTTATTGAAACTTCATGAGAGTTTATGCATATATATAGAAGGAATTAATATAATTTCTTGTTCTTGGGATGACTATATTAGTGTGTTTAGTGACTTTGCTCTAGAATGCTAGATTTGTGACTGGGAAACTTATAAAAATATGTGTTTCCTATTAGGCAAGGTTTTTAAAATGCCTTATTTGCCAAGGTCGTTATCTCACATTGTCGCTATCTAGAGAGGTCATTATCTTGGGGAGTTTCTGAACTAAACACTTTTATAATTTTTCAAAAGACAATTTAAATTAAATACATTAAAAAAATTGATATATATATTGCTTTAGACATCTAAAACTGTTGTGTTTGGTGTAATTTGCATTGTCCTATGTTAAATTTGCATTATCCTAACAAAACATTTAATTTATTAATTATGACAGTCTGTACTCCTATGTTCACCCTTTTTACAAGGCTAGGATAAATTTTGTACAAAGTATGCCTTGTGAGGTGTCATTTGAAAACTCATAATCTGTCAAACTTTATTGTCCTGGTAAAATGTGTGGCAACATTGTATGTGAAGTTATAGAATTCTACTTTATAAGGCATGTTCCAAATCTGGGGAACCAGCTTCAAACCGGTTCCCCAGAGACAAAAGACTTTATCCAGATGTCAACAAAATCAAATGGACTATCACCTGGTTAATTGGCCATTCTTTGGCAGGAAGAAAGGTGTGAGTGAGAACTTTACATATTGACAGCAAAACAGCTGGAAGTTTCTGTCCTCCAGTCTCCTGTTGCCTGAACCCTAGATGGAAATGATCGTCAAAGGGAAAAGAGAACTATAAGAAATGGGGAGAGAAGCCCCCAAACACTCCTTTCTCCTTGCTCACAGCATCAGAAACACCTGAAGAAACACTGAACTGGGGAGGGAGCTTGGCTGAAAGGATTCTAGCCAGTGAGACTGCAAAAGCATGTGGCAAGAAAGACATTGTACTTTGAATTCACTTAGCCTGTTAAGTAAGTTATTAGTTGCGTTTTGCCTTTTATTTTTTTGTAACCAATTTTAACTTTTATGCCTCATTACTTGTAATCACTTACAATCTTTCTTTTTGTGGTTAATAAACTTGTTTTATTGATTTATCTAAACCAGTGTGTTGGATTAAAGTGTTTGGGAATCTCTAACTGAGATAACAGGGTTTGTGCATATCACTTTCTGTTTATGAAATGATGGATTTTATATGCGCTTGCATTGTCCAGTAGAGTGCTGGGCAGTACAAGATGCATATTTCTGGGGGAAAGTCTGGGACTGGAGAGTTTCCTGGTGTTCTGCAGTGTAATTCATGAGTGACTGACTATAGCACTCATACTGTGTAGCTGGGAGCAAGTTACATGCTGGAGGCTGTGTGTGAACAGACCAGGAGTGGTCGTTCTCACTTTGAAGCAGTGTAAAAGCCATTGGCCATTATCTTTGAAAACTCATGGCGATCGGGGGAGGTCCCGGATGACTGGAAAAAGGCTAATGTAGTACCCATCTTTAAAAAAGGGAAGAAGGAGGATCCAGGGAACTACAGGCCAGTCAGCTTCACCTCTGTCCCTGGAAAAATCATGGAGCAGGTCCTCAAGGAATCAATTTTGAAGCACTTAGAGGAGAGGAAAGTGATCAGGAACAGTCAGCATGGATTCACGAAGGGCAAGTCATGCCTGACTAACCTAATTGCCTTCTATGAGGAAATACCTTGTTCTGTGGATGAGGGGAAAACAGTGGATGTGTTATTCATTGACTTTAGCAAAGCTTTTAATACGGTCTCCCACAGTATTCTTGTTGGCAAGTTAAAGAAGTGTGGGCTGGATGAATGGACTGTAAGGTGGATAGAAAGCTGGCTAGATCGTCGAGCTCAATGGGTAGTGATCAACGGCTCCATGTCTAGTTGGCAGCCGGTTTCAAGTGGAGTGCCCCAAGGGTCGGTCCTAGGGCCCGTTTTGTTCAGTATCTTCATTAATGATCTGGAGGATGTTGTGGACTGCACCCTCAGCAAGTTTGCAGATGACACTAAACTGGGAGGAGTGGTAGATATGCTGGAGGGTAGGGATAGGATACAGAGGGACCTAGACAAATTAGAGGATTGGGCCAAAAGAAACCTGATGAGGTTCAACAAGGACAAGTGCAGAGCCCTGCACTTAGGACGGAAGAATCCCATTCACTGTTACAGATTAAGGACCGAATGGCTAGGAAGCAGTTCTGCAGAAAAGGACCTAGGGGTTACAGTGGACAAGAAGCTGGATATGAGTCAATAGTGTGCCCTTGTTGCCAAGAAGGCTAACGGCATTTTGGGCTGTATAAGTAGGGGCATTGCCAGCAGATCAAGGGACGTGATCATTCCCCTCTATTCGACATTGGTGAGGCCTCATCTGGAGTACTGTGTCCAGTTTTGGGCCCCACACTACAAGAAGGATGTGGAAAAATTGGAAAGAGTCCAGCGGAGGGCAACAAAAATGATTAGGGGGCTGGAGCACATGAGTTATGAGGAGAGGCTGAGGGAACTGCGATTGTTTAGTCTGCAGAAGAGAAGGATGGGGGGGGGGATTTGATAGCTGCTTTCAACTATCTGAAAGGGGGTTCCAAAGAGGATGGATCTAGACTGTTCTCAGTGGTACCTGATGACAGAACAAGGAGTAATGGTCTCAAGTTGCAGCGCGTGAGGTTTAGGTTGGATATTAGGAAAAACTTTTTCACTAGGAGGGTGGTGAAGCACTGGAATGGGTTACCTAGGGAGGTGGTGGAATCTTCTTCCTTAGAGGTTTTTACGGTCAGGCTTGACAAAGCCCTGGCTGGGATGATTTAGTTGGGAATTGGTCCTGCTTTGAGCAGGGGGTTGGACTAGATGACCCCCTGAGGTCCCTTCCAACCCTGATATTCTATGATTCTATGATGATTCTATGAAAAGACACCCCAGGTTCAAAAACTAAGGGGAAACAGCTGTTCAACAGTCCAGATTGTACCCTGGGTAATGTCACATTCTTATGTTTTATATGTTGCAGGTCAAAGTGAAAATGAAAAGACAAAAAACAATTCAACAATTTTTCCACTCAAAGGCCTCCAAAATCAGCCAAGATGAAGAACATATCAAGAATCAGGAATATATCAACATGTTATCTGAAGGTTCAAATGGTGTATCTACATCCGAACAGTCTGAAGCACAAATACAACTACCTACTGAAGAAACAGTGTCTCCACAACCTGAAGGCAGTTCCCGATGTTTGTCGGTCAAGCTTTTTCCATTTATTAAAGTTACAAAAGGTGGTGCACCTCTTGCAAAAAAGCTTACGAAGAAGGAAAGCTTCCCACTGCTACAATTGGTAATACTGGAGGATCTTAGTTTGCCAGACCTGTCAGCAAAGCCAATGCTGATAAACTACATGAAAAGGCTGCAAAACACCAAGCCTCTGTACTGCATCAACATGCAGAAAGCCTTATAAGCCAGTTACTGTCAAAACCAAGTCTAGAAGTACTTAATGAGGCCATTTAAGAATGCTGAATGCACAACGTAGTTTGTGGGAACAAACATGGCGGTTGCATCATACTTTCTATTTAAGCAAGAGATACCATACACTACAAACTGGAGGTCAGTGTTAAGTGCATTGTCACTTGTTAACCCTGAACAAGACCGGCAAATGCTCACTTACTTTCTGCAAGAAACTCAAGTAAGTGGTTAGAAGCATGTGGTTAGAAGCATTAAGTCATTGTGTACGTTATCTTGATGTCAGTGGTAGGCCAGTGGATGCATTTCTAGATGTTCAGGTTATAGAAGACGCATCAGCTGCATCTGTGACAACCCACATCTTAGAAGAGTTAAATGTTTGTAAATTGGAACCCAAACATGGCTGCTTGTGCATTTGATGGAGCAGCAAACTTCTCTGGAAGGCATGGTGGAGTACAAGCTTTGCTCAGAGAAAAGTGTAACCCTAATCTCTCCTATACACACTGCAAAGGCTGTCTACTCCAGCTAGCACTAGTACGAGCTGCATAATCTTCAAAAGACATTAAAAAAGCCATAATTGTAATGACTTCATTGTACTGTTGTTGTTTTTTTCAGCAAGAGTCCAAAAAGACTGAATGTATTGGAAGAAATAGAAGATTCTCTGGGACTGAAGTTCAAATTAGTCCAAGAGAAAACCCACTGGCTTTCTCATGAGCGATCCTTGGCTGTTGTCTTAAAATTACTGCAACCCTTATTACTGGCTTTGGAAAGTATCTACCAAGAGGGAACCGATCTAAGTAGTGAGACTAGTGCACTACTTTTGCTATTATGTTCAGAGAAAACAATCACTATTTTCTCTCTTGTAAGTCTACTGTTGAAACCACTTGGGTCATTAAACAATGCCATCTAGGCATCTGCTACAACAGTAGTAGATCTTTGTCCAGCAATAAAAGCTACAGTTGGATCATTCAGAGAAATATCCATTGAAAACGTACTGGAAGAAGCAAAGACTTCAATCCAAAAGTTAACTAATGAAAGACTAATGACTCTTCCTTAAGCGAAGAGGACAAGAAGTGTTTAAGCCAGCTGAAAAAGTACATTGACTTGATTCTTACAAATCTACAACAGCAACTTCTGGATTCTACTCTGTATAGCTTTTACAGATGTCTATCTTATAAAACACCGGCAATTGAGTGGAGTAAGACACTGCCAGCAATGGGGCTGCCATGTGATCAGGACAGAATAGAGAATTTGAACGTAGAGTGGACTGCCATGCAACGAACGAATGAAGATTTGACTGCAGCTTCTTTTTTATCATTGTTAGTGGCTCAACCTGATCTTTGTGCTATGTTTCCTGGGATGAAAGAATTAGGAATTCATCTCTTGCTACTCCCAGTCACAACAGCTACAGTTGAGTGTTCTTTTTCATCATTGAATAGGAAAAAAGTCGCCTTCTGCCTGATCACATGAATGAACTAATGAGCCTATCAATTGAAGGACTGGAAGTACCGGACACATGAGAAGCCACCAAAGATGAACGCACTGCATTAGAGAAGTTCATTAACAGAGTTGTGCAAAATTACAAGAAATCAAGAAGGATGTAGATGTAATGCTTCACAGAAGGCTTGAATAGCCAACTTCATTTGTGTGATGATTTTAAAATGAGTTAAATCTAATAAAATGCTTGTGGAACATTTTTCAGTTTTTACTCTGGTGCCATACAACCCACCTTCGTCCTCATCGTCTCACCCCTTGGCTTTCACCCCCCCCTGTAAATTCAAACACCGCCTCTAATTTCAATTCCTGTGGAGAAAACAATGTGGGGTAATCATGGGGAGATGGCGGACAATTAGCCCTAAGGGGTGGGGGGAGTTGACCCTGACTCGGGGGTGGGGGCACAAGGGAATGCTTGGTTCTTCCCCACAGCTGGGTGGGGGCACGGGGATACATAGTTATCCTGGTGCAGGGTGAGTGACACCGTACCGCCTCCCCTCTCCACACACACACACAGGGGCAGATTGTCCCTTCTTTGAAGTAACCACTGACATGGAGTGCAGGAAGGCTATAATTTCTGACAGGTGAGACCGTTCCCATATTAGGCAGTTCCTGATTACTATTCATCTATCTTGCTGCAGGCAAGGTTGGATCCCATTTTAATTCCCACTTGCCAAAATCTGTTCCCCATTGCCAGTAACCATTTTTTTGGCAGATGAGGGAAATTTTCCTGGTTCTCTTTCTTGTCCCAGTTGGTGGGTGAGGATGTTTTCGTGTTTGACTGGGAATATTCATGGAGATTGCTCAGGACGGTTTTAACCACATACATTTGTACTGTATTGCAGCCACAACATGTTATAACGTGTTTTGGTCCCAACAGGCCTGGTGGTCTCATAACTGGTTACCCAGCATGGTTGATTATTTTGAACCTGTGTTGTGCATGAGCTGGCTTATAAGATGGTTTGGTCATTTTTTAGTTATAGAATCTTAGAAATGTAGGTCTGGAGGGAACCTCAAGAGGTTATCTAGCCCAGTGGTTCTCAATCTTTTGGGCTCAGGACCCATTTGTAAATGTTTATGGTCCATTGTAACCCAGTAAATAGTCTAGGGATGGAGGCCTTGGGGTGGTTTTGGTCGGATCCTGCATGGCACTCATCCCACAGTGCTGGCTCCTGCAGCTCCTGTGCTGTGGGGCTGGCTGCAGGAGCCATTTGTGTGAGTGGAGTTGTGACCTGCTCATGGGGTTACAGTGTCGCTTACTCAAATTTGGCCTACCCAGACTCCCGTCGTCATGATAGATGGGCCAAATCTGAGTGGCGCTGGGACCCCAGAGGTTGCAGTGCCTGGAACAGGGAGGCAAGCCCAGCCAGCCCAGGAGCTGTCACGTGACCATTTGAAACACCAATTTTGGGTACTGACCCGCGGGTTGAGAAACCCTGATCTAGCCCATCTTCCCCCCCACCCCACCCTGCTGAGGAAGGATTAACAAAAAAAAGACCAAAATTCCATGCTTTAGCCAAGATCTATATCTAGGATAAAGCAAATTTTTGTTTTAACCTGGTTAGTACAGTTTAATAATAATACCTAGATTTTCATCACTAGATCTCAAAATGCTCTACGAAAGAGGTCAGTGTCGTTACTGCCATTTTTGCAGAGGAGAAAATTGAGGCACAGAGGTGTAAAGTGACATACCTAAGGTCATGCAGCAGGCCAGTGGCAGAACTGGGAATAGAATTGAGGTCTCTTGAGTCCCAGCCCAGTGCTCTATCCATTCTGGTGGACCAAATCATCTTACTACCTGGTTGGGCTACATGAGGGTGTATAAAATTTGGTTCTTGCTGCCATAGAGATGAGATGTTTTTAAAGAATTCCAAGGATCGTTGTTGTTTTTCATGGCTCTGCGTCACCCTCAACAGAATAGCTTCTAATATTAAAGGCTAAGTGCTGGCTGTTGATGAGTATTTAATGGCTGCTTCAAATGACTGTCCTCCTTGCACAACTGGTGTTTGACTTATTATTGTGAAAGCCAGTACCATATCTACAGTATGAAAGGCGCTAGCTATAAGGTGTTAATTCTCCTTACAATATTTCAGCACAATGCAAAGAACTTCACGACTGAAGAGAGAGCTGCATCTGTTGACCACAGAGCCTCCCCCAGGCATTATGTTCTGGCAAAACAAAAACCGGATGGATGATCTAGGAGCCCGTATGTATTACCATCATGGTTTGGGGGTTTTTTGGGGGGTGGAGGTGGTATGTGTTTCACTAAAATTCTCTCTGCTGTGGTAATGTTTACTGGGCAGTTTCTGTACTTAGCAATTTGGGGATGAAATTAACCCCAGTCCATGACATTTTTGTTTGATTCTTGTCCACTCTTCATCTTTTTTTTTTTTTTTTTTAATTCCCCTTCTTTATGTTCCCTATTGATTGGATCCCTGGTCATGTGGCTAGGTGGTGTGGACCCGGGGGAGTAGTTAAGGAAACAGCCACACTGGTATGCTCCCTGTAACATGAGTTACTGTTGCTAGAAGTAGCCGTAACCCCCTCTCATGGCTTTTCAACACTGCTGAAGGAGTCTGTGCATGTAGGGGGTTGGATGTGCTTTGCTAACAAGGTTTTATAGATGACTTGGAGACTCAGGTTTCAGGTTTCCTGCTACGAGGAAGGCCAGGCATCCACAGAGTTCTCCCTCCATAACTTTAGATTAACTCCATTTCAGGCACTGACTTCCAGAAGAAACAATACAGGGGAGCAGTATTTAGGATTATGGCCCTATAATCCTAAACATTAGCTTTGCCACCTTAACCCAAGAGATTGTTTGGGTCATTAGGCCAATTCTCAGTCCTGGTTCTAGGGCTGAACATTATTTCAACGTCTTTTTCAAGTATTGGCTGAAAATTCACCATAGTTATTGTATCATGCTCACAGTCTGGAACTTGAGAAATTTTCTCTCCTTCAGAAGTTGAAATTGGCCATGACTCCTGAAGTATGAGAAGGGAGGAAGTATCAAGGCTTCGCCTGGGTGTAAAGATAGGAAGGTCAGACACACGGAAGGAATTAGTGAAATAACATACTCTTTCTTGACTATGCGGAGCACTCGCTCAGCTGAGCTCCAGCAATACAGTTTTTGTCAGTGAAGAGGTTCCAACCTGTAAGTCACTCTTTTTTTCTTCTTCTTCTTCTTCTTCCAAAATTAGATAACTAGTGATTGTTTAGGCTCTCCCTAGTTCTCACTTAAAACATAGGGGTTATTGACCTTACTGCACAGCAGGGTAGAACAAAATGTGACGAGGTGGCAATGGTCACTTCTGTTGGCAGATCCGGACATTGCTACAGTTAGAAACGGTGTGATGGGAATGCACGACTGTAGCAGAAGCATGAAGAGAGTGGGAGCGGGGGGAACACTTACCCATTTTGAATGTTATAGTTGTCTAATTTTTTTTCTTTAAGAAATTTTGGGTGGTGCAAACACGCCATATGATAAAGGAGTTTTCAACTTGGAAGTAGTTGTTCCTGAAAGGTAATTAAATCACTGCATCTAGGAAGGTGGGCAGAAGGGGGAACACACATAGTAAGAAGGAATTTTTTTTTTAACTTCCTGTCAAACATGTCAGTTTGTGTGAGATACGAAGAGGTGGTATCCTGTATATTAGGAGCATTGGAGCAATGGGCATAAAGTGTAATAGTTTGGTTTTTTGCCTTCAGCCTCCCTGTTTGTGACATTATCAATCAGTTTTTAGGTGAGAGAGATTTTATTAATGTACTTATTTATTTTGTAATATGAAGATTTCACTTTCAAACTCCCCAGGTGTGTAACAATGCACAAAAAAAATCTAGAAATACTTTGTCAGGATCCTTAAATTATTTTGATGCCTTTAAACAATTTTGAAAGGGGGGGGGGAAAAGTACCTGTATGGTGCATAAATTCATGGAGAATAGGTTCATCAATGGCTATTAGCCAGGATGGGCAGGAATGGTGTCCCTAGCTGCTGTTTGCCAGAAGCTGGGAATGAGTGACAGAGGATGGATCACTTGATGATTCCCTGTTCTGTTCATCCCTCTGGGGCACCTGGCATTGGCCACTGTCAGAAGACAGGATACTGGACTAGATGGACCTTTGGTCTGACCCAGTATTGCATCTTTTTCCTGTTTACAGCTGAAGTGAATTGATGTAACTAAGAGATGTCAGGGAAAATGAGAAAAGCAAGTAATCTGAGGCAATGAGAAGTTAGCTTCCGAGCAAAAGGGAATTTAGTGCTGTGCAAAGGACAGAAACCAAACTGAAAGCAGTCAAGGCCATTGTGTTAGAGGGCATGACCAGAGATGGGGCTGTTTCCTCCAAAAACTTGCTGAGGAGAAGATGGTTGGAATTTGCAGGTGGCTGGGGAGAGGACACTATAGTGTCGTTTGTGGTAATGTGGCAAATGGAATGCTAATGGAACTGAACATTCAATTTAGATTATATTTCAAATGAAATCTGTTTCTTTAACACCTGTTCTTTAAAGATATCCATTTGAACCCCCGAAGATTCGCTTTCTGACACCCATCTACCATCCCAACATTGACTCTGCTGGAAGGATTTGCCTGGATGTTCTGAGATTACCACCCAAAGTAAGGCAATGCTACTCTAGTGGGAATCAACAAAGTTACAGATGATGCTAAACTCCCCTATTGTCCTGCCTGTAAAAAGCTTCACTGATATTTAATATTGGCTCTTGTTTACATGGATACTCCTGATACAGGCGACTGTATAATGCATGCCATTGGTTACTCACTAAGATGTATTTTCCTTTGCTTTTTTTGATGCTTTAAGGGCTGGGATTTTCAAAGGGACCTATGAGTCAGGTGCCCCTCTGAAAATCACAGCCTGGATCCTGATACAATACAGATGTAGACGACACTGCAGGTCAGTGTTAATTAAGTTGGAGTGAGATCTCTGTGTCACTAGAATTGCTCTCTTGAAATGGCCCGAATAGAAGCTGTAGGGCTAATTGGTATGAGCACTGTGCCTCTGTCTGTCTGCTGTAGAGCAAGTTAGCACTGTAGCTGTGGTGAACCAAAAGAGTGAGAGCCAGGTCGGTTTTTCTCCTTTGTAGGAGAGGTCAAAACTTTACTGGTTTGAGATCCACTAACCTGGCATCAGATGTTTTCCCTGCTGTATAAACTGACCACCTGGTGGTAACCACCTTATGTACTGCATTGAGGTCTGGAAACTCCAGAGGAAAATTTGTTTTCTGTATGTCAGCTAATGATCAGACTTCTTCTCCCTGTTAAGCTCTGTTTTTATTATTCTATTGCTGTGAAGGGTGCCTGGAGGCCATCCCTGAATATCTCCACATTGCTGACCTCCATACAGCTTCTGATGAGCGAGCCTAACCCTGATGACCCCCTCATGGCAGACATAGTACGTACTCTTCTTTTGTTCCCTTGGTGCAAATGCTGGGGCATGCAAGTTAGAGCAGAGATTATATAGTACTTGTGCTCATTCTTCTATATAGGGAACTAAGAGTGTTCACAGGTGCTTGATTAAGTGTCTATCCTCCTTGTCTCTTGCTTTATTATTTCTAGTCCTCGGAGTATAAATACAACAAGGAAGTGTTCATCAAAAATGCCAAACAATGGACTGAGAAGCATGCAAGCCAGCAAAAGAGGGTAAGAAATGTACCATGCTTTGACTCTGCTACAAAGGAGTTGGGTGTAGGCTAATCTTCACATGTATAATCTTGCTAGTCCTCAGGAAGTAATATGAGTGACGCAGATATAGGCATCACTTTCAATAGCTCTAACCCACTGACCCCAGTGCATTTTTGGATGTCTATTTCAAGTTCCAATTCAGTATTATTTTATTGGGAGTGGATTGCCTGTCTTCATAGAATTGAGTCCCTGGGTTGCCAGGGCTGTGATTGTGCCCTAATGTGAACTCTCTGAATTTAACTTCGCTCTTTAAGAAATTTTTGTTAATTCTGTTTAGGTAAACTTTACTTTGTTTCCCTACCCTTGTTGTCATAGCTAGAGATTCCTGTGCATGTGGCCTAGGATACACTTAAAGTTTTTCCGTATAACTATACTGGTATAGTTATGCAGGCAAAACCTTCCTAGTGTAGACATAGCTTATACCAGCAAAAGGACTTTTTTGCTGATATAACTGCAGCTAGGTGTACGCTATAGACTTCTACTCGGATAACTGTCAGTTGGGATGTGAAGAGGTGTGTGATCCCTGACTGACAGAGCTGTGCTGGCAGAAGCCCCTAATGTAGATGCAGGTATTCCAGCAAAGCTGCTCTTCTACCAGTATAGTTTGTGTCATTTGTGATGTGGTTGGAGAGGTGGTTTTACCATATATGTAGACCATATTCTGTCGGCGTAGCTGTGTCCACACTAAGTGTGCTTTCCTGGTATGGTATATTGATATTCCTGTACTAGTAAAGTGCTCCTAGTGTAGACATAGCTTGTGTCTACACTAGGGCTCTTTGCTGGTTCTAAAAACGTTTATTTAAAAACATCACACCCATAACTGACATTATTATACTGGCAACATTTCTAGAGTATACCTGACCTCTATGTCAGGTGAGTCCTTCTACTTCTTGTGTCTGCTCTGCATGGACTTACGAAAAGTGCCCTGGGATATTTTTAAGAGTTGGGGTCTGTCAAAATGTCCCTTCCTGTTGTACTTTGTGCTGGCTTTCTGTTTGTGTAATATAAATGTACAGTTATATTTGGGAAATGTATGGTCATATGCAGATTATAGAAGGGGATTATGTCCTCTTAAAGAGGGGATTGCTCATGACAACTGTCACAGGGTGGCTGGCCCCTGTAACTGAGTAGGTCCAACTCCCCTATGCCAGAGCAGGTGCTCCCAGGTAAGGGAGCAGGGTTGCACCTGCTGCTGTAGAGTGAGTTCCACTGAAGGGCTGGCTATGAGAAGGAACTGGCTGATGGAGAGTGAGACAGGAAATTGCAGGAGGCAGGACTGCCAGAATCCCTGTCGAGGAGAGGTATTGAAAGCCTGAGATTCAAAGGGTGAGCTGAGAATGTTTTTGTTGGTTTCTTTAAGTTTGGGAATAAAACTGCATTAAAGAGACTGTGGGTGTGGCAGAGTGTTTTGGCAAGCTGGGAAGGAGCCCTGCCTTGTGACAACATCCCTCTACTAGTATTTGTGAGAGGTTAAATGAATTTAAGAAAAGTTGATTCCATACTTTATTATTTATTTGTATTGTGGTCATGCCTAGAAGTCCCAGTCAAGGCTTGGGACCCCTTTGTGCTAGCGCGCGCACACACACGCACACACACACACCACGCCCCCGAGGGTCCCTGCCACAAAGACTTTGCAGTCTGAGTATATATAATGAGACACAGTGGCTGGATATAACGAACTACTGCAATGATTATGATTAGAGTAGAAAGCAGAGGGCAGACACACCAGCTGCCCAGCCAATGTTACGTGCTTTGTAAGCATTACAAATGTACTAACCCTATATTCACAGGCATGGAAGGTGATGGTCACTCCTCTCTGTGGTTTTACCATGTGGGTAAAACATATAGGGCCTGCTATTCAACTCTTTTCCTTCTGTGTAGCTCCTGAAGATGGAGCTAGACATTTTAGTTCTCCAACAAATTTATTCTAGTCATAATGGACTGTGTCTCTAGCTGCCCTAGTGCTGTGGTGATGCTCAATGGGGACAAGGGAATTGGCTGTCAACCCACTGAAGACTTTCTGGCAGGTGGGTTTCCTTAGTATCATGTTTGTTTGGGAGAGATCTTTTATGCTGAAGCATATTAGTGAAAGGATGAGAGGATATAACTAGGCATCCTTCTGCACCCTCACCTGATGAAATGCCATGGTCAGGAGTCTTTCCAGAACTCCTTAGGCAACATTAAAAACATTTTCAGATAAAGTGTATACTTGAAGTCCTATGTTTAGGGTGGCTAATAGGCTCAGTAGGAGTTCCCTGGGATTTTACTCTTTGAGCAAGCTCCTGTATGTGTACAAAGTTGAGGCCCTACTAGACCTAGTGTGAAAGGAGTGAGGGCAACAGGTCTGTCATAGTGGTGATGGAGGAGAAATTGCCCCTTGCACAGCATGAGACAAATGGTTGTAGGTGCAGAATGCTAGGACAAGTTTAGAGATGTGGTCTCTTGAGGCAGAAAAACATGCAGCCAGCTGCTGCCCATTTCCACATGCTCAGCAAAGAGACTGTTTTAGTATTCTCCCCTGGATGCAATGGGAGGGAGTGGAGCTCGTGATAGAAGGGATGCTCTAATTTCTCAACATATCAGCTACGGAGAGATAAAAGAAGGCTACTTAGGGTCTGATTTTCCATTGTCCTGTACCGTGTGCTGTCATGTAGGCCAGTGTAAAGTGCTCAGTTGGCAGCGTTACTCACTTTGCACTGCTGTGAATGACTGCATGAGGTGCTGGACCGTGGAGAATCAGGTCTTAGATGTGTGGAGGAGAGGGAAAAGCAGGGACCCTGGTACTACCTGCCCGCAACTAGCTGCTAGGATGGATCGTGACTCAGAACTCTTCATAGTGCTTGATTAGAGAAGTGCAGCAACTGCGGAATAGCTTCTGTTTATTGACCTTTCAAATAAAATGGCTTTAACAAAGGAGTCAAAGGCAGCCTTCAGCCTCAGTTGGTTAGTGTTTCCTTTTTCCGCTCAAATATCCAGCAAGCTGTAGAGGAAACAACTAGAATTTTTTGCAGTTGTAACACTAGGAGGCACCTGCACCCTTGACAATTGTCTGACTTCTGGAAAATAGCTGGGCAGTCTCATTCCCCAGACTAATGAAAATGAGGTACTTGTTGACCAACTTACCTTCCTACTGGAGAATGTACTTGTCTTGTTCCTCCAGTAGGTGGTGTATTTGGTTTTGTATTATCTCAGCTTCTCATGGCAAATGGGGACTGATGTCTGACAAAGTCCTTGCCTCCTAGGCTCTGCACAGCTCTGTGCCTGCCCCTTGGCTCACTGCTTCCACCAACCCCTGTTCCACTTGGGCCCTGTGCTCAGCTAATCCTGCCTTTTCGTCACACTCCCTTTTTGTCTTTCTCCCCCAAGTACCTCTTTGGGCACCCTGTGTGCCCCAAACAAGCTCTCTGATCCTGCGTGCCATGGAGCCATTGTGCTATCCCAACACCCCATTTCTTCTGCTGATCTCCCCTAACCTGACCACTCTCCTCCCTTAAATTAGTAATTTAAATCACATTTTAAAACTATGGGGAACTGTTTATATGGGGTTAATCAGCCTTGTGACATTACTTTGTGTAAGCCTTGTCCTCCCCTATCTGCATCCTTGAGCATTGTCTGTCCCAAAGTCCTGTCTAACTTAGGCTGTAAGCTCTTTATGCAGGGATTGTTTCTTTCATTTGAAAGGTCTGTCTCCTATGTATACAGGCCTTGCTTTTGTGACTGACAGGTCCATTGCAATGTAACTGTCACGGGAGGCCGTGATGGTGCAGGGTGAGGAGATCCCTTGGGTAACAGTCTCTCAGCCCTATAGGTTTTGCTGATGGGGACTGAGACCTTGAATGTGCCCAGTTTTCAATGGGGTGCCAGTATTGTGAGCAGAGTAGTAGGATAATGCGCACCTGGCACCTGTGTTGCTGCAACATTCTGAACTAATGGCAGGTTTGTTTAAGATTGTGCCTAGCTATGAAATCAACAGAGAATTACAGTAATCAAGCCTGGAGGTCCATGAATGTGTGGATCAATGTGGCCAAGCCTGCACCTGCCAGGAGGATGCAAAGTTGTCATAGCAATGGAGCCCTACAAATCTGCAGATATCCCTTTTATATCTGCGGATATCCATGGATCACGTTTGCGGCTTGCGGATCGGATGCAGGTACAAATTTTGTATCCGTGCATGGCTCTGCATACTGGCCGTAAGTTGAAAAGGGCATTCCCCTGTGGCCGTAGCTACTGGAATATCCAATCCAAGTGGACACTAGGCCTGTGGGTTGTTTCAAGGATTTGAGAGGGAGGCTGTATGATGCAGGGTGATATTGCAAAGGTGCTTCTTTTCTCCACCAGCTTCACCTCAATCTTTCCAGTCAGCTGCTCTCCTCTAGTTGCTTATTTTAGCTTGTATTCCTTAGGTGCCCTGTAACTCCTCTGTATCCTGTTATGTACTTGGGGGAAAAAAAAGACAAGAAGAGTGTTAAGGTTGCAAAGTCAAGCACTTGAGAGTTAGGAAGTGTCAGAGTTAAGGTTGCTTGTACAATCTGAATTTGCCCCCTTCTTTCATAATACTCAGTCTTTAATTAAATGATTACACACTTATTATTTATTTGTATTACTGTAGTAGCTAGGAGCCCTAGTCATGGACCAGAATCCCATTGTGCTAGGTAAAGACAAAGTACAAACTTTTTGCCAGAGCCCCCCGGCTTAATTCAGTGCAACAGATGGACAGTATTCACTGACATGGTTATTCAGTGTTTTTATTCTCCTCATTGAGTTACCCTGTGCCTCACTTAGTACATATCATCCAAATCCTGCTCTGGAGACAGAATTATTAATTCCCTTGTGGGCTTTTCTAGGGTGCTCTTCATTACAGTATCTGAGTTTTCAGAAACATTAATGAAATTATCTTCACAACAGCCCTATTGAGGTAGGGAGGCATTAATTTAATCTTATAGTGGGGGAACTGAAGCACAGATATTGAGGCCAAAATAGCCCAAGTGTCCACAAATTTTGGATGCCCAATTTGAGACGGGCGGGGCCTGATTTTTCAGGTCACTTAGCATTTTTATGGCACTTCGTATGTTCAAACAACAGTTCCCATTGATTTCAATTATCAGTTGTAAGTGCTCAGCACTTCTACAAATCAGGCTTCAGAATCTCAAGTTGGGCACCTAGAAAATGAACACAGTGGCCACCTGTGAAAATTTTGATTTTACGTGACTTACCCAGCATCACATAGGAGCTCTGTGGCCGAATCCAGTTCTTCAGGGTGGCATTCAACTGTTCTAACCACGAGACCATCCTTTCTCTTCCTGTAATTCACTGCCTTATTCACGACACAGTTAACTTCTGCAACAAATGAGGCTGGGCTCCTACCTGTTAAGAGTGCTAACGCCAATGTAAGATTCAGGCCTGTATTTTTGCCTAAGATAGCATTTTGGGTTTTGCTTGCCTGTTTGAGTCTTGATATACTTACATTCTTACTAATATGTGAGAACAAAGGACAAATGCACTGTGTATGTTGCTTCTGCCTAGCCAGATGGGTTTATTAGCATACTGGGAACAGATAAAGTGTGCACTCTAGTAACACAATCTGCTCTTAAGACTGCCTCAACTCCTCTCTCAAGGCAAGGTCAAGCAACCATTGGGGAGGGGCAAATGGGGATTGGGGGGAATGTATAAAACACTAAAAGGCCAAAGAAATGCCTGTCCCTGACCATAGCACAACCTCACTCCTTACCCCTGCCATGGGGTACAAAAGAGATGGGACGAAGACCCACGACCCCCCAAAATGGAACATGACCATAAGTTGTAAGGGGTGGGACTATGGGCTTGCATCTCAGGTATAATTATGCCTGCTGAGGAGGGCTGGGACAGGACACTGGGAAACAAGGCTCTGCGATATCAGAGTTGTGGGATTCATGCTTGCTGGAAACTAACCCCAATAAATTTCTGGTCTTCTGCTTTCTGTCTGGGTGACAAGAACCAGGGGAGAGGGTGAAGGGAAAACACTCTTACCACTATAGACAATGGCTTCTTTCACTATGCAAGCCTGATTTGTTCCCTGAACACTGCTCATCTTGTGTACTGAATGAGACGGGAGTCCTCAGGAAAAATAGTATGTGATCATGTAATTAAAGGGGAGGAGGGGAACTTAGGGCAGGTCTACACTAGAAAGTTAGGGCAACCCAGCTCTGTCACTCAGGGATGTGAAAAATTCACACCTCTGGGAGATGTAGTTAAGCTGGCGTAATCCCCAGTGTAGACAGTGCTAGGTTGACAAAAGAATTCTTCCATCAACCTAGCTACTGACTCCCAGAGAGGTGAATTTACAACAGTGACAGAAGAACCCCTTCCATCACTGTAGCGAGTCTCTACGCTACATCTATGCCACTGTAGTGTTTCTAGTGTAGACATAACCTAAGGCTCTACTTGTTATGGCTGTGGGGGGGAAAAACAACCTTGAAAATGTGACCCAAGTGTCACCATCTGCCTGAGTGAGAAACAAATAGTTCTAAAGTGTGAGCTGCCTCATTCGTCTCATGGGTGATGACTCGGATGTCAGTGATAATACTTTAAATAAAAACATAGTTAACTAGAGTTGGTTGACATTTTCACAGGAATGTGTTTTTTGGCACACTTTTTGATTAATTTTCCCCTTTTTTCCTTCACTCCCAAAATTCGGCAAGTCTGAAGAGTTAGAAAGTTCCAGAGTGGCAGAAGGAAACATAGGTGTGGAAGGGACTTCCTGGCTCATCAAGTCCAGTCCCTGCTATCACAGGCAACCCCATCAAATAACGTGGGTCATAAATTTATCAAACTCTGTCTTAACACTAGTTAGGTTGTTCACCCCACTGCTTCTATTGGGAGGCGGTTCCAGAACTCACTTTTCTGATGGCTAGAAACCTTCTAATTTCCAGCCTAAATTGGTCAATTTATACACTTTCAGGCCTGGTCTACACTATGACTTTAATTCGGATTTAGCAGCATTAAATTGGATTAACCCTGCACTCGTCCACACAACGAAGCCATTTATTTCGAAATAAAGGGCTCTTAAAATCGATTTCTGTACTCCACCCCGATGAGCGGAGTAGCGCCAAAATCGATATTGTCATTTTGAATTAGGGTTAGTGTGGCTGCAATTCAATGGTATTGGCCTCCGGGAGCTATCCCACAGAGCACCATTGTGACCGCTCTGGACAGCAATCTGAACTTGGATGCACTGGCCAGGTAGACAGGAAAAGCCCCACGAACATTTGAATTTTATTTCCTGTTTGCCCAGCGTGGAGAGCACAGGTGACCACAGATAGCTCATCAGCACAGGTAACCATGCAGGCCGATAATCGAAAAAGAGCACCAGCATGGACCGTACGGGAAGTACTGGATCTGATCGCTATATGGGGAGAGGATTCAGTGCTAGCAGAACTTCATTCGAAAAGACGAAATGCCAAAACTTTTGAAAAAATCTCCAAGGGCATGATGGAGAGAGGCTTCAATAGGGACTCAGATCAGTGCTGCGTGAAAGTTAAGGAGCTCAGACAAGCCTATCAAAAAACAAAGGAGGCAAACGGTCGCTCCGGGTCAGAGCCGCGGACATGCCACTTCTACACCGAGCTGCATGCAGTTCTAGGGGGGGCTGCCACCACTACCCCACCTCTGACCGTGGATTCTGAGGCGGGGATAATCTCATCAGCTACACCTGAGGATTCTGCGGACAGGGAAGAGGGGGAGAAGGAGGAGGAGGACGAGCTTGCAGAGAGCACCCAGCACTCCGTTCTCCCCAACAGCCAGGATCTTTTTCTCAGCCTGACTGAAGTACCCTCCCAACCCAGTATCCAAGACCATGACCCCATGGAAGGGACCTCAGGTGAGTTTACCTTTTAAAATATAAAACTTGTTTTAAAAGCAAGCGTTTTTTAATGATTACTTTGCCCTGAGGACTTGGGATGCATTCGCGGCCAGTACAGCTACTGGAAAAGTCTGTTAACGTGTCTGGGGATGGAGCGGAAATCCTCTAGGGACATCTCCATGAAGCTCTCCTGGAGGTACTCCAAAAGCCTTGCCACAAGGTTTCTGGGCAGTGCAGCCTTATTCCGTCCTCCATGGTAGGACACTTGACCGCTCCATGCTTGCAGCAAGTAATCTGGTATCATTGCATGACAAAGCCTGGCAGCGTATGGTCCCGGTGTTTGCTGGCATTCAAGCAACATCCGTTCTTTATCTCGCTGTGTAATCCTCGGGAGAGTGATATTGCTCATGGTAACCTGGTTGAAATACGGGAATTTAATTAAGGGGACAGAGGTGGCCCTTCCTACTGGGCCTGTGGCTGAAAAGAAATCCTTCCCTGCAGTTAGCCAAGGGGGGGTGGGGGGGAATTGGCCCAGAGCTTTTTGCGTTTGGCTAGCAGGGATCTTCCCTGATACCAGCCATGCAGTGGGGGGAGGGATAAAGCGATCATCCAGAGAACTGGATGCGGGGGGTTAGTTTGTTTTCTGCTGCTGAAGTTTAACAGGAAAACCGCAGCACTCAACGGACTTTGCTTGGTATGTGGGAAAGGAGGGCGCAGAAGCCGAAAGACAATGGCTTACCATGGCCACATGCAAGCCAAATTCTGTTGCCCGGACCTGCGTCTGTGATCTCTAGCAGCAAAGCCACAGGCACTCAATATTAAGAGGCAAAATGCGACCTTGCACAGAAATCACGTGCTATGTAATGTGAATAGTGTTGGTCACCGTGAAAGAGTATAAGCATAGTTCTGCAAAATGTATCTTTTTAAAAAATTCTCTTCTTTTTTCCCTCCCTCCAGCAGCTGCAAATTCTTCAAGCCTCCCTCCTCCGTCCCGAAGGCTATCTCAGATAAGGCGTCGGAAAAAGAAGACGCGAGACGAGATGTTCGCAGAAATCATGGAATCCACCCACAGTGAAAGAGCTCATCTGAATGAGTGGAAGGACATGGTTTCAAAGTATAGGAAAGAAGCCAGTGAACATGAGGACAGGAGGGACCAACGTGAGGACAGGAGGGACTAACGTGAGGAGAGGAGAGACGCTCGAGATGAGAGGTGGCGGCAGGAAGATCAGAGGAGGCAGGATGCAACGCTGGGGCTGCTGCGTGAGCAAACAGACATGCTCCGGCATCTGGTGGAGCTTCAGGAATGGCAGCAGGATAACAGAGTGCCGCTACAGCCCCTGTATAACCTCCCTCCCCATGTTCCATAGCCTCCTCACCCAGGCATGTAAGAACGCGGGGGAGGAGGCTCCGTACACCCTCCCATTCCACCCCAGTGGACAGCCCAAGCAAAAGGCTGTCATTTTTTTAACCTTTTTTTTAGTGGCCTTTTCCTTCCCGCCGATCCTCCTCCCAAACCCCACCCGGGTTCTCTCCCTCTTTTTATAATCAATTAATAAATAATAAATGAGTTTTAAACGATAGTGACTTTATTTCTTTTGAAAGCAAGTTGGGGGAAGGGGGAGGGTGGGTTCCTTACAGAGAATGAGTCAATAAAGGGGGCGGGTTTTCATGAAGGAGAAACCATCAGAAATTTCACACTGTAGCCTGGCCAGTCATGAAACTGGTTTTCAAAGCTTCTCTGATGCACAGCGCTTCCTGGTGTGCTCTTCTAATCGCCCTGGTGTCTGGCTGTGCATAATCAGCAGCCAGGCGATTTGCCTGAGCCTCCCACCCCGCCATAAAGGTCTCCCCCTTACTTTCACAGAGATTGTGGAGCACGCAGCAAGCAGAAATAACAATGGGGATATTGGTTTGGCTGAGGTCTGAGCGAGTCAGTAACGATCGCCAGTGACCTTTTAAACAGCCAAATGCACATGCTACCACCATTCTGCACTTGCTCAGCCTGTAGTTGAACAGCTTCTGACTCCTGTCCAGGCTGCCTGTGTATGACTTCATGAGCCATGGCATTAAGGGGTAGGCTGGGTCCCCAAGAATAACTATTGTCATTTCAACATCCTCAACGGTTATTTTCTGGTCTGGGAAGTAAGTCCCTTGGTGCAGCCGTTTAAACAGTAGTGTTCCTGAAGACGCGAGCATCATGAACCCTTCCCGGCCAGCCCACATTGATGTTGGTGAAACGTCCCTTGTGATCCACAACTGCTTGCAGCACCATTGAAAAGTACCCCTTGCGGTTTATGTACTGGGTACCCTGGTGCTCCGGTGCCAAGATAGAGATATGGGTTCCATCTATCGCCCCACCACAGTTAGGGAATCCCATTGCAGCAAAGCCATCCACTATGACCTGCACATTTCCCAGAGTCACTACCTTTCGTAGCAGCAGCTCAGTGATTGCTTTGGCTACTTGCATCACAGCAGCCCCCACAGTAGATTTGCCCACTCCAAATTGATTCCCGACTGACCGGTAGCTGTCTGGCGTTGCAAGCTTCCACAGGGCTATCGCCACTCGCTTCTCAACTGTGAGGGCTGCTCTCATCTTGATATTCTGGTGTTTCAGGGCAGGGGACAGCAAGTCACAAAGTTCCATGAAAGTGCCCTTACGCATGCGAAAGTTTCGCAGCCACTGGTAATCGTCCTACACCTGCAACACTATGCGGTCCCACCAGTCTGTGCTTGTTTCCCGGGCCCAGAATCGGCGTTCCACAGATAGAACCTGCCCCATTAACAACATGATCTCCAAAGCACCGGGGCCTGCGGTTTGAGAGAATTCTGTGTCCATGTCCATGTCTTCATCACGCTTTGTCGCTGTGCTGCCGTCGTCGCCGCCACCTCCTCGCCTCGTTTTTCTGGTCCTGGCTCAGCATAAACTGCACGAGAACATGCGAGGTGTTTACAATGTTCATGACTGCTGTCTTGAGCTGAGCGGGCTCCATGCTTGCCGTGGTATGGAGTCTGCAGTGTTCACCCAGGAAAAAAGGCGCGAAATGGTTGTCTGCCGTTGCTTTCATGGAGGGAGGGGTGAGGCTGTACCCAGAACCACCTGCGACAATGTTTTTTGTCCCATCAGGCACTGGGATCTCAACCCAGAATTCCAATGGGCGGGGGAGACTGCGGGAACTATGGGATAGCTATGGGATAGCTACCCACAGTGCAACGCTCCGGAAATCGACGCTAGCCCCGGAACATGGACGCACACCGCCGAATTAATGTGCTTAGTGTGGCCGCATACATTCGACTTTATACAATCTGTTTTCCAAAATTCGAATTATATAAATTCGGATTAATCCCGTAGTGTAGACATACCCTTAGTGTTGGATTTGTATACAGTAGTCTGAAGTGTTTTGGGATATTTCCCCCCATACACTGTGTTATAAATGTGTAAGTCTGGCAATAATTTTCCAAGAGGAAATGATAATGTGTCTCCAGGAAGTGAACGCTCCTTCTAGGGCAGACTTGATCTTTCAAACTGACTGTGAATGTTACAAATATAAAGGTAACCTTCTTTGTTTGAATCCTTTGTGTCTTCTGTACCAGGCTTCCAAAACTCCAGATGAGGAAGTGACCCAAAGCGAGGCTAGCACTCCCAAAGAATTTGCCATCTCCCAGAAAAGAAAAGCAAATGATATCAGCAGGAAGGGGAAAAAACCCTGCCTCGATTCATAGAGGTTCTCTGTGTAAATAAACATTTTTCTGAATGTGTAACACTGGCAGGTTTCACTTGTCTCTCTGTGCGTGAGCTAATACTTGTGATGGCAGGGGGTTGTTTTCAAATTAAAGCTGCTTTTATTTTATTTCAGTAGCATTACATGTTTTGTATTCTTGTTTGTCTTGCATTGTTTGTCTCTAAGTATTGTGAAGGAAGGCAGAATTGGGAATAATAAATCAGTCTTACATGTTTTAGAGTTCTCTTGTGATGATGGTTATTGTGTGAATGAGAAATTGCTTAACATTGCCCATGGACGGTATGTGGCCAGTCTGGCTTTTTTGTTTTTGTGGTTGATGACAGGCTAGAAATTGGAGCAAATAATTAAAGGATGTACTTGAATTCGTAAGTAATATTTTGCTGTTTCCCGCCCCAATTGAAACATCAGCACACCTGCCTGTAGCAGACACTTCAGTTTCCCTTGTTGGAGTAATAATAGTAAATGATACATGAGTGTGGACATATTGTATACTCTGTATCTCACCCTTTCCCCAGCCATCTTCCCACCTGTGCAATCAGTAACCAGCTCATAAATCAGAAGAACACTACTTCCACAAGCTGAGCAGATGGCTTAATGTTTTATAGCCCAAACTGGAGCAGAGTCTACGGGGAGACTTAAACTGGTGTAATTTATACCTTCCAGTCCCTTAAGGCATATTTGCATCCACTCATCAACTTGTAACTTACACCTCAAGTCTGCATGTGGCCATTGAATGTAAAGGAATCTAAATTTCGGTAATCTTGATACCTGAGGGACTGAAAAAGATGAGAGTTATTTCTCTTGCTATGCTAACTGGGCTATGTAAGAAATTGTAATTTAATGCAGCAACTGCTATTCCTCACTTCCTTCTGACTTCCCAACATGTGAGTTTTACCAACTTCACTTCCCTTATGCACTAGTATATAGGTGTAAGAAGTCTGACTTTCAGAGATACTGTGATCCTATTGATTTCAGTTGGAGTTTTGGGTCTTGAGCAATTCTGGCAAAGTCCTGAAAATGTCCATTTTACACCACCTCTGCAATGGGCCATTAAACTGAATCTGAACTAAGCAGTAGTTTAGTGAATGGAAGTGTTTTGTCACTAGCTTATATTAGGGCTTGTCTGCACTTAAAATACTGTAGTGGCTCAACTGCCGTGCTTCAGAGAAGATGCTTCCTTTGCCAGTGGCATGGATTCTGCCGTTGGCGTAGGGAATCCACTTTGCTGAGAGGCAGTAGCTCAGGCAGCAAGAGAATTCTCCCATCGGCCTAGTGCTGTCTACACCAGGGGTTAGGTCAGTTTAACTATGTCTCTTGGGTGTGGATTTTTCAAAGCCCTGATCGATGTAATTATACCGACCTAATTTCCTGGTGTAGGCCAGGCCTTAGATACAAGAGCCACAGCTCTATAGAAAATTACATATTTATGCAGGACATACGTGTTAAATCGACTAGGCTAATAGCCTTCATGAATAGGAACATGGAAGCTGCCATGCTGGATCAGACTCATCTAGTGCGGTATCCTGTTTCTGATGATGCTGTAGGGCGTGCCCCCAGTGGGCCGTGAAGGCATGTTTTTTTTGGGTGGTGGGTGTATGGCAAAGCCTAGGCCAGCCCCCACAGAGAGCGGGGAGGGAACATCACCCAGCCCCGCTAAGCCCCCAGCTCTGCTCTGGCCCTGGCTCCTGTGAACTTGGCTGTAGCTCCGCTCCTGGCCCTGCCCCCAGCCTTTGCCCTGCCCTCAGCTGTGGCCCCCTTACCCTGTCTGTGCCCTCTTCCCCCCTCCCCGGGAGCTGTGGCCCCAGTGCCTGAAAAGTTTAGGGGCTGCTGTACTAGATGCTTCAGAGAAATCCCTTTGTGGGCAATGCACTCTAATGATGTGGATGAATATGGAATTCTTGTGTCTTTGTGCCATGGTTTGTGTATTACCGTAATTTCAGGAACCCTAGTTATGGAGCAAGAATCACTGTAAGTGCTGAATGTTATTCCTACATGCTTAATTCTGTAACTAGACCTAGCACTTCACCTACCCCGGAGAAAGAGAGACTCCCTTCTCTGGCAACACAGGACAGAGAGCACATGGGGGAGGAGAGTGTGCAGGGAAGGACAAAAGAGGTGGAAGGCTGTTTCATGCACAAGGCCAGCATGAAGGGAAATGTGAATCCATGGGCCTAATTCTGCAACCTCTCCTATTGAAGTGAATGGGAGCTCGATGGAGAAAGGAGGGGTGCTTGCAGTAGCTGGGGCTGAGTGCAAGGAGATGAGGCAGTGACAGGCAGATGGAGGAATGGAGTGAGGCAGAGGAGAGGTTGGGCAGGGCCTTCAAAGTCAACTTATCCTCAGAGGAGAGAGTTGAATGAGATTTGATTTTTAAAAGAGAACAGTTCCCTGTAGCTAGTCTGTTAATTTCTAGGCCTAAATTTCATGTCTTTGACTACCTGAAACTCCTCAATGAAGTTGAGACCGGAACATGTTAAATTCTCAGGCCTTTGCTCTCCCAGAAGCTGCAGGGAGCCCCTCCAACCACTCCATGCAGACTCAGCGTATAGGCAGCCGGGAAATTAAAGCCTTTGCTTCAGTGACCCTCTTCCCCTCACCTTCCATACAGAGTAATAATAATAGTTGCGTCCAAATCAGGGCCGGCTCCAGGGTTTTTGCCGCCCCAAGCGGCGCAAAAAAAAAAAAAAAAAAAGCCGCGATCTGTGGTGGCAATTCGGCGGGAGGTCTTTTGCTCCGAGCGGGAGCGAGGGACCGTCCGCCGAATTACTGCTGAATAGCTGGACGTGCCGCCCCTCTCCGGAGTGGTCACCCCAAGGACCTGCTTGGCAAGCTGATGCCTGGAGCCAGCCCTGATCAAAATATTTCCCATACAGCTCAACAGGAGTTTGCTTCTCCAGTAGGGACTGAATGTGGGGAACAGGGCACAGCCCTTCTTACATTCTGAGGTAGTTAGTGACGATGGACGTGTGGAAAGTCAATTACCTCCCCTCACTCAAGTGCTTGCGCATGCAGGAAGTCCCACTGAACAATTAAAATGTGGTTCTGCTGTGAACTGCCTTGGGGAACTCTGTGTGAGGCTCAACGAATCCAGAGCAAATGCGTTCAATTTACCTATAAAGGGATGTTTTCTCCTACTGCTAGCCCCACTCACCTTCAGGGCTTGTCTGTGTTAAAGTTTCTGCATTCTGTATTAGATGCACAGAAGGAGCCCAGTTTGACTCTCAGGGCATGTCTACATTACATACATATCACAGACACAGAATGGAGTTAGCCAAGTCCAAAGGGTTCTGTCTCAGATGGTGTTTGTTTTACCTTCTCTTCTGTATCCCCAAAAGCTTATTGACCGCGATACTAATGTTAATGAGACATAACCAACCAGTCATGGGTTTTTAACCCCATTCTAGGGGAAAGCTGCAGCAATTACAACTTATTTTAAAATTACAATTTATTTTTCTATAGCGTCTTTCATACAGGATGCTTTACAGTTCATATACACAAAGAGGGTGTAGGAATTTAAAGGAATGGTCTGCAGGGGAGGGAAACTGGTTATATATAAATATACACATAATATACACACGCACGCATGCTGGATATTATATATGGCATCATATATACATACAATAACATATACATGGTGTATTAAAGGCATTACATCCAATTCAGAGTTTCTCTTAGTACAGACATGTGAGAGATGGATGTGTCCATGGTTTGTGTTTGATATAGGATAGAATTAATGTTAAGAATAAGTGATCAGAATGATATTAATCTGGTGCCCTTTAAAAGCAGACTTTGCCGCAGACTAACACCTCCAGTAAGGCAATATCCCAGAGCATGGTGGCTGATAATGTTAACACTGATTGAGGAGAACAAATGGCAGGCAGCCCTGAGCGTGATAGAGGATGCATATTTGGGGTAATAAGAAGGAACCGAGAAAAACAGCTCTGGAAGGGTATATCCATATATAAGCACAGAGGCCCAGAGCCTCAACGGTATTTAGGGGGCCTACTGCCCATTGAGACCAATGAGAGTTAGCTGCCTACGTGTCTTTGAGGATCTGGACACGAAAGCAAGCAATCACAAAGCTGTCACTGCCCTTTAAAGGGAGTGGGGCTCAGCCGTGCCTGTGATGGGTCAGCTACTCGCCCACTGATCCCGGCTGGTGGGGGAGCAGATGGCCCTATTCGTTATTAGGCCCAGTGGGAAGGGGTCAAAGGGCTGTGTGAGTGCCGCTGGAAGGCTGGCACTGTGGAAGGGTGGTTGTCTCCTCTAGTAGGCCCTGGAGAAGGGCAAATGCGAGGCCCCAAATTAACAGCCACTTTTGAAAACGTTGCCCTTAATCCCCTCCCTTGGTTCCCCCAGCTGCGTAATGGGGAAGGCACAGGTCTGACTCCCCTCCCAGGGCGTGGCGGCGCTCACCGGAGGGTGTCTGTAACATGTCCCGAGAGGTGCTAAGCATGAGGATTCTCCCACCTGCCACGAAGTTGCAATGGATTATTGCTGCCGCTGTGGATGCTGCCTGCTGCCACGTCACTCCGACCTGCTCCATGCGCTCGCCTGTCCTCTTCCAGGACACACGACCAGCAGGACTGAGTGTGGGGTAGTGGCACAGCTGGTAGGGTCAGAGGGCAGCAGGCTTGGCAAGAGCTTCCGCTCCACCACAGAGGCTGTGGGGTCACTCCCTTGGGGAGGGGCGTCTCCCTGGGCTAGAAGCATTTTGGCTCCTTAGCTGCAGGTCCCTCCTGCTCTGACTTGGTATGCTAGGGGCCTGTCTAGGGAAACCCCGGGAAGGGGGTCTCTCTAGCTCCCTCTCTGGGCTCGGGGGGTCCCCTCTTAGGCAGGGGTGGAGGGGACACAGTGTTTCTTTGTACAGTCGTGCACTTGTGTCCTGCCATGAAAGCCCTGAGCCCTTGGGATGACGGCTCAGGCTGTGCTGCCTGTTGCCCAGGGTTATGATGCGGTGGGGGCGTGTCAATGCCTGACACAGATCAGCCTGCGTCTCGTCCCCTCAAGGCCAGGTGGGGGGCTCTTGCTTGGCTCATTTGATGAGGGGCTGCCTGCGTGGCCACTCGGAGGGTTTATAAGTGAGATGTGAAGGACGGTGTGGGCGGGGAAGGGAAGAAGCTGACTCGGAGGCTGCTGCTGGCTGGATCCCTGCTTTCTGAGGAAATCAGCAGCTCGTCATCGGTCAGGCAGGGGTGGTGGGCAGAGTAGCCACTCTCTTGCCTTCTGGCACCCATCCTCTGCTGGCAGGGGACGAGCGTCACCGAGGGGAAGCTGTAGGCATCCAGGACGGGGTGCACACCCAAGGTGTCGGACGCCTCAAATATATGATCGGCGTCAGAGAAGGTCACCAGCGCCTGGGTGGAGTCGTACGAGCTCTTCTCCATGTCATCTGAGGCATATGACTGGGGGCAGCTGCCATTGGTCTGGCCCCTGTGTCGCAGCAGGCGCAGGTCGTCTCGGAAGTGGGGGTTGAAGAGCAGATAAAGCAGGGGGTTCAAGCAAGCAGGTAAGGGCAGCACCACCAGCAGGACTGACTTGATGACCTCCGGGGTGATGAGGAAGAGGTTGAGCATGGAGGAGAAGGTGAGGAAGGCTACCGGGCAGTAGAGGAGACAGTTGGTGAAGATCAGCCAGGCCACGTGCTTGATCATGGCACAGTCCCAGAGGGTGTCGAACTCCCCTTTCAGCAGGTTGCAGTAGAGCCGGATGTAGGTGCCCGTGATGATCAGGAAGCAGAGGGTGTTCACCATCACCAGGGCCACCATGAAGCCCAGGGTGGAGGATTTCCCATCGGGGATGGGGGACGGGAGGCAGAGAGGGGACGCGCCGTACTCCCCAACAGAGAACAGCGGCAGAGCTGCGGCCGCACAGGACAGTGTCAGGCAGCCCAGCGTGGCGGCTTTAACTGTGTTGAAGGAAGGCGACTTCCCATATAGCCGGAAGCAGGAGACCGAAACGCTGCACTGCACAGTGGCCAGAGTCAGCAGGAGGATGGCAGCCTCCGAGGCGAAGACAGACAGGAAGCCTGTCGCCCTGCAGCCCGCGCCCGTCTCCCACCTGGCCCCGTACTTGGCAAACTGCCCATAGGTCAGGGCGTCGACCACAGCCAGCATGCTGCAGTAGACGCCCGTCAGCATATTGGCCCCGGCTATGGAGCCGATGACGAACTTGACTGGCGAGAGGTAGCTGGGCGAGGCGAAGACGGCCAGGCTGACCAGCCCGTTGCAGAGCACTGAGACCAGCGCGATGGCCCAGACCCCCAGGCGGATGATCCAGCTCTCAAACAACTGAGTGCAAGGCTTGAAGGGACCTGCAAGGAAACGAGGCCCAAAGTCATCGACCCCGCTGTAGCGTCGCTGATACGGCATGTCGGCCTGATCCCGGCCAGGGCTTGACCCAGCCAGTACCACTCCCATTCAGTGCTACCAAGCAGAAGTGGGTCGGAACAAATGCCCAAGACCCACTGAGGGCACCTCTTACCCAGGAGACTTTCCAAGGGCCCTGTGCTTCCAGTGTTACCCCTGAGCTCTTCCCCAATGTCCCCTCCCCCCCAGTTGCCTAAGGGGGTGTTGGTGCTGCCCAGTGGGTAAGAGCACAATGCATATAAGTAGGAGCGAACATTTCTGAGCAGGACAGAGAGTGTAGAAGCGAGGAGGGCTGTGCTGGCATCTGTGTGCATGGCCCCGGGATGTGTGGTGTGAACGTCACCCCTTTACTCTGACTTGGTAAGTTTCTGGAGGAGATGGTACGATGAAACTGCCTACAATGGCATGGAGCTGATCTGCAACTGCTAGCAGCAAATATCTCCACCGGCCAGAGATGGGACACTAGATGGGACACTGAGTTACTACAGAGAATTCTTTCCCAGGTGTCTGCCTGGTGGGTCTTGCACACATGCTCAGGATTTAACTGATCACCATATTTGGGGCTGCGAAGGAATTTCCCCCTGGAAAGTCAAGACTAGCTTCTGCAAAGCAATCCACATGTGCGGGAGCCTTGGGTGAACATGTGAAGCACAGCTGCTCTGTGTGGTACCAGGGTAGGTGGTGTGGTCTGCCGCTTCCTATACTAATGTGTGATGAGGCCAATCCAATCCCCTCTTCTGCTAGGACATACAGCCTTCCTAGGCATGGGACCTGGTACAGGAAAAGGCTGGAGGTGGGAAGAGCTCTGTAGAAGGATGGGGTTACCGTGAGTCCTCCCTCTCCACCTGAGAGGGCACTAGCTCCATGGCTTCAGCATGGGAAAGAGGAATCCCACTGCTGCCCCCAGGACCCAGCCTGGATTCTGGTCTATGTGTGTATGTAGCGAGTGGTGAGATGTAGGGGGAAAGACGTGGGAGTTGGCTGCATTAGAAGGGCCTCGAGTCTTATTTAGAGGCGGGGTCTCCCCTCAGCTCGCTGCTCACCGGGGCTGGGTGTGCACTGGATGGTGGGGTGCAGCTTTGACTCCTCAAACTCCAACTGGAAGTCATCCATGTCCAGGTCATCTAGGCAGGAAATGGAAAAAGGGAAAATGAGCTCAGAACAGAACACTGCCGGGACACAAGGTCAGTGCCAGGCCAGTGCCGGGAGCTTTTCAAATTTTACAAGGCATGAAGGGACCACTGTGATCATCCAGTCCAACCTCCTGCTTAGAACAGGCCAGAGACCTGCCCTGAGTTAATTCCTGTTTGAACTAAAGCAGATCTTCTAGAAAAACATCCAGTCTTGATTTAGCAGTTGCCCATGTTGGAGAACCACACCACAATCCTTGGTGAGTTATCATCACTCTTAAAAATGTACACCTTATTTCCAGTCTGAATTTGTCTAGCTTCAACTTCCAGCCATTGGACATTGTTAGACCTTTGTCTGTCAGACTGAAGAGCCTGTTATTAAATATTTGCTCACCACGTAGGTACTTACAGACTGCGATCAAATCCCCCTGAACCTTCTCTTTGTTAAGCTAAATAGATTGAACTCCTTGAGTCTCTCATTATAAGGCAGGCTCTCCAACCCTTTAATCATTCTTGTGGCTCTTCGAACCCACTCCCACTGCCTGTGTTTGTGAGACCAACCTGCAGGATTAAAGGGGATGTTGCGGTCTTGCTTGCCCTTTGTGTTTACTGCTGTGGAGAGGGCAGAGGGTGCATGTCCCTGGAGAAGGCTGTTGAGTTGGCGGGGAAGCCAGCCCCTCACCATTTTAAAAATGAGTCTCACAATATTTGATGTTTTAATTAAAGCCCCAGGTCCCAGAGTCATGTGATTACATGGGCATCTCAGCTTGCCTTAAAAAAAAAGTGGATGTTCCTAGCCCTCTTGGTAGCGGAGAAAAGCTTGAACACGTGACCCAAGAGTGTCAACTCGATGGGGCAGGGTCCGTCTTTTTGTTCTGCCTTTGTACAGCACCTAGCGCAAGTGTTATAGTTGTATGCCTGGAGCACCGAGGTGCCCTAGTCCTGGAGCAGGAGGTCACAAAAGGTGGTCCCTGCCCAAAGAGCTGATAATCTAAGTATGGTGGGGTCTTGACCCATGCCTATGTGCTACAGTAATATGATAGTAACCTAAAGACTCAAACTGGAAGGCAAAGACAAAGATCCCAAAGTTTGTTTATTTATTTATTTAAAATCTCACGATGTTTTGGGGCCCGGCTCCCCATTTTTGACCATTTGGAGTTGGTCCTGCTGAATTTTGCCAACGGAAACCTTTGTGGATTTTCAAGTCTAAGTCTATGAGACTATAAGTGGCCCAGCTCCCTGAGCCAGTGGATTCTGATCTCAGCTGGGCCATTGTAAATATGAAGCTGGTTGGTTCGGTCTTGGTTGCACACAGGTGTAAATAAACTCAGAGTCTGGCCTGCTGTGTGCTCCCTTGCAACTGCACCCCGATCACAGCTCGTGGGCTGTCCCGGAGGAGGCTCCTGTGCTGGCTGGAGCAGCAGCTGAGAAGGGCGGGGGGTGGGGCAGGGGAGAGGAGGGGTAGAATGCAGTTGTAGTTTTTACGCTTGCACACTGAGGACTAGGCCTTTTCCTGGTGTAAGAATCAGGTGCCTGTGGGCTAATCCAAGACCTGCTTTTCTTCATTGCCACTCACATATCAATGGGATCTGGCACCAAATAATCCAGTTGATTGCTGCAAATCCTTAGCTATGGAAACACCCAAACAAGGGTGAGTGCTCTCCCATTGCACCACCACAACGCACAGCACCAGCTGAGGAGCTGCTGTGGCTAGCACACCCTGGCTTGGAGCCCTTGTGGGTGTTCTCGGCACCCTTGTTTGGGAGCATCTCACCACAGCCCATGTTTCCTGCCCTGTAGGACTCGGGGAGACTCTTCAGCCAAGCCCCTAGGGCTAGATCTATGGAGATAGGATTGTCCATGTGGGGGCAGTGGGGTGGGGGAGGTTGTTGATGGGGGTGGCTGCCCAATGCAAGAAGCAACTGTTGCTGTTTGCAGAGGCCATGCCAAGGGAACATAGGACCAGATTTACAAAGGTATATAATCGCCTAGAGATGCAGATACCCACCTAGTGGGATTCACTAAAGGGCCTAAGCAGCTTAGCGGCCCAACCCAATGGGCACCTAACCTGCTTAGGAACTTTTGATCATCCCACTAGGTACCTGTCTGCATCTTCCAGTCCCTAAATACTTTGAACATTTGGCCAAGAGTATTATTTCATAATAATAATAATGATAAATAATGTGCTGCCTTCAGCACCTCTGACAGATTCTGTGGCCTTCTTGGTTTCAGGAAGCCTTGGAAAAAACAGGCTGCTTTTCATCTGTTTGCCCAAGCATTAAAATATTGCTGCTGTTCTGGAGTCTGGCAAGAAAACACCCAGAGTGGGGTGGAAAATATTTCCTCCTTGTACTTTACAGTCTTGTAAACCCATCGAGTCTTCTTCTGCTCTCAGGCCCTGGCACACTGTGTCCTGATCCCCTGACAATGGAAGCCTTCAGTTTCTCTGGCCCAGCCCTTTCCTGTTTGGGAACGTTGCTGTACATAAGGCCTTGACTGCTTTGCATTTGACAGATGCTCCATACTGCAGGATGGTCCTGGGCCAAGGCCACTCCAACCAAGGCAGGAAATGTAAACTGGGAGTTCCTCTCCTCATTGGGAACGTGGGCACACGTCAGCCGGGAAAGTGCTGGAATAAATTAGCTATTCCTCAGTGAGTGGGAATAGTCTAACAGTGCCCAGCTCTGTTCTAGCAGGGCAGGTTGCCTTAGTTTTGTAACATCCCCTAATGTGTTTATTTGGACTCTGCTAAGAGGCCTACAAGCCTTTGGGCAGGGGCGCTCAGCTGGTCATTCCATGGCTTGATGGGCTGATCCCAGGAGCCTGAAAGCAGAGCGTTGGGGTGCTACTCCGTAGAGCAGAGGGCAGAGCTAACGAAGAGTGACACTCTGTATTAGCTATTTCTCACTCCGTATAGATCTTGTTTTCTGCCATAACCAGGGCTCTCACAACTCATAATTTATGAATAATGTTACGAATGAAAGGCGGCCTGGCAATGAGCTGCATTGCTTTTCTACGGTAGCCACATTACAGCTCCGAGCATGTCAGCAACCGGGATAGAAGAGGCTGTGTTGCCCAACTGTCTAGACAGATGATCTTCTGCTGTTTGTTTAGCTTGAGCTGCTAAGAAGGCGAGCTAGGCAATATGTCTGGAAAAGGCGTATGTTCCCATAAACATCCTTTAGTCAAAACAACCCAAGTACACAAAGAAGCACCATTGTGTTCCCTTTGAAACTGATGGCAAAACTCCTATTGACCTCCATGGGAGCACAGTCAGAGATGATGGCGGATGCCTGCAGAATCCATTACAAGTGGGAATAAAAAGCCAGTCTGTGTTTTACATGTGACTGTCACAGATGCAAAGTGCCACCCAGACAGAAGTGAGCTACCCAGTCCAGTCATTCACTAGGAACAGGAATTTCTACAGCCAGGAGAAAGGGGCTCTGGGTTGGGTCCCTGAGACAGCAGCCAGTCTAATTATGAACGGACAAAATCAGCTTGGTCAACAGTTACCACACAATGGGATCTAAAGTCCCTGAGTTATTTCCTGCTCTTCATATGGGGGAACAGCGGTATCCCACATCTTTATTATCATTTGTATTGTGCCAGCATCTGGAAGCCTCAGCTGAGATCGGAAACCCACTGTGTTACATGTTTTACAGACATACAGGTGTGACTAGAATGGGCAATTATTTTTGGTCAAATAGTAAAGTCGCCCCAATGAAACTATTTGGGAATTCTAGTTGAATTTGACGAATAGTTTCGGCTGAATAAAAAAAGAGAAAAAAAGAAATGGACAGAATTAAAATGGTTCATTTTGACATTTTGGAAACAACATGTTTTGACTTTTAATTTTGACATGGACATTTCTAAATTTCATTCAATTTATTTAATTTTTTTTTAAAAAGGGTAAAAAGCACCCAAAAAGTAATGAAACAACAACAAAAAATTGTTTTAGGTCAAATGAAACATTTCATTCAACCTGAAAAGAATTTTTGTTCATTTTTTGTGTGTTTGTTTTGGTAAGAAAACCCAAGAAAGTTTCATTTTTTGTTAGAAATGAACTGATTTTTATTTTACTTTTTGGTTTGTCCATCAAACTGAAAAATCAATATTTGCTCAGCTCTATTCTTGATGGTCTGTGCCCTGAAGAGCATATGTATAAAGAGTTGACAATATCAATGTCAAATACCATAGCATGGTGACTGTTGGCGAATGGTGACCTTTCATTGATGATAACTGTGCATCAGACAAAAAGACGGAATGTTTTCTCTCCCCTGAGTTCTGATAGTCTGTTGGTTTTAGGAAATGAGGCTTATATTTTATGGCCTTGCTAATTTTTGCTGCCATCTTCGTTGTCCTTTCTCCTGCCAAAGCTGTGAACTAAGAGAGACCAATCACAACTGGGCAAAACAACCCCACTGATTTCATCCTGCTCTCGAAGCTGTTGGCTGCTAAATAAAACCTGGTCACTACATTTAGGAGGCTAAATGGAAGTACCGCTCATTGGGAGGCAGTGTGGTTTAGTGGATAGTGTACCAAACTAAAAAAAGAAGAACAGGAGTACTTGTGGCACCTTAGAGACTAACAAATTTATTAGAGCATAAGCTTTCGTGGACTACAGCCCACTTCTTCGGATGCATATAGAATGGAACATATATTGAGGAGATATATATACACACATACAGAGAGCATAAACAGGTGGGAGTTGTCTTACCAACTCTGAGAGGCCAATTAATTAAGAGAAAAAAAAACTTTTGAAGTGATAATCAAGATAGCCCAGTACAGACAGTTTGATAAGAAGTGTGAGCATACTTACAAGGGGAGATAGATTCAATGTTTGTAATGGCTCAGCCATTCCCAGTCCTTATTCAAACCGGAGTTGATTGTGTCTAGTTTGCATATCAATTCCAGCTCAGCAGTCTCTCGTTGGAGTCTGTTTTTGAAGTTTTTCTGTTGTAATATAGCCACCCGCAGGTCTGTCACTGAATGACCAGACAGGTTAAAGTGTTCTCCCACTGGTTTTTGAGTATTTTGATTCCTGATGTCAGATTTGTGTCCATTAATTCTTTTGCGTAGAGACTGTCCGGTTTGGCCAATGTACATGGCAGAGGGGCATTGCTGGCACATGATGGCATATATCACATTGGTAGATGTGCAGGTGAACGAGCCCCTGATGGTATGGCTGATGTGATTAGGTCCTATGATGATGTCACTTGAATAGATATGTGGACAGAGTTGGCATCGGGGTTTGTTACAAGGATAGGTTCCTGGGTTAGTGGTTTTGTTCAGTGATGTGTGGTTGCTGGTGAGTATTTGCTTTAGGTTGGGGGGTTGTCTGTAAGCGAGGACAGGTCTGTCTCCCAAGACATATATATATGTTCCATTCTATATGCATCCGAAGAAGTGGGCTGTAGTCCACGAAAGCTTATGCTCTAATAAATTTGTTAGTCTCTAAGGTGCCACAAGTACTCCTGTTCTTCTTTTTGTGGATACAGACTAACACGGCTGCTACTCTGAAACCTGTACCAAACTAGGAACTCAAGAGACCTGGTTTCTATTTCTGGCTCTGACCTGGTGGTTGACCTTGGACAAGTCACTTTGCCTTTCTGTGCATCAGTTTCCCCATATTGACCTCCTTTGTCATGTGCTTTCAGATCTACTGATGGAAGGAGGTAGTTATCATTTGAAAACCTGCCCCTCAGCCTTTCTTGCAGGCTGTCTTACAGCAATGAAGTGGCTGAATGCAAACTGTTATATGCTGCTGTTTCCTCGCCTTCGTCATGTCCCATCCATCAGCGTTGGTGGCTCTTGTTCTTGGTCTCCAAGCGTTCTTGTCCAGTGAGTGTTCCAAGCTGACACCAACCTTTTTCATGTCCTCCTTCAGCATCTCAAACCACCATTTTCTAAGTCTTCCTTGTGGTCTTTGTCCCACGATTATTAGCTCTGGTACTCTCTGGCCATCCTATTCCATATCTTGTCGTCTCACATGACCAACCATATCAGGTGATACTCCCTCAGCTTTTCCATGATGGGGGCTACCTGCGTCATGGCTCATACCATTTCATTGCGTAGCCTATCAGCCCTCATCTTACCCAGCGTCTACCTGAGCATTCTCATTTCGGCAGTGTGCAGTGGTTGTTCTCTCTTCCTCACTGGCCAGCGTTCCAACCCATACATCATGGCTGGCCTAATCATGGATTTATCACTTTGCTCTTTAGTTTACTTGGCATGTCCTTAGAGCATAGAGGTCCCATCAACCCCCTCCATTTCACCAAGGACTCGTCGCACGGCTGCTATCATCCACATTCATCACTCAACACTGAACGAGCTATGGAAGTTGTTGCACAGACATGAACTGAATACCACCCTGTTTTACTGGCTTCTCATTGTCCCTCTCAATGGAGCGTTGCATATATTCAGTCTTTTGTTGGCCAATTCATCAGCTATTTTCTTCTAATGCAGCCCTCCGTAGTTCTCGGTCCCTTTCCAGTTCGGATTTATCTTCATGGCACCATCTAATGTCATTGGTGAAAACATGTTCCACGGAGCCTCTCCCCTAATCTCCTGAGTCAAGGTGTCCACTATAGTCACAAAAAGGAATGGGCTTAAGGCTGAGCCTTGATGTATACCCACCCTCCCAGTGAATGACTCGCTGTCGGTGCAGTTTCTTCTGTGCTCTCTACTGTTGTGCTACCCTCATACATGTCCATGATAGTCTGAACATATGTCTCCATAAGATATTGTGGCCGCAAGCACCACCATAACAATTCTCTAGGAATTCTGTCATAGGCCTTCTCTAAATCCATGGACAATAAGTGCAGTTTCTTGCATCTTTCCCTATGTATCTCCTGCAATGTTCAGGCTGCAAACACTGCATTCATCGTTGACCTTCCTGACATAAACCTGAACTGGTGGTCAACCGCTTGATACTCCAACTCCTCCTGAAGTTTTCCTCCATAATTCTTTCCAGTCATTTCATCATGTGACTCATTAAGTTGGTGGTAGAGTTGCCAGGTGTCCGGTTTTCGACCAGAACGCCCGGTCGAAAAGGGACCTTGGCAGCTCTGGTCAGCACTGCTGACTGGGCCGTTAAAAGTGTGGTTGGCACGGGGCTGGCAGGCTCCCTACCCAGCTCCATGTGGCTCTCTGGAAGCGGCATGTCCTTCAGCTCCTAGGCGGAGGAAAGGCGGCGCCTGCGGGTGGAGGCAGCACGCACCACGCAGAGTCGCCTGGCTGCGCCACTACTTAAGAGCCAAGGGACATGTCGCCACTTAAGGGGGGCCGCCTGAGGTGAGCGCCGCCCAAAGCCCGCACCTCTCACCTCCTCCCACACTCCAACCCCCTCCCCTGAGCCCACTCCTGCTCCCAAACTCCCTCCTGGAGCCCGAACCCCCTCCTGCTCCCAAACCCCCTGCCCCAGCTTGTAACCCCTGCCCAACCCAACCCTCTGCCCCAGCCTGGAGCCCCCTCCTACACCCCAAACCCCTCATCCCCTTCCCCACCCTAGAGCCCGCACCTCCAGCTGGAGCCCTTCCCCTCAACCCCCCACAACCCTCTGCCCCAGCCCGGAAAAAATGAGCGAGTGAGTGAGGGTGGTGGAGAGTGAGCGACAGAGGGAGGGGGGAAAGAGTGAGCAGGGGTGGGGCCTCGGAGAAGGGCGGAGCCTTGGGGCAGGGGCAGGGCATGGGGTGGGGCAAGGGTGTTCAGTTTTGTGCAATTAGAAAGTTGGCAACCCTAGCTGATGGGTCGGTAATTACGACATTCTTTCACATCTCCCTATCCGATACTTGATGTGCTCTGCCTTCACACATCAGGACTTTTTTTCAATGTGGAGAATTAAATTGAAAAAGTTTATCGCCACTCCCTCATGGCCTAATGCTTTACATGCCTGGACTGGTCCCGCATTGGGTCCCACTCCCTTCTCATCTGTCATCATCTCTAGCATTGTCTGAGGCGATTGTCTGAAGCTGGAATCGGGCTTCACAGCATGGGTAGACGGTCACGTGTTTGCCCTGCTCAAGCTAGCATGCTAAAGTAATACTATGGCTGGGGGAGCATGGGCAGTGGCTCGGGCTAGCCACCCAAGTACAGACCCAGGGGGTACAGGTGGGTACGTACTTGGGTGACTAGCCCGAGCTGCCGCCAGTGCTTCCCTGGGTAGGCTGTTATTTTTAGCATGAAAGTTCAAGCAGAGCTAGTATGTGTCTGTGTAACTGTGCTAGGAAGCATGCTCCCAGCTGCAGGGTTAGACTTAGCTAAATTCTCCACCACGGGGATAGGTCTTGTAAGGTTGTTGCTTGCACGTACTTCCCTCAACGGTTTCTTCACATCCTCCCCACTGAACAGTTTCTCATAGAACCGTGGCCACCTCGTACTGATTTCCCCATCTTCCATCAGCACTCTTCCGTTTTCACAGTTGATACTTCACAACTTCCAAGTCCTCTGTGCTTATTTGCCTAATCTTGGCTAATGTATAGATTCCTTTTTCCCCTTCCTTCATTAATAGACTTGTGTATGAGGCTTTACATGCCTGACCCTTAGCTTCCACGTTCACGGTTCTCGCCATTTTCTTTACCAGCGTGTATTCCTCATAACTTTCCACTGTTCTTACTTTCTGCCATCACTGAAACCTTGCCTTCTTCTTTACTGCTTTCTGCATATTGCTGGACCATCGCCACATCTCCTAGCCATGACATTCCCCTCCTGTTGGTTGCCCACAGACAAAGTTGTTCACTTTCTGTAATGTTGTTTGGCTATTTTCCCCCAGTCTTCGCTGGTATTATCATGATCGGTTTGGTCATTGTCCAACCTCCTTAGAGCCTCATCCTTAAATTTCAGACTTATCAGTGAGCCTCCACCGCTTTATCCTTTGTTCCACAACTTGTCTTTTGCCCCGTAGCCTTTTCATCTGGAAGTCCATGACAAGCAATCTATGTTGCTCTGCTATCTGCTCTCCTGGGATCACGTTACAGTTTCTCATGTTTTTTAGATCTCTTCCTCTTGGCAGGAAGTAGTCAGTCTGGGATCAGTATGTAATTAAATTCTCAGGCCATGGGCTCTGGCGAACCCTAAAGTATCCTTCAGCTTCACTTCTGGTTCCAAAGTCTCATCCTCTATGACAATTGTTGTAGCCATCACTGTGCTCTCAACATGTCCATTGGGGTCAGCTCCAATCATCAAGTACTCACCTTTGGTTCTTCACTTAGCACTTGGTCCAGTGCTATCTTCTCAGAATTTCTTCTTTTCAGTCATACAACCAAACTCCAGCATGTATATTTGTTCTCTGCGCAGTGCTATTCTAACTTTTATCAGCTGATCACTCTTCCTTTGCATGACCACTATCTTTTCCTGTAATATTTCTGCTGTGATTATTCCTGATCCATTCCGCCTTGCTTCTGAGCCCTGATACATTATCTTGTAACCCTCCCTGATGTTCATGGATTTCAATCCCATCAATTTTGTCTTTTTGTTTACAGGCAATGTGCAGTGTCCTTTTCAACATCTTGGCCACTTCTCTTGATTTCACAGTCATTGTTCCCACATTCAGGGAAGCCATACGTAGTTCTTGGATTCCTTTCTTTAGCCACATGTGCCCAGAATGCGGTGGCCTTTTCCCATTTTCCACAGCTGTTAGGTGAAGCAGTTGCCTGTCTCGTACAGGGGACGCCCTAGCATTGTACTGAAATACTCTCTGGAGACAAAGACCCACAGAACACGCGTGACTGGAACAACTTTTACACACCAGCTGGCCAAGTCTGATGCTCTTGGTTTGAAACTGGAGTCCCTACTCGTAGGTCGACTGCTTACCATGGCTAGCAGGTCCCATCTGCCTGGAGCAATCTGGTTGTATGGCGCCAGTTTCCTGCCTTTCACACCATTGCTACATCCTGGGCAAAAATCCTGGGTTATTTGCTCTTAAGCAAGAAGCTTAATCTCTGGGGGATGGGCGGAGAGCTTTGTTCCTCCTTACTGAGGCACTTAATGTACTGTCCTTCTAAATTCATGTAACAAGGCCTGGCTACAATTGCTGAAGGCCACACAGGAGGCCTTGGGAATAAAACAATTACTAATATGTTAAAATAGCAATTTATACATGTGTTTAAAAAAAAAACTCACATGAGCAAAAGTGAGTCATGCACAGGAGACGCAAGGGTCCATAATTGAATGTTTAATGACCGAGACATGCCAGGGCCACGCCTAGCTAAGGACATGCTTGTACAGTCCATGCACGATCTTTGCACTTTCAGACCATGGGAATTATTCGGACAGGCATTTAGTATAGGCCTAGGTGGCTCTTCCTCCCTCTGGGCTGCCAAGAGTCTGATCCCTCAGAATTGTTCTGTTTCACTTCCTGGTCCTAATACCCTACGAACACCCTAAAAGGTGTTGGAACTAATCCAGCTCAGGGTCTCCTGGAAGGTGCTGAACACCCTTAACTCTTATTGACTTCAACGGGAGCTCCGGGCGCTCAGCCCCTGGCAGGATCGGAGCACGACAGAGTAGCCACTGAGCGATCAAATGACTCAAATGGCAGTGAGAAAGCTAGTCCCTGAATGGAGGGGATCTGCAGAGAGTGTCGCTGACACGCACAGCACAGCCAGTTCATTTTACATTTCATTGAAACGGCTGCAATTCGCTGGGCCAACGCCCCAGCTGCGTGCACCAATGTTGTTAAAGTATGGGACACATTAATGATGGAAAAAATGACAAGGCTGCGAAGAGGTTCCTGCAGCGCTGATGTTAACACATGGTTCTACATCACCTACTCAGTGTTACTACCCAGCTTGCCATGATTCCTGGGCCTGCCGCACTCACAAGAGCTAAGTTTATTAGTTTTCACTAATGAAGCTTATTCATAGGCTCCAATAGATCGGAGTGGGGAGGGGGGACAGACTGCCCTGGTCAATAATGTGAGGTCTATGGACCATTTTCATAGCTGTATACCCGTAATTCAGACCAATATAATAGAATCATTGAATCTCAGGGTGGGAAGGGACCTCAGGAGGTCATCTAGAATATCAGGGTTTGGAAGGGACCTCAGGAGGTCATCTAGTCCAACCCCCTGCTCAAAGCAGGACCAATCCCCAACTAAATCATCCCAGCCAGGGCTTTGTCAAGCTGGGCCTTAAAAACTTCTAAGGATGGAGAGTCCACCACCTCCCTAGGGAACCCATTCCATTCCATATCTAGCTATTCATTTTGTTCCAAAAGTTCCTTCTAGCAAATTTTCCAAAGGAAATGTTTTCCACTGGAAAATGCCGAGCCCATTAAATGGAAAAATTTTGGGGGGAATGTATCGATTTTGTCAGCATTTTTATGGGAAATTACCCAAACCTTTCATTTTGAGTTGAATGTTATGATACTATAATTGACAATGTAATATAAAAGTTGGAATAGTTCTACTAATATATAATATGGTCAATATGATAAAGGCAAGAGTTTGGAATAGTTCATTTTGTGAAAAATGAGGCGATTTAGACTTTTGGTCCCTCTTTGGGGCTAAATGAAATTTTGAAATCTCAGATTTTCCTGCAGTTGGGAATTGAGCAGTTCTGGTTTTTTGAGCAACTCTTCTCACTTCCTGGCCCAGGGGAGAGGGCACCACAGCAACTTCTGACATAAAAATTGATAGAACCATGCTTTCAACGAAGCATTAATCCTGCTCTGGGTTAGCACAGCATGCCTGGCAAGGCAAGGGTGGACCCTGCATTCTCCTTAGAGTTGCAAAAAAAAGGCACAGCCCGGATTCTGCACTGTTTGGTGCCGCACCTCCGGCAGAGCGTGCACCTAAAACGAGCATTAGGCCTCAGCGTACAAGGGCACAGCACCAGTGGACGCCTATGCCAGGGGGCATGGCCAGGGCTCCTTTATGTCTGACTGATCACCTGCTACTGTATCATCCATTTGGCAGGTCTGTATGCCAGGAGACCGGCTCAGTGCACAGCAATCCTATGGGTAGGGGAGTAGTGTCCCCTTCTAACACACCGGGCACTTGTTGGCCCAGAAGGAGGATTGAGCCTGATCTGTTTCTCCTTTCAAGTGACTCCATAACTAGTCAATGTGCATGGGGTCACGTATTTACACAAACATGTAAAAAATCAAGCAGTCTCCCGGCTGCATTGTGAAATGCTCTTACTTCGCTCTGTTGGTTTGGATATCAGCAGCTAAACAGGAACTGTGGGTCTCATATTTGTATTCGCCTTTATCAGAAGGTTCCCCCTCCCACCCCTGCCTCCACCAAAGGATCCAGCTCACGCTGCTAGGGGAAGCTGCCAGTGTTTGCTTGGTGCGCAACAAACATCGATTCCTGAGAATACTGATGCATTTCATCAGGGTGAAACCTACGACGGCAGCTTTTTAGAGTGACAAAGGCAGAAGTCATGGGCTTGACCCATGGTCCCTCAGTTTTCAGGCAAATTGGGCTGTGCATGTACGTTTTAGAGCACTTTGTTAATTAAAGGCAGGTCATTTGGGTGTGTGTGGAGGGCCTTTATCTCAGGAGATCCTTGACTGCATGGTCCCGACTTTGCACCCTAAAGCTCTTTTCAAGGTAATCTGCCTAAGCGTGTACATTCGGGAGTACTTTGAGACAGGTCACTTGGGAGGAGAATGTGTCTTGGGAGCCTGCCTGATCAAATCACCCCAAATTTACGCCACAAACTCTACCCCAGGCTCTCTAACGGCACACCAAATGTCAAGATGATCTGAATGCGCCTGTCAATTTTAGAGCACTGTAACCAATGGTCTTGAAACTGACATGCTCCTCTACTGGATCTGGGTTGCAGCAGCCTGCATAGCACTTTATGCAGCCAGTCTAATAACTTTGGAAATATTACAATCAGCAGCTGGCTTTTGGTGTCCTTCACGAGATGAGATCAGGGGATGTCTACTGATGTCAATTTATGTGGCTCCTGCATATATGTACCTCTCATTCCAGCTCTGGGCATAAATCAGAACCAGATCATCTTAGAGGCTGGTCATTTTTTCAGTGAGGGGAGGGGGAGGAGGCTATATCTGCTGATCCACTGTACCAAATGACCCCAAATTTGCTCACCAACTCTATTCCTGGCTCTCAGGAGAACAGCAATTTTCAAGACCTAGGCTGTTCTCAGTGGTGGCAGATAACAGAACAAGGACCAATGGTCTCAAGTTGCAGTGGGGGAGGTTCAGGTTGGATATTAGGAAAAACTTTTTCAGTAGGAGGGTGGTGAAGCACTGGAATGGGTTACCCAGGGAGGTGGTGGAATCTCCATCCTTAGAGGTTTTTAAGGTCAGACTTGACGAAGCCCTGGCTGGGATGATTTAGTTGGTGTTGGTCCTGCTTTGAGCAGGGGGTTGGACTAGATGACCTCCTGAGATCCCTTCCAACCCTTATATTCTATGATTCTATGTGCATTTTACAGTGCTTTGAAAAACTGGCTCTGAAACAGAAAGCTTCATTCAACCTTAACTATGCTATCACTCCTGCATAATCTAGCCCCAGTATTTATCTCATCTGAGCCCATAGGCTGACAGTGTTTGCCGGATGGAGCAGTGTTTCCTTTTATTCGTGCCTGACTGTGGGCCACTTTTGCCTGATGCTTTGATCGCCAGGCACAAAAGGACTGGTTTTCATTGTACCTTCTGTGATTTCCAATCCTTGTTCCAGTTCTGTGCTTTATGCTTTCTCGTCCTTCTTTATTTTCTTACAAGCAGTATTCACCCTGAGCGGCGTCCTTATCTGTTGTGTTACACTAGAGACAGAGATGCTGTATGATCAGCATTCTGCCCGGCAGTTGCACTGTCACAGGATGACCAGATGGCCCAGTCACTAACTCAGGTCAGATTGTTTGAGGGGAGAAATAGTCCTGAAAGTAAAAGAATTGTGGGAGGGGGCTGCTCTTTCCTAAATGTGAGGCCACCAGGGAGCCTGCCCCCAGCTGCTGACGAGTTCCAGGCCATTCTGTCCAATCCAGGCTGTTTTGGAGATTCCAGCCTAGCTCCACTGGGCCCTTAGACAGTGATACTGATTGCAGCCCAAGGTGTCAGCATCCAGGAAATGATACACCCCCTGACAAGCCAGACATGGAAAACTGTGGGCCTGCTTCTATTTTACACTGATCTAATGCCATTCGTTGCCTTCGCTGGAGTTCTTCCTGATGTACCCCAGTGTAAGAGAATACAGAATCAGGCCCAAATATACAGCCAAACCTGGCCTATGAATTGATCACAGCTCAGCCTAATTTACTTACAGTGATTATCAGCATGACCCGGAAACAACCCCATGCTCCTCTTGTGGGCATCCTCATCTTCCGGGCTCATGTCTTCTGTCTCCCACTGGCTGGATACCTTGAAGAAGTTGCTACAGACTCCATAGGCGCAGCACTGGTAGGCATAGGGCACTTCTAGGATTCTAGGGAGGGGAAAAGCAGGTCTCTTAGCTACTTCATGTGGACTGTGTTGGAATTGCAAGTTATCGCTTGAAGAGCGGGGAGCGTTTCCTGCTCCTGCTTGCAGGCAATGGGGCTCTATAGCAAAGCCTGCAATGTGGGTCAGCCTGGAAAGAGGCACCTTAAAAGCCAGGTTGGGAGAGTTGTGCCTTAGGGAGCAGCCTGTTTTTGTTCTCTCTGCTTTTTGGATTCTTGTGTGTTATCGTTCTGGAGTCCAAGAAACAACGTCATGTTACGTTGCAACCTTCCAGTGAGGTTTCTCTGTGTGTGTGTGCTGAGAATGTAACACGTCACTGTTCGTGAAATCAAGGGCCTGATTGCCCATTGCCCTATGCTCGGTGCCGTCGATGTAAAACGTGACTAAACCAGGATGTGGGGTGCTCTGCATCCTTTGCCCTGATGTAAGTGACTCAGGCAGCACAGGGCAGGAGTAGGTGGGTGTCCTGTTCCTAAACCAGTTAGTACACATGTCCAGGATCCAAAGAACAAGTTAAAAGCAGGTATTTAACCTCACAGCAAGCTGAGGAGCATTGTGACAACATGGCTAAGTGTCATGCGCACACTTCCCAGCTTCACCTTGCTTTACAAGTAATAACTCATGACACTCCTTGGGAGCCAGATGGCTGAGTGCTACCCTCCCTGGCCCTCAAGCAGGTACCTGTGTCTTGGGGGGTATATTTTTATCCTTTTTGCCAACTGTTTGGAAGGTGCATAAACTACAGAGCCGCCCTGGGGCAGTCTGCTACTGGAGCACCTCACGCTGTGGCTTGGTTGTGCCTCTCACCTGAGTGACCTTCCAGCATGTGGAGTAGCTTGTTCTTCTGAAAATGCAACTTAGGATCCCAGTCCTCAGGCCAGGCCTCCACTGTGCCCTCCTTTTACTGCTCTCAGCCCACAGCATATCACCCAACACCGGCTGGATGCTCAGCTCCCATTACAGTCCCTAGATGATGCCCCAGTGCTACCTGCACCTGCCCAGGCTCTTGAGAACATTGCATGTGCACCTCACTTTGGCGGAGGCATCGAGACGGTAGCTATCCAGCATGGTGATGGACTCACCAAAAACTCTGAGGATGAGGGGACTTGGGCACAGGGGTTAGATTAGAATCAGAAGTCGGGGATACCCCAACTAGCTCTGCCAGCCCTATGGCCCTGGGTCATGCCCTGCCAGCCCACTCAAGGAAGCCTAGCTACGTTTCTTGAATTCAGCAAGATACCTGAATGCAACTGACTGCTAATCAGAAGCAGGGCCAGTAATTACATCCTGTATTACAAGGTCAATTAAACCGCAGCTGAATATCATCAGGGTTAAATATCAGGGCTATCAGGCTGAAATGGCACTTCTACCACTGACAGCAAACGCCTGCTTCGTTTCTGGAAGCCAGTAAAGCCTGGCAATCCAGTCGAGACAGCCTTCAGTTTTTCCGGCAGTTAAGGTCTTTTGACAGGATTAGTAAATCTGGGGAAACTCTATAGTCTAAAAATATGGTTTCGTTTTAAGTTACCAAACATTTCTGGCCGAGCCCGGGGAGGCGATGGGAACTCTGTATACAGATCTGCTTCCTGTTGTAAACTCCAGATTAAATCCTATTACCAAAAGGTGGTAAGAAAGTGAAGATCCTTAGGAGGTGGCTAAGAACTGTTTCCTGATGCCCCCATCAGAAAGGGCAGCAATTAGGATTGATACTGTCTCTCTAGCACTGGCAAGCTGATGTTTTGGAAAGATCAGTGGGTGCACAGGCTGAGTCTGAGTCGAAGGCCCACCTTCTCCATGTCAGTTACACCAATTTAAATCCAAACCAGCTAAATGGACATCACTAGGGTTAGTCTGGATTCACACCATTGCCTGGTGAATTTGAGCTGAATTTGGCCCAATGTCACTGCATGGTATTAGCCTGCATGTCAGGACATGGGATATAACAAGCCATCCAATTTTTCTGGGCTACCTCTTGGGAAACAGCCACAGAACAGGATGCTGCTATAACAAGGCAGGGATCAAGAGAGAGAGAGCAATTTAAAAGGCAGTGTGAGGCTTATCCCCACCAATCCCTCAGCTGCAAACACCAACATTTTTAAAAACGGCCTCTGATGCTGGCAGCCTCCATTTTTGGAAGCCCAACTTGAGACACTTTGGGTCTGATTTGCATAGGTACCGAGACCCCGTGGCTCCAGCTTGGAGCATACACCACCTCTGAAAATCACCCAATAATGAGGACTCCCCAAATCAGAGGCCACTTTTGAAAAATGCTGGCCTTCACCTCCGAGTCAGGGCATGAATGTGGCTCGGACACGAGCCACAGCTCACTGTGACAAGGGGACAGCGCTAAGAACTCACTGCTAACATAGGTGCTGAGGGTCGCCAGCGCCGCTGGGAACACAAAGCCGGCATTCCCAGTGCAGAGGTGGCCTCGGTGCCTTATGCAACATTGTCTTGTTTAGCTGCTTAATGTGACCCCTTCGGGCGGCTCATTAATCCATAGCAGACAAGACCCGGCCACACAAACAGCGTTTACTGAAGGAAAGCTGGATGTCATTAGCTAGAACTGGCTTCTGAGAATGTTTTCCGCTCAGAGACGCCCCAGGCTCACGCCCCTGGCTTCACAAGCTCCGCTTGTGTGTGTGTTTGGCGGATGTGAGCAATGGGACGTTAAGCGGAACATTGGTTTCCCACGGAAGGCTCGGAAGGATGGATGCGGAGTATTAGCATGAAGCCGGGCTTTCTCGACCTGCCGGCCTGGAAGAATGGCAGGAAAATGTCCAGTAAACAAGGAGAGCAGGAGTCTGATTGAAATAAACAAATAAAGGCCCATTGGCGAGACCCACATGGAGCTCGGAGGATAAAGGTGAACCAGGCTCCCAGAGCCAAACCATACCTCATCTTAGGGAAGCTTTCTTTGCTGAAGGGCTCAGACAGCGCTGGGTTGCCTTGAAGCTTCAGATGGGTCAGTCCACCCAAACCATCCAGCGGCAGGGTTACCAGCTGGTTGTCGGTCAAATCTCTGTTGTAGTGAAAGGAAGGAGGGGCAGCAGGATTAGGGGTTTGCTGATCAGAGGTGTGTTAACCAAGAGAGGCTGGACAGCTCTGCAGATGGCCCATGGTCATCTTGACCTGGCGGATGTCCAAAATATGATACTGAAATGGAGAGGGCAGGAAGTGTTGCTGGGCACTGACTGGGGGCCAGTCCCAATTTGGGGATGAATGAAAAGATACAGCAATCATTAGGGGAGTGCCGCCGTCAGGGGTGCCGAGGGGCCATGGCCCTCCCACTTGTTGAAAGTGGACAGGCCTGGGCCATCCCCTTTTCGCCACAGGCCTCGCCCCTGCCCCTCCTCTTCCCCCTGAGACCCTGCCCCCCGGCAAGGCCAGAAGCTGGAGCCTGGTCGGGGTAAGAGCGGTGTGGGCAGCTGTGGCAAGCCGTGGACCCTCCACCTGCCCTGGTTGGGAGTGCTGGGGGTGGGGACACAGGCCAGGGGCTGCGCTCAGGCCCCCCCACCCCAGGCAGGTGGAGGGGCCTGGACTTCCCGGTTCAGCGCCAGCTTCCGGCTTGGCCAGGGTGCGGGGCCTTGGGGGGTAGAGGAGGGGCAGGGCCACAGAGTGGGCATGGCCTTGTTGCCTCCCATTATTAGGAAGACTCTGTCGCTGCTGGCCATTGCTGTAAGCTCTACTTTGGTTTTCTACCTTGGTCTCGTAATCATGGTATTAGAATGCTTTGATCTGCTCCCCCGCTCCCATCATCCATCACTTCCCATTTTCTTGAGGTCTTATAAATTAGACGATTTTCTGGGTTTGGGTCTTGGAAGGCCAATTAGCGTGGCAAAGCACTATCTCTGGTATTTTCCACATGACATCAAAAGTAGGGTCCTACCCTTGATTGCAATCACGTACTCAGTTTGCTGACGCTCTGCCCATACATTAGCTTCGGCTATAGGGTGAAGTCTTTCGTTCATCCCCTGATCAGCTACAGCATGGACAGCCACAGCCCAAGCGTACTCATCCTGCCCTGTTAACGCGGCTCAGTCCTGACCAGGGTGAGACTTTGCCTCAGCTCTCTAGTGAAGGGGTCAGAGTGTGTCCCATTCAAACTCAGCCCTTGGCCCCCTGCTCAGACTGCTACCCAGCAATTCTGGGGACTGGACGCCTGTCCGTTAGCAACAGAGACCAACGGATCTTTGCATGTAAGCTACTGAATGGTCATCAGACGATGATGACTTTTGGTCAATACCCATCCCCTGATACGTTTAGACTGGTGAGCCATCACTAGCTTCATGGCAGGATCATGGCATGGAAGAAGGCCGACTACGAAGAGGAAGGCCCCAGATCCTCAAAGGTATTTAGGATCCTAACTCCCAACGAAAGCAACCTTTGAGGAGCGGGGTCTAAGTCCCGTGTTGATATAGCATCCACGCTGATCATTAGCAAAAGGTGTCTAGGGAAAATATGGACCCCATGGGAGGTAAATGGGCAGGGGCCTTGAGGGTTTGCGCCTATCTCTGCAGCAGGGGGTGCAGGTCACTTGCTATGATCATCTGAGTATTTCACCAAATCCAATCCCTGCCATTGTAGGCCTTGGGCACTGGTGCACCTTGGTCCCTCCTATTCTCTGCCTGTGGCACATAACAGTTGAGTCCCCTGAGGGCAGTAATACCTTGTTTTAATTCTGGTTGTGGAGCTTGGGATGGAGGTGGCTGGGTGGTGTTTAGTGGCCTGTGATTCACAGGAGGTCAGACTGGATGATCTGTGTGTCCCTTCCGGACTTAAACTCTGTGACTCTTTCTGGAGCTTCAAGATTTCACTTGAGAGGCACGTTCAGGTGCATGTGTTTTCATGAGCACCACAGCAACCATGCAGGGCCCACCAAGGCATCCTGTCTGCCAGTCTGTCTGTGAGGGCATTTATACCACACTCATCACTGGCGTGTGTGAGCATCTTTGCCCAGCCCCCTTTCTGCGAGGGAACCTGAGGTCCCCACAACAGCACTTTCCTTGTCCCACTGCAGGAGTAATCTCGAAGCAACTTACAGCTTGGTGAGTGAGTGGAGGGTCGCAAAGGCCTCCGGATGAATCGACTGGATGTAATTCCAACTCAGGTCTCTGCAAGGCAAGTACATGGCGGTGAGAGGGGCTGAGGAGAATGGTGGGGTGCCTGTGAATGGGGAAGCTATCGAGATTGGTAGGCTAAGATGTGAAACCCAGCCACTACCCCTCCAAATCTCAATGTCCAAGCTCCCCTGGTTCTCACCACGCCCTGGGGAGACCCCTCTCTTACTGAGGAAGGCCAAATTCTCATCAGCCCAGACTGGATCCCCAGTAAAACCTCTTGAGTCCCCTCTGCTGGCATGTGCATTCTCCTTTTCCTCTCTCCATGTCCCTTCTTCCTTCCCTCCATTCTCCTTCAGGCTGCTGGGACTCTGGGCGTTATCACTGAATGTCCTGGGCTCTCTCTCAGCAGAGAAGCCATCCGAAATCAAGCCAGATCCGTACCCTCTGGAGCTTTGGAATCCTTGGATTGGATGCCTTGGTGGGCCCAAGTTGGCTGGCCCCTGAGGAAAGATTCTCCCCCCCTCCCCGCCTTGGGTTTCTTTCTGCAAGTTTGGGGACTTTTGCATTGAAATACTAAACTCCGAGGTCCTGGCAGCTCACGGCTTCCCCTTAGTGCCAAAGCAGCAAGCTACTGGCCCTGTACCTTCTGCTCCCGATACAGTGATACTACAGGGAGGGCCCCAGGAATGGGCAAGCAGGGCCGGAATCTGTAGGGATGGGGTGTGCAAGTGTGTGCGAAGTGCTGGTGTGCACGCATTAGCATGCATGGCGCGAATGAATGGGGTTAGTGGGCGGTTTTGTGTCCGTATGAGTTTGTGTGTGTGTAGTTAGTACACGCGGGATACAGTGGGTGAATGTGTGTGGTTAGTAGCTGTGGCATGTGTGGTGTACACTACAGCATCTGTGTGCAGTTGGTAGGTGTAGTAAGTAGTGTGTAAATGTGTGTGGTTAGTATGTGCGGGGTGTAGCGTCTGTGTGTTTGTGTAGTTAGTACAGGTACTGCATAGTGTCCATATGTCTATGTGTGATTAGCACGTGTGGTGTTTCTGTGGGGTTAATATGTGTGGTTAGTGTACGTGATGTGTGTACGGAGGGCATCTGTGTATTTGTGGTGCACACATACATATATTAGTGTGTGTGTTTTCTGCCCCGTGCTTCATTCACTTCCATTCACTATAACAGGACCGCTTGGAAATAGTGACCATAATATAACATTTAACATTCCTGTGGTGAGAAGAACACCTCAACAGCCCAACACTGTGGCATTTAATTTCAGAAAGGGGAACTATGCAAAAATGAGGGGGTTAGTTAAACAGAAATTAAAAGGTACAGTGACTAGAGTGAAATCCCTGCAAGCTGCATGGACACTTTTCAACAACATCGTAATAGAGGCCCAACTCAAATGTATACCCCAAATTAAAAAACATAGTAAAAGAACTAAAAAAGAGCCACTGTGGCTTAACAACCATGTAAAAGAAGCAGTGAGAGATAAAAAGGCATCTTTTAAAAAGTGGAAGTCAAATCTTAGTGAGGTAAATAGAAAGGAGCATAAACACTGCCAAATTAAGTGTAAAAATGTAATAAGAAAAGCCAAAGAGGAGTTTGAAGAATGGCTAGCCAAAAACTCAAAAGGTAATAACAAAATGTTTTTTAAGTACATCAGAAGCAGGAAGCCTACTAAACAACCAGTGGGGCCCCTGGACGATGGAGATACAAAAGGAGCGCTTAAAGATGATAAAGTCATTGCGGAGAAACTAAATGAATTCTTCGCTTCAGTCTTCATGGCAGAGGATGTTAGGGAGATTCTCAAAGGGAGGTGACAAATCTGAGGAATTGTTACAGGTTGAAGTGTCATTAGAGGAGGTTTTGGAATTAATTCATAAACTTAACAGTAACGAGTCACCGGGACCAGATGGCATTCACCCAAGAGTTCTGAAAGAACTCAAATGTGAAATTGCGGAACTATTAACTAGGTTTTGTAACCTGTCCTTTAAATCAGCTTCTGTACCCAATGACTGGAAGATAGCTAATGTAATGCCAATATTTAAAAAGGGGTCTAGAGGTGATCCCGGCAATTACAGACCGGTAAGTCTAACATCAGTACTGGGCAAATTAGTTGAAACAATAGTAAAGAATAAAATTGTCAGACACATAGAAGAACATAACTTGTTGGGCAAAAGTCGACATGGTTTCTGTAAAGGGAAATCATGTCTTACTAATCTATTAGAGTTCTTTGAAGGGGTCAACAAACATGTGGACAAGGGGGATCCAGTGAACATAGTGTACTTAGATTTCCAGAAAGCCTTTGACAAGGTCCCTCACCAAAGGCTCTTATGTAAATTAAGCTGTCATGGGATAAGAGGGAAGATCCTTTCATGGATTGAGAACTGGTTAAAAGACAGAGAACAAAGGGTAGGAATTAATGGTAAATTCTCAGAATGGAGAGGGGTAACTAGTGGTGTTCCCCAAGGGTCAGGCCGAGGACCAGTCCTATTCAACTTATTCATAACTGATCTGGAGAAAGGGGTAAACAGTGAGGTGGCAAAGTTTGCAGATGATACTAACCTGCTCAAGATAGTTAAGACCAAAGCAGACTGCGAAGAACTTCAAAAAGATCTCACAAAACTAAGTGATTGGGCAATAAAATGGCAAATAAAATTTAATGTCGATAAATGTAAAGTAATGCACATTGGAAAAAATAACCACAACTATACATACAATATGATGGGGGCTAATTTAGCTACAACTAAACAGGAAAGAGATCTTGGAGTCATCGTGGATAGTTCTCTGAAGATGTCCACACAGTGTGCAGCGGCAGTCAAAAAAGCAAACAGGATGTTAGGAATCATTTAAAAAGGGATAGAGAATAAGACGGAGAATATCTTATTGCCCTTATATAAATCCATGGTACGCCCACATCTTGAATACTGCGTACAGATGTGGTCTCCTCATCTCAAAAAAGATATACTGGCATTAGAAAAGGTTCCGAGAAGGGCAACTAAAATGATTGGGGTTTGGAACAGGTCCCACATGAGGCGAGATTAAAGAGGCTAGGACTTTTCAGCTTGGAAAAGAGGAGACTAATGGGGGATATGATAGAGGTATATAAAATCATGAGTGGTGTGGAGAAAGTGAATAAGGAACAGTTATTTACTTGTTTCCATAATATAAGAACTAGGGGCCACCAAATGAAATTAATGGGCAGCAGTTTAAAACAAATAAAAGGAAGTTCTTCTCACACAGAGCACAGTCAACCTGTGGAACTCCTTGCCTGAGGAGGTTGGAAGGCTAGGACTATAACAGGGTTTAAAAGAGAACTAGATAAATTCATGGAAGTTAAGTCCATTAATGGCTATTAGCCAGGATGGGTAAGGAATGGTGTCCCTAGCCTCTCTTTGTCAGAGGGTGGAGATGGATGGCAGGAGAGAGTCACTTGATCATTACCTGTTAGGTTCACTCCCTCTGGGGCACCTGACATTGGCCACTGTTGGCAGACAGAATACTGGGCTGGATGGACCTTTGGTCTGACCCAGTATGGTCATTCTTATGCACTGCCATTATTGGCATGATCTGCACCCAGCCACTGCCAGAATCCATGAGTTCTCTGCCTGGAGCTAGGTTCACCAGCCCAAAGGGCTTTTATTCCATGTGCCCGTATAGCCTTGTGGTCCATTGCTTCCCCTGGGCGGGTGTTTGGGACCCAAGAGCCAAGCAGTGCAAGCAAAGCTTTCAGGTCTGGGACTGCGTGAGCACCCTGCACACACCTGGCAGTGAGCCCACAGTTCCCCTTCCCCACAACAAAGAGCCCCGCAGTTTCCAGTGCCGGCGAAGCCAAAGCTGTACTCACATGGAGCGCAGGGCCGCGAGCTGCCCAAAGGTGTCTGCTCTGATTTCATGGATCCTGTTGTGCTGGAGGCCTCTGAAAAGACAGAGACGCTGGCATGAGAGAGAGGATCTCTCCGGGCCCCCTGGCAGCAGAAGAAAGCTTGTCAACCCTGCTCTTATTTCAAGGGGTGAGCGGGTCAGGACACAAAGCAACCCAAACCCAGCCCTCTCCCAAGCGCCACGCTGGGTCTCAGACAGCGTTCCCTTTCACACACACCCTTCCCCCACCCCCCCAGCAAAAGAACCATCTGTCTGGGCTTGTCAAAGGCTCCCGCGTTCCCAGCCTTTCCGGGCCGCTGCTCCCATTCCATGCACCCTCCCACCATGGAGCTTGGGTGCTCCACAGCAGTGCAAAACTTGGAGGCGGTGAGTCAGAACGCGCGCCCCGAATGGCTCTTCGCTATAGGGCTAGACAGTGACTAATGCTAGCATGAGAGTGAGTGTGTGTGCACACGCGCACACTCACGTGCAAGGAGCAGATGCAATCCAGCCCTTCACAAAAAGCCATTCAGAGGCGTGCGCTCTGACCCACCATCTCCAAATCCCATGCTTTGCACCCTCTTTAAGTCTCAGCCATGTACCACGTGCAAGCCCTATCCCTGCATTCCCCTGAATGCAGCGACCATGCCCCTCTGGCAACTCAGGGCACAAGCCACCCAAGGGGGTGGGAAGGAATCATGGCCCTGGCTGGAGCCATGCTGCACTGGCTTATGGAACCATACACTCCCCATGCACTCCGGGAGGTGCGATCCTTCATGGAGCTCTTCTCTGCACTGCCCACAAGACCAGCTCGTATTCGCAGCCCAGTCTGTCTCTAAGTCACACATTCAGAAAGGCCAGAGGAGCCATTCTGAGCATCTGCTCTGACCTGCTGCCTACCCTCACCCAGAGGTCCCTGCATCCAGCCCATAACTTGGGGTCGAGCTAGAGCAGAGTTTCTAGACAGAGACACCCAATCTTGCTGTAAAGACTCCAGCTGATGAAGACTCCACCACGCCCCTAAGGGGAATCCATGCTTCACAAGCAATGCCATCTGTCCTGCTGTGAGTGGGCGTCCTACCCTCCCTTCCTCTTGCCTACTGAAACACATTCAAGCATCTCATCTTCAGCTGTAATGCTTTGGAGGACTCACCTTCAGCCCTCATGTCTGCCTGCTCCCCTGCCAGATCTCTGTGCTGTTCCCGAGCATCTCTTGGTTCAGGCTGTCTGCAGACTCAGGCAGACCCCATGACCGATTAAACTCAGTTTCTATTTTCAAGGTTTTCTCCCCAACCATAAAGGCTAGACACATATCATTTTAAATGAAAGGTCTGATTGTGGAGCATAGCTCTATGGCAAGTGGGTGAATTCCACAGCCAATTCTGCAGCTGTAGAATCGCAGGATACCTGGGCCCAAGGCAAATTCAATGGGTCCTATTAATGCCATCGGCTGGAATAGATCAGAGGATGCTCAGATGGGGAATTAAACTTTGTATGAAGTTAAAGCAGAGCTGAATGCAATCAAGCCCTTCTTTCTCCTCCTGGGGCTGGGATCTCTCCAGAGAAGGCTCCTTGTGGGTTAAGTTCTTTGGGGCAGGGAGCATCTCCTTGTTCTATGTTTGTACAGCACCTAGCACAATGGGCCTTGGTCCATGGCTGGGGCCACTATTCCACATAATAGGGATAGCTCAGTGGTTTGAGCATTGGCCTGCTAAACCCAGGGTTGTGAGCTCAATCCTTGAGGGGGGGCACGTAGGGATCTGGGGCAGAATCAGTACTTGGTCCTGCTAGTGAAGGCAGGGGGCTAGACTTGATGAGGTTTCTGGGTCCCTTCCAGCTCTATGAGGTAGGTATATCTCCATATATAATAACACTAATTCTCAGTGCACCCCAGATGGGGCTGGGCCCTTAGCATAGCCTCTCTTGCTTATTTCAGGGGATCTGGGTCCAGTGTTAGTAAACTGAACTTTTCACCCCCAACATGGATTTGAGTCCTGGCAAAACCCAGCTGAGTTTTTATCTCCTTGGATCTGGGTCTCCCACGCCTTGCTCAGTCCCTCGGGTCTCCTCCGAGGCAGGACCGCCTCAAGAGGGCCCCCCGCCCCCGAACCAAGCTTTGAAGGAGGGAATCTCTCGACTCACATTTCTTCCAGCCGCTGGCACCTGTGGAAACTGGGCAGCTCCTCGATTTGATTGTGCGAGAGCTCGCTGTGGGAAAGGAATGCCACAGACATGGCAGGAGATTAAAAGCAAAGCAGGCCATCCCGAGAGCATTCTTGGAAAGCAGATATTGCTAAGGAGGGGAGCGGACTGACCTCGGGCCGTGCAGCTGGGGAAAGCAGGAAACCCTGGCACAGAGGCAGATCCGCTCGGCGCACACCTGACACTTGGCACTGATTTCCTCATTCATTTCCTTGCATTGTGCACAGCTTGCTCAATGGCTCACCTGCTCACCCAGCCCCAGCGCAGCTCCATCCGTCACATACGAGCCGCTTCTACCGCTGGGGATTGGCTTTTCTTGAGGGGCAGGGCTGCGTAGCTCTCCCCACCCAGCCCCCGCCCCAGAGGCAGCGGCAACATTTGGGGAGGCCTGCATGAAGCCTTGCCTTTGCACGGGCAGAGCAGGGAATTGTGCATGTCAAGGCTCCCCTCCTGCACCTGGTGATGGATGAGCGCGGCAGAGGCACTTTCAGAGGCCAGGAGACATGTTAGCTCACAGGGTAGTCAGGGTGGTGGTGATGGTGCCTGTTCTCAGGCACTGCACATGCACCAAGCTGCACCACCGGCCTGATCCTGATTTTTAACCCTTCTCTGGGAGGATGGCATGTTCAGTGTATCATTACAGCCAGTGCAGGATGTTCCTGCCTGTCAGCTGCATCTCCCCCATCCCAGGACATTATTCAAAATGTGATTCCCCCCCCCCCCCCCCCCCAGTCCTTGCCGGGCCATCTGTGCCCCACACTCAGGGCCGGCTCCAGCTTTTTTGCTGCCCCAAGCGGCGAAGCGGAAAAAAAAAAAAAAAAAAGATACAGCCGCAATTGGCGGCACTTCGGCGGCAGCTCTACCGCGCCGCTTCATTCTTCGGTGGCAATTCAGTGGCGGGTCCTTCGCTCCAGGAGGCACTAAGGGACCTGTCGCTAAATTGCCGCCAAAGATCCGGACGTGCCGCCTCTTTCCATTGGCCGCCCCCAAGCACCTGCTTTCTTCGCAGGTGCCTGGAGCCAGCCCTGCCCACACCGCACCAGTCAGCAAGCATTTGCCCTCAAACTCCCCCCTCCCCCCGTACAACCGTTAGTCCTTATACTTTGTACTTCTATGGCACTGTCCAGCCCAGAATCTTAACACACTTTACAAACATTAACTATGCCTCCTGTGAGCTATTTTCCTCACTGTAGAGGTGGGGAAACTGAGGCATAGAGTGATGAAGTGACTTGCCCAAGGACGTACAGTCAGTGACCTGAAATTTGGATGGATAAATGAAAATTTTCACAAAAAGTCTCTGCTTTCGGTGGAAAATTTGGATCCTTTTTTTTTTCAAAAAAATCCCCAAATACCTGAAGACTGAAACAATTTGGCCAAAACCTAATTTTTTTGATTCAGAATTGCTACCACGGTGCCTCCAGTTGCCTGATGCTCCCATTCCCCTCTACGATCTGTGTTCCCCTTCCAGACCAGGTCTCGCACAATTCACCATAGCCAGGGACTCCCAGGATACACCACAGCGGCTCAACAAGAAAGGAGACCAGGGTGCATCATGGGAAATGTAGTCTGACCAAAGAGACCGGCCCATAGAGGAGAACGGGAGCATAAGGCTTCAGCCCTACAGTCCCCCGTGGCACCTCGGCAGCATTTCCAAATCAAATTTTCATTTTATTTTTGCCAAAAGTTTTTCCACTGAATATGTTCAGTTTTCAATTTTTTGCCAAAAAGTTGAAATTTTCCATGAGGGAAAAACCCCACTTTCCAGCCAGCTCTGGTGACGGTCACACATCGCATCAGAAAAGTCTTAGGGACTGATCCCCCTCTCACTGACACCAGTGTCACATCATTGCTGGGGTCACTCCTGCTTTACACCAGGTAAGTGAGAAGTGAATCAGGCCCAGACCCCCTTAATCAGTGCTGCATTGTAGGCACACAGGGGGAGCCCTCGCTCTGCCAGGAGTTGTGCCTGGGAGGGCTCAGAGGCCTCGGTTTGTTTGGCGCAATGCCTTGTGCAAAGCGGGTAGGATTCCCCCCAGCCCTGCACTGGGTGTGCCATTGGCACCCGCGCAAAGCAGAGGCAAAACACGGCCATGCTGACTTGGAAGCACTTCGCACCCGCTCCACTCCGCCCTGACACTGGGGCGAATAGCACACAAAGCCTCAGAGCAGAGAGACACAACCCCAGCATGTGTCTTATTAGCTAATGTCCCGGAGCCCAGAGCTGCCTCACTGGGCGCTGTGCTGGGATCAGACAAGCACACCAAAGAAGGGGGCAGTGAAATACGGTGGAGAAGCGTGTGGGTTACTCACAGGACTCGGAGGCTGGGCAGCTGCTGGCACATTCCTCTGGGAAGCAGATGGATCCCTGCTCGGGTCAAGGTCCTGGGGGCGTGAAGGAGACAGAAGGGGCTATTGAGAAGCTGGCATGCAGAGAGCCCAGCCTTCGCTGGGGGAGGACAGAGCAAATGAAAGAACAAAGCACATGGTGAGAAATTAAAGGTGACTTGGTAACAGGGAGGAAGGACCCTGCACTGGGCTGGGAGAGGGATGAGTTTAACACACCCAGGGGCTCACGGATTGCTTGGTTCTACACCTAACTTGCCAATGGGCTTCTCCTTGGAGACTTTGGAAGGGGAATGTGCTGGTCCCCCAGAGCACCCTCTGTCCAGGGATCAGGGCTGCGCAGCGAGGGAATCTGAGGCCCTGCAGAAATGGTGGGCGGTTCTGCAGTGTCAGTGGGGTCCCTGTTTGTGGAGCTCTCCGATCTCCCGGGAGTGTCCTGGAGAGAAGGGTCCTGGGACTGACGGGAGGTAGCTGGCCTTACAGAATGGGGGATGAGGCCAGCCCAGGACAGAGCACTGCAGAGAAGGCTCATCCCTGGGAGTCCGGGCTCCTGACTGCCCTGGGTCAGGTTCTAGGAAGAGGAGGGCACTGGGGTTAAAGCTGAGCTGAACTGGAATTCAAGGCACGCCCAGGGGAAGGGTCAGTGAGTTTCAAAGACTGCAAATTTCACACCCTCTGGATTTCTTTGTCCCTGCCTTCCGGCTTGCCACACACCTATGGGCAGCACAGCCCACCCCTCCTCCCACAGGGAATGATGTGGTAGCACTGGGACTGAATGGCTGGTGCTGGATAAAATTTCTGGAGGGCCATGTGGGTAGCTGGCTTTACAGACCAAGTGGGGAGGAGGTGGTGAGCCAGAGAACACAGTGGCAAAGAGATACATGGCGGGCAAGGGTGGGGGACTCCAGGAGGAGCTACTGGCAGCAGCTGCAGCGAGGAGCCTAGATGATAGGCAGTGGAGTCTTCCATGGTGTCTAAGACCCTGCACTGCATAGCTTGGTAAACGCTGTCTCCTCCGAGCCCATGCCCAAGCCTGGAAGGAAATACCATGAGGAACGTGGAAGAAGGAGACTTGCCACTCACAGAATTTCTAGGCTGGTGGTTCCTTTAAGATCTGGGAATTCTCTGATGTCTGTCGCTCCGTTCAGTGACCTGCAGAGAAGGACGCACAAGCTCGGGGGGGTGTATGGAAGACGGGCAGAGCAAACTGGAAGGAGCGAGGGCAGATGCTGGAGCTTCAAATCCCCTCTTCTCCAAAAGCTTTGGCAGCTGACTGGTGGTGGCCCAAGCCTAGCTAGGAAGGTGGGAAGCACCCCCACTCCTGAAGATACCTCTCCCAGGAGAGTGTCACCGCTGACTGGGGCATGAAGCAGGGCACAGATGCATTGAACCAGGGACTCAGACGTTTACTCCCCAGGAAACTTGGCAGGGTCAGAATCCCCTCCTCCAAACCCTGACATTCTTGGCAAATTGCTTCAAACAACAACAAAATGATGCTAGAGGATCTCCTCCAAGCTCCCCGGTGCCTTTATCCCAGGGAGCTAAAGAACGCTGCGTGGTTCTCGTTAGAAGTTATTTTATTAGCTGGAGCATATAACTATGCACCCAACGGCTTTATGAGGCTTGTAAAGAGAGCGCATTTGAGGTTACCTCTGCCACGGGCTCATCTGCTGTGCACCAATGGAGGATTGGCTGCAAAACACTCCATGTGGGGGCCAGGCTGGTCAAGAAGATGCACTACACAATGGCAAGTGGTGCCAGAGGAGATGCAGGCAAATTCCTATTAGGGGAAAGCGGCTGTTTCCAGCTGTGACACACTGCTATGGCAACACGTTACTCGGTGTCTGATCTGTGAGCCGCTGTCCCCTTGACACCTCTGCCTGGCAGCACGGTATTGCCAGGGCCGGGCAGTGCTGCACAGTGGTGTGAGACTTGGCACATGGCGAATGCAGCAAGTTAAGGAGTGTCTGAGGCTCAAGCGGGGCCGTGGCGGGAGGCACACCGATGTTTGGTGAGTGGGATGGTTCTCCAGAGAGGTGCAGGGACACTGGAGAGGCCTGGGGCTAGCAGCCAGCCCCTGCCCCGCTTGCAGTGAGAAAGGAGGTTGCTCTGAATGACTGTGGACACCTGGATCATTAACATGGGCCATGCAGAGCTCTGCCAAGATCCCCTGGTGAAGGTACTTCCAGACACAAGGGCTTGGAAGGCAAAGGGGGAAGGGGGATGGAAGATGCCCAGTCTGCTGGCCCCGGAGGCTTGGACTGCCAGTTGTGTTACCTCTTTAAGGACCCGAGTGATGAACTTACAGAGTGTGCAGCTTTGGCAAGAACTGGAAAGCGGATTGTCCGACAAACTGGATGGGATTGTCATAAAAATGGCTGCAAAGGAGACAAATACCCAGCTTAGTTACCCTGTGCGGACTGGAGGAGATGCTAGTGTTAGTCCAAAGCAGCGGAAGCAACTAGAAATGAGCAGTGCAAGAGATTCCGGCAACCTCGTGGTGAGCCCACCTGCTCCAGATCATTTCTGCCTATGCTACGGGCTCCAATCCAGGCTGAGCACTGAAGGGAGGGGCCTGTAATCCTGCTGCACGTGGGGAAGCGCTCCGCAGGACTGGCTTTGCCTGCTGGGCTGCAGGTGCCTCTGTGAAGTCCCATTACTGCTCCGAAGCCATGACTAGAAGGCGCATGGCGCAATGGCTCTGCTCCCGTTAAGCCAAACTGCTGCACATGCCGCATGGAATGGGGCTGAGGGTCGCTTTGCTTGGCTCTGATTTTATTTTCCCATCCCTCTGAGTGGATTCCCCCATGCGACGGACAGCACCAGCCCATCAGAGCTTCCACCAATTCATTGCCAAACGTGTGGTGGGGGAAGCAAAGGGAGGAAGTGCCTGGAAAACCTGCATGGTGGGATGGGAGTGGTGCCAGCAACCCTCTGCATCCTACCCACAGGCCTTCAAACCCTCTGGATCTGGGGAGGTGATCTTGGCCTGCAAAACTGGCTTGGTTCAGCTCTCCCTAGCCGCAGCCCAAGCTCACAGCTACAGCTATCACAAACAAGTTCCAAGCAAGGGCTCTAAGCATCACCATGGGCTAACATCTGGGCAGGTGTGGAGAAACCCCTCCCCCGCTGTGTGTTACACACAGCAATACCACTGCCGTACAAATGATCCGTTCATCTCTCCGCCTCTGTAAGGGCTTCATGTGAGACTGGAGCAGTCAGAGCTGGGGTTGGGGGGACACATGGGAAAAGGAGGGAGTTAGAGGACAGGAGGGGAAGAACTAAGAGGCAAACCTTCTTTCTTAGGGTCCTTCTTTCATCCCATCCCCCCCTCCCCGGCACATGCATGTCGGATGACGACCCTGGGAAATGATGGACACAGCCTCCAGCCAGTGAAAAGAAGCTCTGAGATCCCCATACACAATGAAATAGGAAAGCCCGGTTCACATTGCTTACATGGTTTGGAGTAAAGGATTCCCAACAAATGCCTTCTCTGGAATAGCCTTGATGTTGTTGTTATGGAAACCCCTGTTGGAAGAGAAAGGCCAGGATGTGACTGGGTCAGAAGATGGGAAAGGAAACCCCCTTAAAAGGGGCAGAGGATTTGAAACACAGAGGGGATGCACAGAGTTATAGATTCCAAGGCCAGAAGGGACCATTGCGATCATCTCATCTGTCCTCCTGTAGGACACAGGTCAGAGCACATCTCTACTATGATCCCTAGAGCAGAGCTTTTAGAAAAACATCCCGTCTTGATTGAAAAATGGCCACTGATGGAGAATCCACCACGACCCTTAGGATGGGATCAGAGCCTTAGGCATGGTCTATACCGAAAATTAGATTGACCTCACTGTGTTGCTCAGGGCTGTGCAAAATTTGGCCCCGAGTGCTGTAGTTCGGTTGTCTAGACGTGGCTAGCTGATGGAAGAATTCTTCTGTCAACCGAGCTACCCCCTCTTGGGGAAGGGGATTAACTATATCAAGGGAAAAGCCCTGCCGTTAACGTCAGGTGCTCCAGTGGCACAGCTGTCGTGCAGACTCACCCGTAGACTCTGTCTCACCCGTAATGCCACTGAAACTAATGTAGAAGGAGCCTCATTGACAGCCCTGCTACATCAGACCTAGGGCCTGGTTCTGCTTGCCTTGCTCATGTTGAGTAGCATGGCACGCCATGAATAGCTCCACTGAAGTCTGGGGGCTTACTCCTGGATCGAATGTCCGATTCTGGGAGCACAATGAAAGGAACGGGCCCATTTTATGCCACTTTATCTAGCCAAGGATTTTAGGTTGTTTTAAAGTCTCACCATTACGTCTGTCCAACTTTTAACTCTGTTTGCAGCCTGTTCGTGGTACGGCTGACTTGATGCAGGGCTGGCCGTAGCACTTTCTGGCCACCGTTTGCCTCCCACCTTGTCACAGATTGGGTAAAGCCCAGGAGGGACCCCTGTGATCCTCCACTCTGCCCCCAGCCTAACTCAAGCCAGAGACGCTCACCCAGGGAGTCCTGCACTGAGCCCAGCGTTGTGTGGCTGAGCTATAGGAGATAGCTGAGAATGAACCAGCCAACCTCTGAGCAATGGCCAAGCCAGCATGTCCCCTGGGAACCCGTTTCAACGGTTAATTCCCCCTTGCTGTTAACTAGGTGCCTCTTGTTTCCACTCTGATTTCAGCTTCCAGCTGTTGGCTCTAGATCTGCCTTTGGTTCTACTATGAGAGATCTTCCTCCTACCCAGGGAAATCTTCTTCCTCCGGCCGACCAAAACAAATTCTGTCTCCCACCCAACCCTTCCTCAAAATCCTAACGGGGCTGCCTCTTGTGCCCATGCCCCCCATCTACATCACCACGAATGAGCGGCACGGCCTCAGTGATGATAAATAAACAGGGAACCAGGGCTCTCTGCAAAATGGGCTCGTCCCTGTCTCAGGGCCCCTCCCTGGCACTTGCACGGACAATAGTTCTGCCCCCTCGTGGAGCCACTGACTAGCTGAGCTGGTGATCCTGCCAGCAGGCTGGGCGAGCACAAACACTCCCCTTGCTCTGCCGGACAGTGATGTGGCCACCATGGCCTCCCTGAAACCACCTGGTGAGCAGCCCCTCTCGCTGGCCCTCCCACACATATGTGCAGACGGCGACTCTGGGCATGGGTGTGACCGGTGCGGCCGAGAGGAGGCTGGCATAGCACAGGGGCACTAGGCTGTCGCAGCGAGAGACAAAGAACTGAGCGGGCGATATAGAGCAGGAGTAGGTGTGGCAGGAGAGTGCGGGCGAGGTGGGGATGGAAAATGCTTGGGGTAAGAGGGAGGAAAAGGAGACAATAGCACAGATCACATTGATGGGAGGAACAGGCCACCGCACCTGCCACGGCTCTCGGCAGCCAAAGGTCACTCCCAGGCCTGGTGCCGAGAGAGACAGACACAAGCATATGGTAGGCTGCACAGGCGACGTGTGTGTCCAAACAGCACAGGAATTGTATGTTAATTGGGGACGGGCCATATTGATCCTTCCCCCAGCCCTGCCAGTCAGAGGGGAGCCAGCCATGTGTGGTGCGGACACCCAGAGGTTCTGTGGGTGCTAGAGGAGGCTGTAGGTGCTGCTGGGGCTGAGAATAGCAGCTACCGCAGGGGGTTACCTTATAAGTGCCAGGCTAACTCCAGGGGTACGCTGCCTCTATGGGCCCGATCCTGGGCGTGGACGTCAGTGAGAGGTGGGGCTCTAAACAAGTCTAGGTGGGTGAGATGCGCTGTGGGGGAGGGACTAAGGGGTCAGTCACAACAGCTTAGGATCTGATCCAAACCTTACTGATGTCAACGGAGCATCTCCCATTGACAGGCGGTCCTGTAAGGGATGATCTGGTGGTCCCTTTTGACCCTAAACTCTATGGCTGTAATGGGCTTTGGCTCAGGTCCTTAGCCAGGCCTACAAGGCGGCCAAGGCCAGTCAGTGCTGGAGAGCTGTGAGGCCGGGGGGAGTGCGCATCCTTGCCTCCCGGCTCCATGTGGGCGCTCCCTGGTGGTCTCCTCCCTTCGCCCCCCCCCCCGCGTTCTGCCAGAGGCCACATCTGTTAAAACCCATCACCGTTGGCCTGCTGGTGTCACGACTGTAGAAAGCTCTTTCCATGCTAATGAGGCCCCGCGAGGCATGTATTGCCACGGTGGGGAGGAATGTGCTATTTTAATGGGGATCGCAGAGAGGGTAGGGAGGAGTTTGGAGGAAGCGCACGAAGGTTTGGCGTGGCTGCTCTCCCCAGCTCAGGCTGGGCGCGGCCCTTTATTGGTTACTATCTTGTCGTGAATTCAACTGGAATGCAATAAATAAGAAGTCTCACAGCTCCTGCAGCCGGCCTAGCGTCCTGATGGCTACTGGGAATTCCAACAGCTTGTTATAGTTCAGGTCCCTGAAAGAAGAGAGGAAAAGTAGTCATTAAGGCCGCTGTAGGAGCTCAGCGGAGCATGTCCGTGCTCTGAAGGGATGGAAACTTGGTTATTAAGCATCGGAGATGGGTTTTTCCAGCTGTGCCGATCCAGCCACCAACGTCTGGAAACATCACACATTCCTGCCGCAGGAATATTCCCAGCTAGGGGCATTGTCGGCATGGGCCAGGCCAGGCTCTGGCCGCCTAGAAGATGTGACTGTCTGGAATCCTCCCCCTCCTGCCCCCCAACAGTCCTCAGCGTTGGTTTGAGTTGGGCTGATTCACTATCTTCACTGTGCCCGATCCCCCCGCCCCCTCCTGGAGTCTCACTCTCACATGCTATTGTAGTTATAGACATTTGCTGCCCTCCGGGGCCACATCTGGGCATGTTTACAAAAACAAGATACAAACAGCAGCTGCCGTTCCACCTCTCTGATCCCCATCTCCCAGCCACCAAATGTGGCGTGCAAGAAGGAGGAGGTGATTCCAGATCAGGGGGCCGTCCAGCGGGAATGCTCTGCTGCTCGCCCCCAGGGTGCTCAGCACGGCTAGCCATAGCCACCGCAATGCAGCAGGCTCTGAGGAAGCCTCAGCATTAACTCCTGATGCTCATGCTTTTGGGACGGGGATTGGACATCCTGGGCTGAATGTGGAGATGATGCGCAAGGTTGGGGGGCGGTTAGATGCCTGGAGAGCTACTGACATTTGGTGTGCACAGGAGGGGGAGTTAGTGTAACTGGCTCGCAGTGGCACTAGATGGAACTTACAACAGGGGGTTGGTTTCATTTCGCTTGCACCGTCCCACATCCTCCGGTTAGCTGCTCGTCTCGCTACACTCTTCCGACCCTCTCATCATGTGAGATGCCCCCTCTTACCCTCCCTGGGCGTCTGAGCGGCAGTTTGAGTGGTGATGCGGGAGCGGGAGATGCAGGTTAAATGGTGGCCGGTGGTTGAGACTCTAATGGGGTCTGAACTGGTGTTGCACATGGGGGGGGGGGAGGGAGGAGTAAGGTATAGTCACACCAGCGTAGCAGCTGATCCAACTCCACTGACATCAGTGGAGAGTCTCCCATTGACTTCAGTGGGCTTTGGCTCTGTCATAACTATAAAGGGAAGGGTGTAACAGCTGTCCTGTGTACAGTACTATAAAATCCCTCCTGGCCAGAGACTCCAAAATCCTTTTCCCTGTAAAGTGTTAAGAAGCTCAGGTAACCTGGCTGACACCTGACCCAAAGGACCAATAAGGGGACAAGATACTTTCAAATCTTGGTGGGGGGAAGGCTTTTGTTTGTGCTCTTTGTTTGGGAAGTTTGTTCACTCTTGGGACTGAGAGGGACCAGACATCAATCCAGGTTCTCCCCATCTTTCTAAACAGGTCTCTCATATTTCAAACTTGTAAGTAAAAAGCCAGGCAAGGCGTCTTAGTTTTACTTTGTTTTCTCAACTTGTAAATGTACCTTTTACTAGAGTGTTTATCTTTGTTTGCTGTACTTTGAACCTGAGGCTAGAGGGGAGTCCTCTGAGCTCTTTAAGTTTGATTACCCTGTAAAGTTATTTTCCATACTGATTTTACAGAGATGATTTTTACCTTTTTCTTTAATTAAAAGCCTTCTTTTTAAGAACCTGATTGATTTTTCCTTGTTTTTAGATCCAAGGGGGTTGGATCTGTATTCACCAGGAGTTGGTGAAAGGAAGGAGGGGGGATGGTTAATTTCTCCTTGTTTTAAGATCCAAGGGGTTTGAATCTTGATCCACCAGGAGTTGGTGGGAGGAAGGAGGGGAATGGTTAATTTCTCCTTGTTTTAAGATCCCAGGGGGTTTGGATCTGTATTCACCAGGGAATTGGTGAAAGGTTTCCCAAGGCTACCCAGGGAAAGGAATTAGTTTTTGGGAATGGTGGCAGCGGACCAGATCTAAGCTGGTAGTTAAGCTTAGAAGTTTTCATCCAGGCCCCCACATTTGTACCCTAAAGTTCAAAGTGGGGATACAGCCTTGACAGGCTCACTTAGACTCATGTCCATTTCATACATCTTCTGGGGACCCCTCTGCCAGTCCGTGTCCCACCCATGCCAGGTCCGCTCCTTGTCCCAACTCCCTGCTGAAGCTGGGGTTGCCTCAATCACAATGGGAAGAGAGTAGGGGTTGGGGGTGGCTAGCAAAGGTGCTGAAGACAGGTGTGGATTCTGCCCCTGGAGAGGGGAGTCTGTCCTAGCATTTCAGCTCTGGCAATGGGGCTTTAATGCAGCTGATACTCTCCGTGGAGAAGCAGTTCCGTCTTGAGCTGGTACAATCCAGTCCTACTGATCCCTTACAGGCCAGGGCACCAAGAGAGTAGAGACTGTAGCACTGAGCATTGCAAGGCATGCATAGCACATGACTCTTTTCTACTGGCAGGTAACTCCCTGGATTTTAAGAGGTGAATCCCTTCGAACATTAGAGTAATTACTGGCTCCTGCAGATTACTGTGTAATTACACGTAATCATCCCCAAAGTAATTACATCAAACCTGGATTGCGGGTTACAAGACAGAAAGAACCATGAATTTACAGCAATGAGATGTTATTTGCTGCCTAATTACCTGTTAACTCCCACCCCCTGGGTCCCCACCTGGTAATTACCCTCTAATTCTCTTCTGGTCCCCACCCCATGGTAATTACCCTGTGATTCTCCCCTGGCCCCGCCCCTACATGGTAATTATCCTGTAACTCCCCCTGGCCCCACCCCTACATGGTAATTACCCTGTAACTCCCCCTGGCCCCGCCCCTACATGGTAATTACCCTGTAACTCCCCCTGACCCTGCCCCTACATGGTAATTACCCTGTAACTCCCCCTGGCCCTGCCCCTACATGGTAATTACCCTGTAACTCTCCTCTGGCCCCTGCCTCTACATGGTAATTACCCTGTAACTCCTCCCAACCCCTCCCCTACATGGTAATTACCCTGTAACTCTCCCCTAGCCCCGCCCCTACATGGTAATTACCCTGTAACTCTCCTCTGGCCCCTGCCTCTACATGGTAATTACCCTGTAACTCCTCCCAACCCCTCCCCTACATGGTAATTACCCTGTAACTCTCCCCTAGCCCTGCCCCTACATGGTAATTACCCTGTAACTCTCCCCTGGCCCCACCCCTAGATGGTAATTCCCTTTCCCAGTCTAGGATCTCAGGTCAGCTTGTACTTGTGGCAGTGATATTGCTGCCAAGCCTGACTCAGTGACATGGAAAAGAAAAGAATTAAAATAGCCTAAAAATTCCCTAATCCTTGGCAGCCTCACCCCTTCCTACAGGACACACAGCTGTCCTGCTGCCTGAGACAATCAAGGGCCCATTGTTGGGCTCATGCTCTCTACTGTCTTGCCCAGGGCCGGCTCCAGCTTTTTTGCTGCCCCAAGTGGCAAAGAGGAAAACAAGAAAAAAGCTGCAATTGGCAGCACTTCAGCGGCTGCTCTACCACCGCCGCTTCATTCTTCGGTGGCAATTCGGCAGCCGGTCCTTCCCTCCGAGAGGGACTGAGGGACCCGCTGCCGAATTGCCGCCGAAGACCCAGACGTGCTGCCCCTTTCCATTGGCCGCCCCAAGCACCTGCTTCCTTCGCTGGTGCCTGGAGCCGGCCCTGGTCTTGCCACACTTACAAGTCTCTCCTGAGCTGCATGGTTTGGGATCCCACTGGACTCACTGAGCGCTACCTATACAAACCAAGGGGAGGATACACATGGCAATGCTATCCCTAAGTCTGAACCACCCCAGGTCAGTTAAGAGAGCTCCCTTGTCAATCAAGGATGGGTTGGTTTGATCCATTAAAGCCATGCATTGAGCTCAAGGGTCAGTACATGTAATGGGTCAGTTTCTCCATCAAGTCTGCTCCGGGTACCATGTTCAGGACTAAGTGGGCTGACTCTGTTGCTCGTACTGCTTGTTATTGGGGGCGGGGAAAGATTTACCTCTTATCCGACCTATGGTACTTCGCTGGACTCTATCACCAGAGTATCTGAGCACCTCACAGTCATTAATATATTTACCCTCACACAACCCTGTGCAGCAGGGCTATTGTCACCATTATACATATAGGGAAATTGAGGCACATAGCAGTCAAGGTCACATAGGAAGTCTATGGCACAGCAGGGACTGGAATCCAAGTCTCCCAAATTCTATGCTAGTGCTCTAGCCAGTGGACAAGCCTACCTCTCTCACTTAAAAAGTTTCAGTCAACTAATAAGGGAGCTGAGACAATACCATGTGGCTTATGTGGCCAATCACATATCATGGAAAACAAATAGGGAGGGATTCCCCACTGGGCAACAGACAGCACAAGGCCAAGCCATCGCTTCAGTCCTGCTCCAGCCTTCGCAGGTCCTAAGTGGTGGCTAAGCCCCTGCACAGGGGTGAGTTTCACCCCAATGAACAGCTGGTATGTTTGTGAGCAGTTAACAGGAGGAAAATGCTTCCCAGCAGAAACTAGGCTTGGCTCCCAGATGAGTCACTAGCAGAAAAAAAGCAGAAAAAAAGCGCCTCAATTCGCAGCCAATATTACTTGCAAGGAATAATTCAACAAGCTCTAATATTTGCTCCCTCTCTTGCTCTGAAATTGTATTTCCTTTCCAATTTATTCCCCTGTCAGGCAATCTATTACACAGGCTCCCTTCTCTTTCATCAGCAGACTAAACATTTTGTTTGCACGTCAATGTGTCTGCAAGTATGTACAGGAATAGTTCCTCCCGAATAAATACACCCTTTCTTCCTAGCACTGCGGGCATCTCCGGATTCCCCTGTCAATACTTGGCAGATACAGGGTTTATTGTATTCAGCAGACACCTCTGGATAGACGAGCCACCCCTGAACTCTGCCATGTATTGTGCTGGCTGGGAAGCTGAAGCAGACCCAGGTGCAGTCGTGCTGTTCTGGTCTGACTAGAGGTAACCCTGGGCTGTCTGGGAGAGACGCTGGACTTTTCTAAAGGATCCTGTTATCTTTTGCCCCAGTGTTTCCTAAGAGCCTCTGTCCTGGAAGAAGAAACCAATTGCATCTGCCTGCACCTCCGCTATGTGGTGTTAGAGGTGTATACGCCCCCCTTTCCCCTCTGGCTGGTCCATCTCCGGGGTGCACCCCACTCTGGAAAATGCTGATCTATACTGAGTTTCCATCTCACTCAATTCAGTGAGGCCAATAAGCAGAGAGTTATTTTCACTTCCATGATTCTCCCGCCCCCCATGTGGGGCCAGTTCCCCAAGTCCTTACTCAGGTGTGGCTCATGCCTTACTCATGCAAGCCCGCCTGTAACCGTTGAGAAAAATCTCTAGACTTGACTTTCAGTGAGAAGGTCCCTGGCATGGGAAACCCTGCCTCTGCTCCCGTAGAGGGCAAATCAGCACCTCCCCCCATTGCTGGGAGTGCTGATGGGTAAGGCTATGATTTAATCACGGGTATTTTTAGTAAAAGTCATGGACAAGTCATGGGCAAGAAAAAAAAATCACGGCCCGTGGCCTGTCCATGACTTATACCATAAATACCCCTTGAATCTTGGTTGGGGGAGCTCTGGCGGCACCAGCAGCTGGGGACGGGCATCCAGAGCAGTGACCGGTGCAGCTGGCCCCGGGGATGGGGCTGCTCCAGCAGCGGCCAGTGTGGCTGTCCCCAGGGCCACCTGAGCAGCTGCTTAGGCAGTCTGGGGTCAGCCACACTGGCCACTGCAGAAGTCACGGAGGTCGCAGGACGTCATGGAATCCGAGACTTCCACGACCCCTGTGACCAACATGAAGCCCTACTGATGGGACGCCGATGACCTACAACAAAGGCATTAATCATATTGGCAAGAGCGTTGGCCAAAGAGGACAGGTACTTCCCAGATTCCTCAGCTCGGGAGCTGAAGCAGTGATGAACCGCGTGGGAGGGAGACAATGCTGAATATTCAGCGACACTAGTTCTGCAGAGACACGGCAGGAGGTCTGTCTCCATACAGATGAGCCCAGCATCTGGGGTCAACTCCGTCCTAGGTGTAACGCCACTGCTGTTGTTCTGTGGATGAATTTGGGCCATCCTGTCTAACCTGTCTTGGTTTTCCTGTGGGTAACAGAACTTTAATTCTTCTCCTGGTTTGTCTTTTGGAAAAGATGGACTGGGCGCAGATATGGGGAAAGCCTGACCCTAGGGGAAGTCAGTAGGAGTTTCAGCATTGACTTCAGTGGGGACACGGCATCACCCACAGAGTCTCTAGACTTGAAGAGGCCCTTTTTGTGGAGCCAGGATTGGACAAAGACACTCAAAGAAGTCACCTCTGGCTACAGAACTGGGGCCTTCCCAGCTTTAATCTTCCAGGGATGCTGAGCTGTGCTTCTAAGAGGTACAGAACAGAACGTACAGCCTGAGGGGAAGGGAGTGCTTGGGGGTGGGGAGGGGGAGGAATGTCAAAGTTACAGAAGCCACCCCTAGGGTCACTGGCATCTCCACAATGCTGTGTGCCATGACCTCACCCCCAGCTCCACGCCAGGCTTGTGACAGGAGCCTCAGAGGGCAGCATTGTTATGGTTTCCTTCCGTTGTGCCTGTGCTGCGGGGATCCTCCCTTGGCCATATTCAGAGATTTTAGGGGCCCCTTATGCTCCTCCAGCCCTGTTATGTGGTATAAAGAGAGCAGAGACGGGAATCTCAGCCATGTTTTCTAAAAACTGATGGAAATCTAGTTCAGTGATGCATCCTCCACTCTGAGCTCAGGTACTCAGGTACCATGATGATGATTTCAGTATAAAGACAAGAGACAGATAGATAGATGGATGGGGTGTATGGGGATAGATAGATAGATAGATAGATAGATGGGGTGTATGGGGATAGATAGATAGATGTGGTGTATGGGAAGAGTAAGAGAGAGAGTGATCTTGTCCCGTAGTGATTGATAACAGCCGTCTGTGTCATGTGAAAAATCTTTATAAAACACTTTGTGAATCTGTTTTCCTCCCTCAGTATTTAAAATTTGTTCAGAAGGGTTAATAATTAGTTCTCTAAAGTTTTTTCTCATCTTCACATCATTGGGTTCGGTCCTTGCAAAGACATGGGGAAGGCTGCAAAAGCCCATGCTTGCCACCAGGTGGCACTGTACTACAGCTGGGTGCTGCCGTGACTACCTGGGTTGGCCAAAGCCTCCTCCTGGCTCAGGGGAGGGAGAAGTGACCTTCCTCGTTTTGCCAGGTCTGCATTCAGCATCTGTACATCACCCACTACATGAGCTGGGTGCTCGCTGCTGGGTGGTGGGCGGCTTTCTCCTTACAGCCCCAGCTGGGAAAGGGAATACCATGCCCACCCTGTCTGATGGGAAGATGCCGACACACCATCCCTTTCCCATCCTCCCCAGTATTGTACAAGTTGAGTTCCACGTAAGGAATAAATGATACAGGCCTCACAGGAGGGTGTTATGTCCACGATCAAGGGCTTTACAGAGCCCAATTGGCCTGCCAAGAGTTGTGGGGAATGGCATGCGAGAGACATTATAATAAAAATACCACTTCTCTTCGCCGAGCTCCAAGACACCAGCTCCAGACGCCGCAATTGGACTTTGAAGGCGATCGTGTCTGCTCCTTTAGTTACAATCAAAACCGCTTAAAGGTCACCCCCCCGCCCCCCCTCCGCCATCCGCTGGAGCCATAGCGAGCTGGGTGGGACATTATTTATTATTAATTTTATAGAGAGCCTTTAGCTTCATATTTGCAAGATCTCAACCAACCCTGTTGTTTACTTAGAAATAAAAGCAAATTGACATCAGCACAGCCCTTATGTCAGACAGTAACTGCCAGGGTGATTTGAAACTGACGATGCGCAGCCTGGAACTATTAATCACTTAAAATAGGCCAGAAAAAGAGGAGGGGGGGAAACACAAGATAAGTGAAACTCAATTTTCTGCCTGTTAGAGGCTATTAGTGGTTCCACAAAGAAAGCCAAAACCGAAAATTATATGGAACTATAAATTCTTCCATAAGCCACAAAACGCCACAAATTTGCAGCTAATAAACTTGCTGATGGAATAAGATTAGAAACTGGAGGTGAGATGTTTGCTGGCTATTTCAGTCCCACTGCAAAGTCCAGGATGTCACTAGAACTCCCCAGGAGACTCAATTAGTGCGACTCCAGACACACGTGTAGGAAGTTATGGTGGCGTGTGCACCTAATTGGCAGCTAACCAGACTGCGGGCAAATTGGGTTACTAGTGGTGCTTGCGGCCCTGGTTATGGTGAGTAACTCAAGCATCACTAATTCATAGATTTAAAGCCTGAAGGGCCCATTATGATCATCTGCATAGCACAGGTGAGAGAATCTCATCTGCATCAAGCCCATAGCTTCCGGCTGAGCTTTTAAAGAGAGACACCCAATCCTGATCCAAAGAGTGAATTAAGTAAGATTAGGATGCCAGCACGGGTGGTCTTCCCACACCGCAAGCTGGCAAGCATCAGCAAGGCTATGCTGATACAGTGCAGAGACGCCTAGTTAGAGGTGTAGTCAGTGCCACTGCTCCATAGGCTTTAGAAAAACACAAGGGCTCCCTTCAAAATGCCCAGGCATTGTCCTTGTTACAATGGGACTAAACCCTGAGCTGACTGGAGGTTCAGGGCCTATGCTCATTTCACAGAGGCCACCAAACCAACATCTGATGACAGCAACTTTGGGTCGCATGCGGCCACAGCCAGAGTTGAACTGGCAACTCGGAAGTAGCCCATTCCTGGACCATCCGGGCCCATTAAACCACCAGCAATGATGATGATTTCATATTTATGTTGTGGTAGCATCTAGAGGCCACAGTTAGTTTGGGCACCATGGTGCCAGGTGATGAGCGACAGTCATAAGAACATAAGAACGGCCACACTGGGTCAGACCAAAGGTCCATCTAGCCCAGTAACCTGTCTTCCGACAGTGGCCAATGCCAGGTGCCCCAGAGGGAATGAACAGAACACGTAATCATCAAGTGATCCATCTCCTGTCGCCCATTCCCAGCTTCTGGCAAATAGAGGTTAGGGACACCATCCCTGCCCATCCTGGCTAATAGCTTCTCTAGTTCTTTTTTGGAACTTGCTGGCTAAAGGACAAGGTGTAACAGGTGTGTGAGATAAACCCAGAGGGTCAGGGTGGGAAATAGGGTAAAATAAAAAATTGGCTGTTGCCAGGTCACAGCCGGGGGGAACGGGACCAGCAATCACAGCCCACCCCTGCTGAGCCATTACTGAAGTCTTACATGTGCACTGGGGAAGAGGTGAGTTTATCCCCTATTGGCACCAACAAATGCTTGGTGCTATGCAAGACACAGAATGAAGGCTGCACTGGGAGGTGCTTTAGCATGTGCGGTCTGGTCTGGCTCCCTGCTTGTGGAAGAAGCGAGTCTGCAGGGGGAGAACTGTGGCTGTTTCTCACCTGTGCAAACGCTTTTCCCTCTAGGCAGAACGCAGCAAACCCCTGGCAGAGAAAGCACTCAGCGTCCGGCTTTGGGGAAAGCTGGTCAGAGCTCTCCAGAGCCAGCTTTTTGGCTAGTATGGAGCTTTTCTTCCATCTAGGCATTTATTCTTGCCAGCCTTGCTTGGCAACAGCCCCATCTTTGCCTCGCATACAGTGTTTGCGTCACTGTCCAGGGGTTTACACAGGATTGAAACTTATACTGGAGGGGGAAGGCATCTGTCTGTAGCTCCTGCCTTATCCATCTCCAGCTGCCAGTCCCTCTCTAGCAGGGCTCTGTTCCCTATTTAGAGATGTAGCAGTGCCCAGAATGTGTCTGCTCCAACCAGTGTTTCTGTCTGTTCTGTAACAGATGAAGGTACGGAATTAAATATGTTTTCAATTCCAACTGATTTATTTAACAAGCTGGACATAAGCCTTTGAGAGGCGGGCTCTCGTGGGGGGTCCCGCAGACACAAGCACATAGCACTTACAAGACACAAAGGAAATTGACCGCAAAGCACAAAGCAATGGGGACCTCGGTGATTCAGCTCGCAGACTATAACCGTGTGGCGAATGATGGGGGCTGGGCAATGCTCAAATGCCAAGCTCAAAGCCCAACGGCCTGTTGGTCATTTGTGAAATGAGTTAGGGGCCGGGGGGCTCATACTAACCCCTGTTTGTGCACATTACTAAAAAGCTGCACCCTGCACTCTGCTCAGGAGAGGAAGGTCAGGGCTGGCTCGGCAGTGGGGGCTGCAGGTTGGGATTGAGGGGTGGGTGTGCATGCAGAATCCTGAGCTAGAGGGGGCTGTGGGGCAGGACGGAGACACTGGCAGAGCTGTGCATGAGGAGCCCAGGACTAGGCTAGCAGAGGGCTGTGATTTGCGACTGAGGGGCCTTGGCAGAGTTGTGCGTGGGGAGCCCAGGCCAGGGAGAAAAGAGGGGGCTGCAGTGTGGGACTGAGGGACGTGGGCAGAGTTGGAGGGAGGGAGGCAAGACTGGAGTAGCAGGGAGATTGACGCTCAGGAGCAAGGTGCGTGGGCAGAGCTGCGGGTGCAATGGGAGATGCATGGTGGAACCTGTCTGCCCACAGCCTGCCTCGCTCTGGCCTGCACTGACTCTTCCTACCTTTCATCGGGCACCGATTCATGCTCACATGTTCGGGGAACAGAGGGCTCATTCCTCCAGCGCGAGCAGCTGCCCTGAGTCAGCCACTTGTTGGCAGGCAGCACCGAGGCCATCAGGGCTGGAGGGGAATTCCAGCAAGATGAAGCATAGGGGACAAGGAGCCATGTCAGAGCAGCTCTGAGAACGAAGGGCATCTTTGGGGAGGTTGTTGGCCTTGGTCCGGTCATTATGAGCTCAGCAGCTGGAGAGCTGGGAGGCTGGGATGGGGTAACACTGGGGGATGGATGGAATAACACTGGGGAGTTGGGGATGAAGGGATGGGGCAATGCTGGGGAGATGGGGGGATGGGATGGGGTCACACATGGGGGTGGGATGATGTAAGGGAGTTGGAGGGGCTGGGACGGTAATGCTGCAGAGTTGGGGGGATGGGACCGGGCAAGGCTGCAGAGTTGGGGAGGTGGCAGGGGGACAGGATGGGGTTCCTCTGGACCAAAGAGGGAAAGAAATAGCAATGAGGGTGAGCAGTTACCCCTCGGGATGGGGATCATCATCCTGAACCCCCACATGGAACATCTCCACCAGCAGGAGCAGCTCAGGGTGGAACACGTGACCCAGTGGGCCAAGCTTACCCCGTGGGGTTCTCCTTATTCTCAGTCCCCAAATATTGCTTCTGCCTTGGGGGCATATTCCAGAGCAAAGTGAAACCGGGGCGTAGCCCAGCTCCCTCTGAGGGGACAAAGGGGCCTCGCCAAAGATCCCGAGGCAGGAGAGGTGTTAACGGCCCTTGATCAGTGAAGCCAGAGGCTCAGTCTGTGCCCTCAGGTATGTGCACATGCCAGGCCGGAAGCAAAGGGCCCATGGAAATCAGAGACGGGTCAGGTGGCAGGGCAGGAGCGCTCCCGATGCTACAGTGCATTCTCCGGTTGGCTTCCCCGGCTCCCACTCTTGTTATTAGTGGTTATTTACACAGCCCCCAGTGCGCTGTGCCCGGCAGACAGTGGCCCTGAAGACTCACCCTGTACCAGTGGAAGGGAACTCCCTGACAGGTGGCCTGTCTCCCTGACTCTGCTTGCATTTCCCCTTTCTCTACGTCACCCTATGCCCCCAAACTGCCCTGCTGCTAACAACCTCTCTCCAGCTGCACCCACGACAGAGCGGATCACTAAGCCAAAGTCTCTGTCAGGGGCCATGGGAGGTGAGTGCTTCACTTTTCTGGCTGTTCCAATTGCGAGGCCCTCCAGGACTGATGGTCAGGAAGTGCTGAGCTCCCACAGCTCACCCTGGACCTGACGAGGGCGCTCAGCACCTCTGAAAATCAGGCAGGAGACGTCTCAAGTTGGGGTTGTGACAGATCTGTCATTGATGTGCAATAGCTTAGAGAAACCTTAAGGGCTTTTGCCCGAGGAATACACGTGCTTGCAAAGGATGCACTGTGTGGTGACTTATAACTGGCACAATTACACTGCATACCAGCTGAGGGCAGAAGTGAAGTAGACCTGCTTAGGCCGGCTGTCTTGTGCAGGGAATAACCCAGCGAAGGCAGGGAGCTCTTTAGCCTAGAGATACCCTGGTCAGAAGGGAGAGAGAGCTGTGGGTCTCCACTGCAGAAAGCTGTGCACAGCCCACAGATTTTGACTGCATGTCGCAGGGATCCTGATTGTGCAGTGGACACTCTAGTGCTAGACGAACTAGGCAGCTGCCTAGGGTGGCAGGTTTCTGGGAGAAGCAATTTTGTTTTTGAATGCTCTGCCGGCGAAACTGAGGGGAGAATGAGATGATAGCTGCTAATGAGTGCTGGGAAATATAGTATCTGAGAGGTCAGCGCATGCTCCTCACCACTACATGATGGAAATCTGCACATGCCCAGGGACCAGGGCATGGAGAGTTAGGCACACTGAAGTTTTGCAGACTGTCTAGAGCTGCATCTGCCGACTGTGCACAGCCCAGGGGTCCCGACTCTGCACAACCCAGGGGCCCTGATTGTGTATGACCCAGGCATTCCGACTATGCACGGCCCAGGCATTCCAACTGTGCACGGCCCAGGGGTCCCGACTGTGCACAGCACAGGGATCCGGACTGTGCACGGCCCAGGCATTTCGACTGTGCATGGCCCAGGGGTCCCGACTCTGCATGTTCCAGGGATCCTGATTGTGCACGGCCCAGGCATTCCGACTGTGCATGGCCCAGGGGTCCCGACTCTGCACGACCCAGGGGTCCTGATTGTGCACGGCCCAGGCATTCCGACTGTGCATGGCCCAGGGGTCCCGACTGTGCACGGCCCAGGGGTTGCAACTGTGCACGACCCAGGGGTCCTGATTGTGTATGACCCAGGGATCCAGACTGTGCATGGCCCACGCATTCCGACTATGCACGGCCCAAGGATTATGACTGTGCACAGCCCAGGGGTCCCAAGCGTGCACGGCCCAGGCATTCCCATACACCACTGGGGAAGGCAAATTCTGCTCTAGTGCCTGGGCATCCTTTGGCAAACAGCTTCTCCCAGATAGCGACAAGTGCCCCATGTTCCTGAAAGGGTTAAGTCAACCCTGTGGGGGTCTCAGCTGGAAGATTCCCAGCTTCCTCCTTCCTGCTTTTGTGGCCCAGGGCACATTCCCTCCCCCCACCCCCCAGAAAATCTAAACATTCAGCGGCATCAGTAGGTTCCAGCCCTGCTCTCTGCATTTCCAAAGCCCGTCTAATTACCCACATAATGGGAGCAGCGCGTTGTGAAAGTCTGTGGTGAGGGCACTTCCTGTGAGGCAAGGTTAGGCAGATCTGACGCCTGGGGCCAGCGGGTTTGGGATCAGCCCTTTCGGGAGACGTTTTTAATTTATGAACATTATTTTTTTTAAATAAAAAGGCTTTTAAACAAGGGAAGGTTTGTTCCCTCCAAGTGATTTATCTCCCGTCTGTGATTAGAGGAGGAAGTGTCAGGGACTGGGGAGCTGCAGAGATGGGGAACATGCAGGTCACCCCAGGCAGGCGGGATGAAGCCTGATCACAGGGCGTTGTGTACACTGCCCCGTGCTCCACGTTGGGTGGGAACCACTGATTCAAAGCGCTGGAGAGGCACACACAAGTCCCCAGCTGTAGGGGTGCTGTATTCTCCAAACCAGTGAGGAGTCCTGGGTCCAGGAAAGACCTCAGCATCCTGTGGCTCGCATGGAGGCACTGGTGGTATGATCAGGCCTGGGGATGCGGCAGGAATGGGGCAGTTACTTAATGCATGATTCTCTGTGGCCTTCTACGGATGGGTGAAGGGACAGCCCCACCACCAGTCCTGCAAAGCACTGCACAGTCCATGCTAGCGGGTGAAGGGAAGTGTGCTTCAACAAGGGACCGGCCTGTGTGTGTACGTGGGGAGCGGGGAATGTGTGTGTGTTGGTGTGTGTGCATGCGGATGCAGAGAATGTGTTTGCGTGTGGTGTACAGGGTGTATAGGGCGCATGTGCGATTGTTGGTGTTCGTGTGTAGGGGTGTGTGTGTGTGTGTGTGTGTGTGTGATGCATAGGGTGAGTGTGCATGTATTGGTGTTCGTGGGTGTGTGTCTGTAAGGGGGATCAGAGAGCAGCTCAGGCCAAAGGCGTGGCTGTTGGTCACGTTCCCTTTTAGCTATGGCCTGGGGACCTCTCCTCCTGCCCCAGATCTGCAGGAGGCTGCCATCTCCACCCACAGGCCTCCAGGGTGCAGTAGGCTGGGGGCCGCTGCCTCCCCCAGTTTTACCACAGTTGGTGGGGGTGGTACCAGTCCCTCTCCCCCAGCCACGACTCAGGCGCTTCCCAGGGAGCTCCGGGGGCGTCTGGGAGTACTGTAGCTTATTTGCTACCTTTCCCTCCAGTGATTTAGCTGCAGGATCTGCAGAAGCCGGTGAGATCATAGCAGAAACACTCCGAATCCTGCCCCTGAGCGAGCCTCACATACAGACATGCTGGATGTCTATGCCGAAGGGCAGGAAAGAAGCAGCCATAACTCCACGCCTCGCTCACCTCCCTGCTGGGAGGGTCCTTCCTCACTTCCCCCTCCCCTGTCTCTTTATCCCCCTCTTCTCTCTTCAGGTCTACTGAGGTCCGTAGGCTGGGCCCATCACCCTGGCATCTGATCCCCTCCCAGAGCTGCCTCTCCCAGCTACACAGAAGAGTCCATCCCTCTCCACATCAGTCGCTGCCTTTTCTCCCATTCTGCCTCTGATTTTCTTGCCTATCCTTTGCCTGGAAGCGGCCTCCCCATCCCCTCTTCGCTCCCCTCCTTTCCCCTCTCTCCTGCAAATCCATGCCCCATCTCTGCTCTTCCTGCCCTCTTTGTTCCCTGCAGCCCCAGGGCACTGCCTGCTCCCAAGCCTTCTGCACCCCCCTCTCTCTTAGGTCAGTTCTGTAGCTAGGGTTACCATATTTTGAGCCTCCAAAAGGAGGACACTCCACAGGGCCCCGGCCCCGCCCCAGCCCCGCCCCAACTCCGCCCCTTCCCCAAAGTCCCCGCCCCAACTCCGCCCCCTCCCCTGCTTCCCGCGAACATTTGATTCGTGGGAAGCCTGAAGCAGGTAAGGGGGGAGTGGGGGGAGGAGGCGCGGCCCAATCTGGCCCCCCCCGGCGTCTCCAGCCTGGGTCGGCTCGGGCCCTGGGGTGCTGGCCCCGGGCCCGGCCCCCGGCCGAGCACCCCCGGCCTGCCCAGCACTGCCGGTCCCCGGCCCGGCCCCCGGCTCAGCACCCCCCAGCCCCCGGCCCCGGCACCGCCGGCTCGGCACCGCCGGCTCGGCCCAGCCCCCGGCTCGGCACCGCACTGCCGGCCCGGCCCCTGGCCCCCGGCTCGGCCCCGCCGGCCCCCGGCCCAGCACCGCCGGCCCCGCATGTCCCGATTTTCCCGGACATGTCCGGCTTTTTGGGATTTCTCCCCGGACAGGGATTTGGAGCCCAAAAAGCCGGACATGTCCGGGAAAATCCGGACGTATGGTAACCCTACTGTAGCCCTTCGACAGTGCTCTGCAAACACCCATTGAGAACTATCCTTCCTTCCTGCTCTCTGCTCCACTACTCTATTGCCCTGCATTTCCCCTCCCTGCTAAGCACCCCCTTCCCTTTTCTGTCTTGTAAGCTCATCCCTCCCCCAAGTGAGCCATGGCACCTGACACCGCTCTGCTGGAGTAACCTACCCCTTCCCCTCCCTTTGCCTGCTGGGTCTATTTCCAGGGTGAGCTCTTTGGAGCAGTGCAACAGGGCCCCGATCTCAGCCAGCCCTCAGGCCGGCCTGCATCACCAGCCATAACGCACAGCAAGGTGCGCACAGCCTCTGCCCGGTTTGCAGTGTAAAGCGAGCTGGGAGCTGAGGGAGGCCCATGAGAATCATAGAATATCAGGGTTGGAAGGGACCTCAGGAGGTCATCTAGTCCAACCCCCTGCTCAAAGCAGGACCAGTCCCCAGACAGATTTTTGCCCCAGATCCCTAAGTGGCCCCCTCAAAGATTGAACTCACAACCCTGGGTTTAACAGGCCAATGCTCAAATCACTGAGCTCCGCAGGCCCGTGGGCACACCAGAGCCAAGCCCCTTTCCCTGTCAGACGGTGCTGTTCGAGGGCTCCAGCCAAAGCCAATTTTCAGTTGAGAGGCATCCAAGTTCGCAGACATGCTGGAATCCCTGCTATGCCACCCACCTCCCCTATTAGCATATCAGAGGCCCTGCCGGCTTGCTGAAACCTGTCTCCTTGCCAGGATGGGACGGGAACCGGCACCTCGGGCCACAAACGCCCCTTCTTGCAGCTTTGGCATAAGAAGCTTTGTCTTCTCTGTGGCAAAATCATAACAGGATGGAGGCAAAAATCTCTCCCCTCCCTCAGCTGCCCTCTTCCCTGGGGCTTTTGCAATGTGGGCTCCCGTGAAGAACAATGAGTCCCTGTGGAAACAAGAGACCCTTCCCTTGCTCTGGGGTGGGGGGGATAGGCAGCTGCAGAATTGGGCTGAGGGATTGAAACTTGAGTTAATGTGTGTGCGTCGCCCCGGCGCTGTACGGTTTGTGTTTTACAGCCCCAAACGCGGTACATTCTGAGGTACGTTTTACAAGGCCAACGGGACTCGCTACACAGGCTAACGCTGTGGCTGGCGTCTTGGCTTTTGACATTCCTCACTTCTGCTCTTTCTAAAGCTCGTGGTTTTCCTTAGCGCCACTTGGCTCCTTCCTTTCACTCTTGACAGCTCAACCCAAAGCCTCCTGCTCTACAGTTCTGCCCTTTCCTCTCACCATAACACAACCTTGCCTTTGCAGGGGAAGCTACCAGCTGCTGGCTTTCGCCCTCTGGTGTTCTTATTGTGGTTCGCTGTTTTCTTAGTAACTCTTGCCCAGCTTTTTGTCATTAAAGGAGGCTTCTTTTGCTCTTTACTCAGCAGTTATACCATGCAGAAAATACACAGCCCCGTGTTTACTACACAATATATATGCCAGGCCTAACTACAGCTTCTAGAACACAGTGAGCACCATTAGAGGGCTCACAACCTATTTAAAGGAATACTACCCTTTTTTCATACTCACGCCAAAGGTGCTATATAAAGAATGTGTCACATAAGGTCTCTTGAGCGCTGCGATTTACCCCCAGTCTCCTTGGGAGTCTTAGCAGTCACGCCTCACTGGGTTTCTCCAAGAGGCTTGGAACGGATGCCAAACCACATGAGAGATAGAGGTTTTATCTTCCCTCCTGTTATCTTGCATGAGAGATGTCTAAATAATGAAGATCTGGGCTAGCCAGAGGGGGAAATACCCTTCTAGTAAGCGGCTCACATTAAAACCTTTGAGAGTAATAGCTGGAGATAGACCAACATCAGAGTAGCAAGGCTGTGGGGCAAACATTTTCACCTAGCCGCTTTCTCCTGCCACGTTTTGGTGTCTGCACCTTCCTGAGCAGCTGGGATAGCAGGTCTGCTGCTCCATCATGCCATTTGCACACCCCTTGTGAAGGGGGCAATGCATGGCTGCCCTGGGCTCTGTGGGGCACTACTCATTAGGCTGGCAGAGGAGGGGAGCTCACCACCCCGCTTTCTCTTTACCTCTTTCCAGGTGCTTAGCGCAGCAGTCTCTGCCCAAAGGGAGTTCTCACTGTGATCCGTCTGTGCACAGATTGGGCACGTAGAGGAGAATTCCTGAGTGCCCCTGGCTCCGAGCTGCGGAGGAACTGCACAGAGCAATCGGAGCCATTTCTCTCTTGAATCTAAAACAGGGCTTCTCAAACTTCACTGCACTGCGACCCCCTTCTGACAACACGACCCCAGGAGGGGGGACCGAAGCCTGAACCTGCCCGAGTCCCACCACCCCAGGTGGTGGAGGTGGGGAGGAGGAGCAGGGCAAAGCCAAAGCCTGAGCCCCACCACCTCGAGTGGGGAAGGGCTCAAAACCGAAGCCCAAGGGCTTCAGCACCCACCAGGGGGCCTGTAACCTGAGCCCTGCCATCCAGGGCTGAATCCCTTGGGCTTTGGCTTGGTCCCCAAGCCCCAGCAAGTCTAAGCCATCCCTGATGACCCCAGTAAAATGGGGTCGCGACCCACTATGGGGCCCCGACCCACAGTTTGAGAACTGCTGATTTAAAAGATCTGATTGTATTTTACAAAGTACAATCCCTCTCCCTGCCTATCCTGGCCAATCCAGCTGTCTAGACGTGGTGGGGAATCTCCAGCTCTGGGAGCTGGGTAACTAGCTCCCATCAGTGCCTTTGAAAACCCCACCCAACATGTCTTTACCCCGCTGAGCTTTAGAAGTAATAGCCATAACAACAGGGCACATGGCCCCATATCCGCAGTGGAATAAAACACACCTCTTGGAAACACCGGAGCAGATTTTGCTCTGAGCAACACCCTGGCCATCTCATTGACTTCACGAGTGTTACACCCATAAAATAACTGGGAGCAGAATTTGGCCCGTGAAATACTGAAGAATAGGTTAAATACCACATGTGAGATTAGCAAAATATCCCCAGCCTGTACTGGAGGCAAGAGGAAGAAGTTTAAAGGAGGCATCCAAAGGGGAGGCAGTGTGGTCTAGTGGCCAGACCACAGAACACTCCCACAGCACCCCACAGTGCAAGGGGCAGGCTCCCACTGCTACACCGCTTTTGTGGAGTGCAGCGCCAGAGCCAATCAACCAACCCTGCCCTTTGGGGGACAAGGTGTGCCCCCCAGTGGTGCACTCAAGAACTGCGATTGCAACAGGGAAGGGGCATGCATGGGCGGAAGCTCTGGGCACACTCCTTATCCTCACTCCTGTGCACCCCAGGTAGGCTCCTGGAAGAAAGGAGGAGACGCAACAAGGGGGCTCCTTGGATCAGTTGACAAAGCAATGAATCTCCAGCCGCAGAGGTGGTGCCTGACTGGTAATTCCCTGGGGGGGGCAGGAGATGAGGGAGACAAAGAGAGGGATCCCCCAGCTGTGGGGAAGGACAGTTTGGGGAGCTTGCTCAGCCTAGTCCCATGCTGCACCTGTTTTTGGGGCTCTGCACAAGGGAGGGGGCAGAAAGCCAGCTGGGCTGGGTTACTCCAAGGTGGCCTGAGCCGGAGGCTGGTGTAACGTGTGCCGCTGTCACGTGGTTCCTAGGGGATCTGTGCCAGCAGGGAGCGCCCCTCTCCCATCTCCACCGGCTACTTTACAGCTAGACTCTGTCCCCATAGTGCTGCCTGAAGGGAGATGGGAATCTGGAGCAACGCACGTGCCAGTCCAAGAAAAGGTGTCACCTGGGGCTTGAAAAGAATCCGGACAATGAAATAGCTGGAGCTGGCTGACCAGTGGGCAGCTCTTGGCCATTTATGCGAGATGCCTTGATGCCTCCACCATGTAATCATCACAGCAAACTACCCTGGCTTTGCATGCCACACACACAAACCCCAGACAGTGGGAAATGAGCTGTACGCACAGAGATTTCTCTTCTCCCAGCTGGTCTCCGATTCTTTCCCCCTCTGTTTTACACTGGATGTTACGTTTTGGGGCGAGGGAGGGTTGGGGAGGCTGTAATCCATGAAGGTTCCATCTGGTCTACACTGACATCATCCAAGCAAACAGTTGAACACAAAGAACTGCCACAAACAGGCCCTAGGCCGGGCTGGTGATCAGACGCCATGGTGAGGGACACACATGGAACACTCAGACAGCAGAGACGTCACGTTGACGGCGGCCTCCCCTCACCCCATGTGCGACTCGGCTTCTTTTCACTGATCTGTAATGTGCCTGTCTTAAAATCTAACCAAGCCTCTCTTTTTCTCGGTACGCGCCCACCGCCATGGTAACCGAGTGCCTCGTGGTTCCGTTATAAGTACACATAGACACCTCCAGTGGCAATCCGGAGGAGATCCCCCTCCTCCTCCCAAGCCACCAGTACCAAAGTTTAACACCCTCCTCCCTGTTCTGGGTGCCTCGGGCTCTGTCAGTCCAAATGCAAGGAGAATACGTTTCCTGAGACTGCCCTGCCCCCAGCCCTCTGGGGAGCACACCTAGGGACCACGGCCCATCTCCTCAAAGGTATTTAGGCCCCAATGGGAGTTAGGCACCTAAATACGTTTGAAGATCTGGGCCCAGCAGTTTGCCTGCAGTATCTGAGCATCTTCTCGCTGAGCACAGAACAGGCCGTGTCTCTCTGAGCGACACTTTTATGACAGGACACGTCGGCTCTCTGTTTATTCCCATCCCCTTCTCCTTCTTTCGTTGGGTTCTGCCCAAGGCCAGCACAGAGGGAGAAGTTTCTGTGCAACTGAGGGCAAGAAGCCGCTTGCTCAGACATTTTGGAGCCTGGATTTATTTGCTTGTTTGTTTGTTTTTCACATGAGGCCAGTGCATGGCCCATTAAACCCAGGCCGTTCACAGGGCAGCCGCATACACTCCTCCTGGGCGAGGCTTTTTGCTCTCTCCTGCAGTTCAGCAACACCCCAGGGCTGGTAGCTAGGAGCAGTCCTGTTTTCTGATGGAGTTCCTGTCCTACAGCAGATCCACGCCTGACTTACAAGAATCTTGGAGTCTAGGCAAATGCTAGCCTGCCCGCAGGACAGACTGTACCGGAGAATTTGTCCGTTTCGTCATCATTATTATTAATAGGAATCATAGTTATTACAATAGTGGCTAGGGACCAACGAAGAACAGGGCTCCGTTGTGCTAGATATTGTACAGCCAGCCCAAAAGACAGTCCTTGAAGTGGTTTGGGTGGCATAAAATGCTTGTAAAATACCTTGGCCAAGATTTTTCAGACCCGGCCACTGATTTTTTAACCAGCCTTCATTTTTGGGTGTCCAGCTTGAGAGCCCTTAGAAGGCCCCGATTTCCAGATGGTGGGAGAGTGAGCAGAGGTGGCACATGAGGTGTTGACAGCTGGGTGGCTGAGGCTGATGACTGGTGAAAAGTTAGGTGCATACTCGGGGGGCAGTGATGGGATAAGAGACCAGAGCAGAGCAGCAGATCACGATAAAGGTCATCATGCTATACCCCTGTGGGGGTGTAGCCAGTGTGTTTAGGGGCCTGGTCTGGCTCCCCAACCTGGTTAGCAGCTGTATGCATGCCAGGCCCTAAAGTTTGTGGGGGAATAGTGGAGCTGGAGAGCAGCTAACAGGCTATGAGACCAGGTGGAATTGCTCAGTCTCAAAGCACTTTCCTCCAGGGGCTGCCATTACAAGAAGGAAGCAAAATAACATAACATGAAGCAGCAAACAGGCTGCAAAACACGCCAGCTCCTTCCAGTAACCCCATGTTTAATTGGAACGCCCATCCAAGGCACACTCCCCATCCCCCATGCACCTGAGCTGCGCTTAGCCCCTGGGCCTGGCATGGATGCACACAGCACCCATGTTGGCTCCGCTGCTAGCAAGCTGGCAGGGATCCAGAGAAGAGAAAACGGGCATTATTCCCTGCCGAAGAAAAAACGGGCCACTCACAGAGTTTCCAGGCTGTGCAGCCCTTCAAAGCTGTTGATCCCCAGGCTCTGGATCCGGTTGTTGTGCAGGTGCCTGCAGAGAAAATGGAGATGTTTAAATGGGGCCGAACTCAACTGGCCTTTCTCCAGTAGCCCCTGAGCGGTGACGGCGCAGGGGCACTGGGAGAGCTGAGTGCTGCTTCGCGCACGAAGGGCACTGGGGCAGGAAATGCACCTTGCAGAGTCACTAAACCACTAGGCTCTCAGGATGGCCACAGGGTGCAGCAAACAAGAGCGAGGTAGATTGGGGTGTGACGTTGTACAGTCTATATGGTTTTATAAAAATATGGTAATGAGTGAATATAATGTAACTGGAATATGCTTCCTGCAAAGGGTCTCTTGTAAGGTATCATTACAGAGCTTATAATCTACTGAGTGTGATCATCCTATTTGTATAAATGTACCACTCTTGTATCAGGGACTAGAAATATGGAATATAACTCTGAGGGCCTATCGTAATTATGCAAAGTGTGGGCCATTAATGGTGGTTTGCAATCTTAATGGCTCCCATCAACCAGGACAATTGACTGGGGCTCTGTTTACAGGCAAGCTTTCCTGTGAGTCAGGCTGGGAGGAATGAAGGCTTGAGGTTTTACAGTGACATGTGATCATGTCACATGAACAGCAATCCATCTTTAACCTGGTGCTTTTCCAGTGAGGGGGGGTGGAAACCCAGAGAGAGACAAAGGATTCCCGCCTTCTGCAAAAGATATATAAAGGGATGGAACAGAACAAAGAGGGAGACCCATCATGAAGAATCCCCTAGCTACCACCTGAGCTGGAACAAGAGCTGTACCAGGGAAAAGAATTGTGCCCAGGCCGGGAAGGTGTCCAGTCTGAGGAAAAAACTTACTGAAGCATCTCTGAGGGTGAGATTATCTGTATTCAGTTTGATTAGACATAGATTTGCACATTTTATTTTATTTTGCTTGGTGACTTACTTTGTTCTGTCTGTTACCACTTGGAACCACTTAAATCCTACTTTCTGTATTTAATAAAATCACTTTTTACTTATTAATTAACTCAGAGTATGTATTAATACCTGGGGGAGCAAACAACTGTGCATATCTCTCTATCAGTGTTATAGAGGGCAAACAATTTATGAGTTTACCCTGTATAAGCTTTATACAGGGTAAAACGGATTTATTTGGGTTTAGACCCTATTGGGAGTTGGCATCTGAGTGCTAAAGACAAGCACACTTCTGTGAGCTGTTTTCAGGTAAACCTGCAGCTTTGGGGCAAGTAATTCAGACCCTGGGTCTTTGTTGGAGCAGACGGGAGTGTCTGGCTCAGCAAAACAGGTTGCTGGAGTCCTCAGCTGGCAGGGAAAACAGGAGCAGGGGTAGTCTTGGCACATCAGGTGGCAGCTCCCAGGGGGTTTCTGTGATTCAACCCGTCACAAGGGGTTCTCTTTCTCTTTCTGAGCCCCCTCTCCTCCAACATGCTATAAAAACTCCACGGCCCACCTGTGCCACAACAACTGTTTTCTGCATATAAAAGCCAAAACCAGTGTTAGGGGATAGCAAGCCGGGCAATTGCCTGGGCCCCACGACACAGGCCCCCCCACAAAGCTAAGTTGCTCAGGCTTCGGCTTCAGCCCCGGGTGGTGAGGCCCCTGGCTGCAGTCCCAAGCAGCTGGGCTTTGGCTTTCTGCTCTGGGCCCTAGCAAGAATAACGCTGGCCTTGCTTGGCGGAACCCCTGAAACCTGCCTGCAGCTGTCCAGGGGGCCCCAGATCCCTGGTAAATAACCACTGAGGTGGATGATACAGCATAATGCTGGTGCTCATTGGCCTATTTTCTTCTTAGTCAGTGGGTGTGTCCTCCGTTATCTCTAACATTATCTCTACCACAATAGGCCCAGTTCCAGCCCTCACTCAGGTATTTCCTTTTCCCTTTACAACGGAAAAGTCTTTAAACTCCGCATTACTGCCTGGTCCATTGTGGTAAATCCCAAAAGGCTGGGGGGTAAAAAACCTGCCAGCCCTTCCTTTGCTGATATGAGAGCTGCCTACATTCGGAGTGATGCAAGTTCCCGGTGTGCCCGGGGTGGATGGAAAAGGGGGCATGTGCTCTGGGTGGAGGTTCTTGGAGCCCTTTCCCCTTCCGGAGAAAGGCACAGAAGTGAGTCTGAGTGAGCTGGAGGCGTCTAAGCCAGTGTCGCCGAGACACTTGGGACTAGAAGATAGTGTGTGTTACAGCAGCTCAGCACCCTCCCATGCAGCATCTCTAATTTGGCCCTTTCTGGGACACCATCCTGTGAACTGCCTCTCCTGCCATACGCCTCTCGGCAAATGACGCTCAGTTTGCACAACCACTCAGTGCCATGCAGGGCCAATGAGAGTTGGGGGAAGCCGGTACAAATTACCGGGACCCGGCGGTCCGGAAAGGGGCCCGGCTTCCCACACCTCTCGTTGGCCTGTTTAGCTGGTCTGCCCTTGCTGGGGTGCCCGAAAAAATTCCGGGCCCGGCTTCCCCCCCGTCTCGTCGGCCCTGTTTAGCCGGTCCACCCTTGCTGGGGGGCCTGAAAAAAAATTTTCACCGGGGCCCGAACCTGCTCTCGGCGGCCCTGGTGCCAAGCTGCACAACTGCAACACGGACAAAAGAGCTTCCTGCCCAGTTCACACGTGCCGTGCAATTTGCACCACCGTGGGATCTAAGGCAGAGATTTCCCAAGCTCCTTAGTGGGTTTGGATGCCCAATTCCCATTCATTTTACTAGGAAGCCCTGGGCTTTGAAAAGCTCAAACCAACACGACTAACTCATGTTGGGCCCTATCCAGTCGAGCATCTTCAACAACCATTCATAGCATTAGACCCCATGGGTGGATCCAAGTAGACTAAGCACAGACTTCCTTCTTCTGCAATGAATGTTATAATGTCTATGGTCCAAAGCCCTGTCCTCATTTGCCTCCTCTGCCCCACTGATCTCAATGCATGGGTGGAATCCAGGCTGCATTTACCTAGAAGTGTTTTTGAAACAAAGAAAATAAAACCTCTAAGCCCCATGAGTCTTGGTCTTTTAGTTCAATGCCATGATGTCTACAGACACAGCTTTATTATCTCTTGCTCGCAGAAAGATGGAAATACTTCCAGATTTAGACTTCTGGATTTACTCCAGTTTGACTGCAATCAAGGTTATCTTCAGTTTAATGCTTTAAAAATGTCTAACCCCGGAGCCGAGTGGCTAACGTGACATTCTGATGTGCCTTATCCACACTGAATCAGCAAATCTTACCCGCTTTTCTCCTCCCTTCATTGTCTTTTGTCCCAGTGCCACGTATTGTGCACTGTGTGTGTTATTTCTGATGCTCGAGGGCCTGTGCATTATGAAGTCCTTCTGGGCTAATTCTGCTGCTGGAGATCTGTGTGCCATCTCTATTGTAAGAGCAGTAAAGTCTCCTGTGTTACATCTGTCCTTGAGACCCCAGGCATGGTACAGTCCCATGGGTTCCCATTGGGAAGTCCTGTGTGTTATTTCTGTCTACACTACAGGGACTATAGCGACAGAGCTATGTCACTGCCGCTATGCCAATATAACCCCATAGTGTAGACGTAGCTTACAGGCTCTAGGAAAACCACTTCCCTGAATGACGGTAGCCAGATTGATAGAAGCAGTCTGCCATTGGCCTAGCTGTGTCTACAGTGGGACTAGGGCATCATAGTTACAGTGTTCAGAGTGCCGGAGCTATATCAACCTACATTTTAAGCGCAGGCCAGGCCTCTCTCTTCATTTTTGGCAGAACCAGGATCTGTATTACTGGATTCTTCCTTCCAAGTTGTCAGAAGCTGTCTGAGTGTGTGCATGGGTATTAGCCATCCGACTCCCATTCCAGTCAGTGAGCGCCCCCTGGCTGAACCAAGGCATAGCGTTCCAGAATCCTACTCCTGTGATCTTTTCAGTCCAGACAGATGGATCCAGGTGCCCCGGGGACATGCTGTGAAGCAGAGAAGGCAACGCCAAGGGGACAGACTGCGAGTCCTTGCTCACCTGAGTAGTGCCCTTGATTCCAGTTGGGCTCCTCACATGAATAAGGACTCACCAGCCTCGTAGCAGCTCAGGGGGACAGAATATTCACTGAGTTCCACTTCAGTAGATCAGTCCATTTTATGTTCCTGGGGCTTCGCCCCAATAAATACCAAGCCCCTCACATTCAGACGCAGACAGATTCTGTATCTGCTGTGATGTAAAGCATTAATCTATTATCACAGAATTTATGGTCAGTCTCTTCCCCGTCTGCGTTCTGGAACATAACCTATCATATCATATAATACAGCCTCTTTAAAATGGCCACGCTAGCAGGTGGATCAATGATATTTGCGTTACTCGTGCTTGCTCTAAATCTGCCTTGGCTCAGAAAAAAAATCTCTCACTGCACCTGGATTCGAGTGCAGGCAGCGTCACCGAGCTTCCCAGTGCCAAATGTTCCATGGTAAAAGCAGGAGGATTTATGAGCCGGGGAGGAGGCAGGCTCTGTGTGGTAGTTAAATGGAGGGTTGTGATGATCCGAGTGCAGTTTGGAAACCAGCTTGACTCTCCCAGAGAAGCACATTTCCATCTAGTCATTCTGATGAGAACACACAGATTTTGGGGCGACACGGGGGTGGGGCAGTACAGGAAAATTTACTGGCTGCTCCCAGAGGTAAGTGGGGGGGAGGAAAAAGCAGCTGCAAGAAAACTTGGATCAATTGTGATTCTCTGAGGAGGAGAAAGATTTAGATAAAAATCCAAGTCAGGAGATTAGAGGAGCTATTTCTCTTTGTCACAAAAAACATATGTTCCATGTCCAGATGGCTTCCTCCATCAAATTTTATGGGGCATTTTCAGATCAAGTTGCCCTTACATCACTTTGGGCTTTCACACCAAGATGACGCCACTCGTTTGAGTCCCTCTGAACCTGGATACTGCACTTGCCAAGCCAAAGGTTTGTATCTACTGTAGCTAGTGCCTCAACACATGTTCCCAGGGATGGGGGATGCCAAAGGAGTGAGGTACAGAACAAAACTCCAATCCTATAGTGCATGTGTTCATTTGAAATGACAAGGATGGGCATGAAGAAACAGGAAAGACAGGGCTTGTAGTTCAGATAGCAGGGACAACATTTCTGGCTCCAGATGTGATGGGTCCTCAGCTGTGGACTTCGCTCCCCCTAGGATCCTGCCCCAAATTACTCATCTTCCAGGCCTGGCACGCGATGTATTAAGTAGCATTCCCTTAGGAGGGGCTGGCAGAGAGCAGTACAGAATGCAGAGCTTTCATTTGGACAGACAGGTTGGGGAAATGAAGGTCTTGTTACGGATCCTCTCTCAACTCAGGCAGTCTTAACAGAGGCATCCTGGCCAGTGTTCTACACCTTTACAGGGCATCACAAAGAGAAAAAAATAGGTAATGTCTTCCCACCCACCCATGTGAATACACCTTGACTTGGAACATTCATGACTTTAAAAACAGCTGTCTTCCTCCTACGGGGCCAGATTCTGATTCCCTCACTCCTGTTGGGTAGCAGCTTTCTCATCCAATCTTTCCATCCATTTCAAGGGGACCACTCGAGGAGTAAGGTAGCACTGAATGTCCTAGATAGAGTTTGATCTGGGCAGCGCGCCATCTCCAAGGAGGTGACGTCCCTTTGGGATGTGCCATCTTGATGACTGAATGTGAGTAAAGGTGGCACAACCTGACCATTCATTAGGACCAGAAATGAAGCCCGACTGGAAATGTCTAGATTTAGAAATGTTTGAGCTGCAGGATCCCGTCCGTTTCATTCATAACAGTGAAGAGGAATGAAACAAAGACTGAGCTGGTTTTGCTTAAACTTGGCTTGAAGACGTTTGGAGATCAAGCAAAGAAAGTTCCAAGCCCCAAAGACATATTTTTGTCGTTGCTGTTGTTGAGAAAGTTGTGAGTGATTGAAAAAGCGGGGTTATAATGGAAACTGCAGCTCGGCCTTAACTCTAGCGGTTGGTACCAGAGAACTCTGAAATAACAATCACAGGAGACTTTGACTCATAGTGCGAGCTGGAATGGGAAATAATTGAAGAGATGAACTCCTCTTTCCTTCTGCCCTCTTCCCATCCATGTTAAACAAATTACTTCAGCAAGTGGAATTGCAGCTTCTCCAGTGTCTGTCAGTTCAAGCCCGGCTCAGAGAGTCAGTTCTGCCTGGTAAACTACAGCGGGTTTGACTGAGACTTGAGATATTTTACTGCTGTGCACGTACATGGCGCTCTCTGGAGGGATGTTTAGACAAAATTAACAGATCAATTCCATGAGAAACTTTTCTGCCCGTCCTGCTCCCCTTGAAGTCAATGGACAAACTTTAGCTGCCTGTTTACAAATACATGCATCTCTCTTTGCAGACCAGGATCATGGAGCAAAATCTCACAAATTCTCACAAGGGAAAAGATTTCCCATCCAGCTCTATGTGGAACCCAAGATGCTGAGAGAATGCTAAGAATGGGGCTGAGCTCCCTGATGGCAAGGGCAGGAAATCCTGCGAGATGTTCCTGGCATTAGCAGGGCCTTGATGAATAGAACCTGAGCACTGTCGTTGGCACACACAGTTCACCTGAGCACCGCCGTTGGCACATCCAGCTCACCTGAGCTCTGCCATTGGCACACACAGTTCACCTGAGCACTGCCGTTGGCACACACGGCTCACCTGAGCTCTGCCATTGGCACATACGGCTCACCTGCGCACTGCCGTTGGCACACACAGTTCACCTGAGCACTGCCATTGGCACACTCAGCTCACCTGAGCTCTGCTGTTGGCACACCCGACTCACCTGAGCACTGCCATTGGCACACACAGTTCGCCTGAGCACTGCCGCTGGCACACTCCGGCTCACCTGAGCTCTGCTGTTGGCACACCCGACTCACCTGAGCACTGCCATTGGCACACACAGTTCACCTGAGCTCTGCCGCTGGCACACCCGGTTCACCTGAGCACCGGCACTGGCACACACGGCTCACCTGAGCTCTGCCGCTGGCACACCCGGTTCACCTGAGCACCGCCGCTGGCACACATGGCTCACCTGAGCCCAACTCTCCTACCAAACATGTTGTGACAATGCGGTTCTGGTGGAACCCAACTGAGAGTGCCAACTCAGGACAAATTGCTCAAATAGGGCAGTTACAGCCCAAGGCTGGGGTTTTTTCCACCTCTAAGGCAAACCAAACCAGCCAGACTAGGAGGACTTCGGTCTCACCCCCTGGCTAACCGCAAGTCTCACAAGCAATCTCCTTAGACACCCCAGTTTCCCAGTATTACCACCAGTGCCACTCGTTATGGGGACAAATGGTTATGAAAACCAATACCCCAGTAAAAGAAAAAGGTTCTCCTGATCCCAAAGGACCAAGCCCCAGACCCAGGTCAATATACAAATCAGATCTTACCCACAAATCACGCTGTTGCCAATCCTTCAGAATCTAAAATCTAAAGGTTTATTCATAAAAGGAAAAAGATAGAGATGAGAGTTAGAATTGGTTAAATGGAATCAATTACATACAGTAATGGCAAAGTTTTTGGTTCAGGCTTGCAGCAGCGATGGAATAAACTGCAGGTTCAAATCAAGTCTCTGGAATACATCCCCCGCTGGGATGGGTCCTCAGTCCTTTGTTCAGAGCTTCAGTTTGTAGCAAAGTTCCTCCAGAGGTATGAAGCAGGATTGAAGACCCGATGGAGATGAGGCATCAGCCTTATATAGTCTTTTCCAGGTGTAAGAACACCTCTTTGTTCTTACTGTGGAAAATTACAGCAAAATGGAGTCTGGAGTCACATGGGCCAGTCCCTGCATACTTTGCTGAGTTACAAGGCGTATCTGCCTTCTCTCAATGGGTCCATTGTATAGCTGATGGTCCTTAATGGGCCATCAAGCAGGCTAGGCAGAGCTAATCTCAGCTTGTCTGGGATGTCACCCAGAAGCATAGCATAAGTTTGCCATACAGACAGTATAGAGCCAATATTCATAACTTCGACTACAAAACTGATACACACATATAGACAGCATAATCATAACCAGTAAACCATAACCTTGTCCTAGACACCCCATTTGACCCCCTTTATACCAGATTTGGGTGCCACTACAGGACCTTGGTTGCAACAATGATCTATACGGTCCCACTTTATGTCAATAACGTCACACATGTAGACAATTTCAGCTCATAGATTCCAAGGCCAGAAGGGACCATTATGATCACCTAGTCGGACCTCCTGTGTAACACAGGCCAGAGCTTTCACCTGAGCACACCTGACTCACCTGAGCACCACCGCTGGCACACCCAGTTCACTTGAGCACCACCGCTGGCACACCCGGCTCACCTGAGCTCTGCCGCTGGCACACCCGGCTCACCTGAGCGCCGCCGCTGGCACACATGGCTCACCTGAGTGCTGCCGTTGGCACACCCGGCTCACCTGAGCTCTGCTGCTGGCACACACGGCTCACCTGAGCCCAACTCTCCTACCAAACATGTAGACAATTTCAGCTCATAGATTCCAAGGCCAGAAGGGACCATTATGATCACCTAGTCGGACCTCCTGTGTAACACAGGCCAGAGCTTTCACCCAGTGGTTCCTGCGTCCCAGTGCTTAATTTGTAATGAAAGAGGTGCTGGGGCTCAAGCCATTTTTTAATTTTCATAACTGACGTGGGAAGCCCAGAGGTGCCAGGGCTCTGAACTGCCAACCCTAGAGGTGCCGGGGCTCAGCCCTGGCACAAATTAAGCACTGCTGCCTCTAGCCTATTAACTTCTGGATTATTAGAGCACAGTCCATCCCGGGTATAAGAATCTACACCAAACAAAATCCAATCCTAGCTATTGTTCATGATTTTAGACCCCAGTATGGTCCAGAACCTCATCTAGTGGAAACCACCAGAGAGGCACTGATTTAATAGAGTGAGGCTGATTCACACCAGGGGAAGATCAAGCCCAACTTCTTTAATCTATCTGTAAAAGATCACGAATCAAAAAACCAACCATCCAAATAAATAATGGGAAAAGAAATTGCAGCCAACAGGGGCATCAGAAAGCTTGTTCCCCAACTCTCGTTTAGCTGCTGGCATATGCTGAGTGCAAGGTTTTTCAGAGGCTGTTGAAAAAGGGGAGACATCCAGGCATGTTGAGAACCCCGAAATGTTCCCAGCTCTCGAGACTCATGTTGTACAGAGGAGAGTAATTGCACAACAACCAGAACACTTGGGACTGAGCTGAAGCCTCCAGAGCTGAAGCATGAGTTGCTACAGCTTGCGCTAGCGTGCCAGGCAATCACGCTGCAGCTTTGATCGCTTCGTATCCTCTGGGGATCAGCACAGAGGGGGACCTGTAACACGCAGAGTTACAATAGCTCAACTTACAAATGATGGAGCAGAAGAAAATCCAGTGGATCTGCCTGAAACAGGGATCCAACTCATTGAGGAGTCAGAGTTGGTCTTCCCACTGGCGTGGCATCCAGAAGGATGCACTGAGAGTTTATATTGTCATGTGAGTAGCATGCATCACTGTTGCTGTCTGCACTTTGAAATGGGCTCCCTCCCCTGCGGAGTTAGACGAGCACATGCACCCTGCTGAAAAGAGGCGTGATTTGTTGTTGAACATGTTTCTCTCCATCAGAAAAGCAACCAGGCGAGAGACAGCCTTGCATCTGCGGCTGGCACACCCTGCAGTCTGGGAAACTGGAAAAGCACATCAGGAAAAAATTACAGGAGCCACCTGCCTCCAATAAAGAACAAATAGCAATTCCCAACAGGGGGTCTCTCGTCCCATTAAAAGCTCTCTAAACAGGCTGTAGCCCTGCACCCGATTAAAACAGGATTTATTCCAAATTCTTTTTGCGGAAGTCTTCTGGCAAATTGTCTCGTTTTCCTTTTCGCTCTTATTTTCAAATACCTTTTCCTGTGGGTGAAAGGAGCCCTGGAGAACAAAGTCCTGTGTCTAGCAACAAGCACAGACAGTAGCAGTACAGGCTCCCCCCGCCACTTGGAAGTCTCTGGGGAAGAGAGCAGCTCGGTCTTTCTGCCTATTAAGTGCAACGACTACAAAAAAGGGGAAAGAATTAGTGCCAATGATACCAGTCTGTTAAGAACCTAGGATGTATAAACAGGGGTGTAAAGAGTAGGGAGGTGATTTTGCGTCTGTATATGGCCTTGGTGAGACCAATACAAGAATACCGCGTCCAATTCTGGTGTCCACATTTTAAAAACAACATTGAAATTTTGGAAAGAGTGCAGAGAAAAACCATAAAAATGATTTGTGGGCTGGAAAAAATTCCTTAGAGTGAGAAGCTTACGAAATGCAATCTGATTAGCTTATTAAAAAGATCATGAGGTGACTTGATCACAGTGTGTAAGTGCCTTCATGGGGAGAAAATATGGGGTGCAACAGGCTCTTAGATTCAGGGGAGAAAGGCAGAACAAGAATCAGTGGTGATGGTGTCCCTAGCCTCTGTTTGCTAGAAGCTGGGAATAGGTGACAGGGGATGGATCATTTGATGATTACCTGTTCTGTTAATTCACTTTCATTTAATAGAATCATAGAATATTAGGGTTGGAAGGGACCTCAGGAGGTCATCTAGTCCAACCCTCTACTCAAAGCAGGACCAACACCAACTAAATCATCCCAGCACTCATTCCAGTGCTTCACCACCCTCCTAGTGAAAAAGTTTTTCCTAATATCCAACCTAAACCTCCCCCACTGCAACTTGAGACCATTACTCCTTGTTCTGTCATCTGGTACCACTGAGAACAATCTAGATCCATCCTCTTTGGAACGCCCTTTCAGATAGTTGAAAGCAGCTATCAAAACCCCCCTCACTCTTCTCTTCTGCAGACTAAACAATCCCAGTTCCCTCAGCCTCTCTTCATAAGTCATGTGCTCCAGCCCCCTAATCATTTTTGTTGCCCTCCGCTGGACTCTTTCCAATTTTTCCACATCCTTCTTGTAGTGTGGGGCCCAAAACTGGACACAGTACTCCAGATGAGGCTTCACCAATGCCGAATAGAAGGGAATGTTCACGTCCTTCAATGTGCTGGCAATGCTCCTACTTATACAGCCCAAAATGCCGTTAGCCTTCTTGGCAACAAGAGCACACTGTTGACTCATATCCAGCTTCTCGTCCACTGTAATCCCTAGGTCCTTTTCTGCAGAACTGTTGTCTAGCCGCTCGGTCCCTAGTCTGTAGCAGTTTCCATTTTTTCTCTTGGAGGACCAATGTGACCAGCTTCATTTTCCACTAGTCACTTGTACTCCATTGCCTTGGATCAAATTCAAAGTCTGAAATGAATTCGGATCTTGCCAGCGCACTGTGAACTCAGATGACATAGGGGAGTGTCATGGCTTGGTCTTGGCCAAAAACCATTTGAAGTCCCTGTGACGGGTTGGATCACAGAAACCCCCCTGGGAACTGCCACCCGATGTGCAAAGACTACCTCTGCTTTTGTTTTCCCTGCCAGCTGAGGACTCCAGCACCCTGTCTTGCTGAGCCAGACACTCCCGTCTGCCCCAACACAGACCCAGGGTCTGAATCACTTGCCCCAAAGCTGCAAGTTTACCTGAAAACAGTTCACAGAAGTTTGCTTGTCTTTAGCACTCAGATGCCCAACTCCCAATGGGGTCTAAACACAGATAAATCCGTTTTACCCTGCATAAAGCTTATGCAGGGCAAACTCATAAATTGTTCGCCCTCTATAACACTGATAGAGAGATATGCACAGTTGTTTGCTCCCCCAGGTATTAATACATATTCTGAGTAAATTGCTAAATAAAAAGTGATTTTATTAAATACAGACAGTAGGATTTAAGTGGTTCCAAGAAGTAAAAGACAGAACAAAGTAAGTCACCAAGCAAAATAAAATAAAATGCGCAAATCTATGCCTAATCAAACTGAATACAGATAATCTCACCCTCAGAGATGCTTCAGTAAGTTTTTTCTCAGACTGGACACCTTCCAGACCTGGGCACAATTCTTTCCCCTGGTACAGCTCTTGTTGCAGCTCAGGTGATAGCTAGGGGATTCTTCATGATGGCTCCTCTCCCTCCTTTGTTCTCTTCCACCCCTTTATATATCTTTTGCATAAGGCGGGAACCCTTTGTCCCTCTGGGTTTCCACCCCCCCTCACTGGAAAAGCACCAGGTTAAAGATGGATTCCAGTTCAGGTGACATGATCACATGTCACTGCAAGACTTCATTACTCACTTGCCAGCACACACATATACAGGAAGACTCACAGGTAAATACAGCCATCTGCAGACAATGGGAGTCATCAAGATTCCAAACCATCCTTAATGGCCCACACTTTACATAATTACAATAGGCCCTCAGAGTTACATTTTATATTTCTAGTTTTAGATACAAGAGTGGTACATTTCTACAAATAAGATGATCACACTCAGTAGATTATAAACTTTGTAATGATACCTAACAAGAGACCTTTTGCATGAAGCATATTCCAGTTACATTATATTCACTTATCATATTTTTATAAAACCATATAGACTGCACAATGTCACAGTCCCAATCTGCCATAGCTCAGTAGAGGCACCTGGTCACGGGAACTGTGCAAATTCACCTGGACAACCCCGAGCAGCAGGTAGCAGTGGTTAGACTCATTTGGAGATGAATAAAATCAGCTGGAATTGACAGCAGCAGGGGATTTCAGAGAGCGTAATTAATCTCTTCTATGGGTACTAAAGATAGAAACTCACTTTTCTCCAGGCAAAGTGCTCAGCCCTCAGCGAGAGAAGCAGCTTTTGTGGACTAAAAAGCCAAGACATGGATCCCAGATGCTCTAGGCAATATCTTTTCTTAATACTAAAGGTTCCAAGGTGTCTTACGAAAGTGTGGATCATTAACCCTACTTTACAGATGGGGAAACTGAGGTACATAGAGATTCATACCAATGCTACGGCCATTTTATCAGAAGACCCCAAGTTTGGGGATCCCAGCTTGAGACATTGGGGATCTGATATTCAGAGGTGCTGAGTCCCCAAAGCACCCTCTGAAGTCATCTTGAGCTTGGGTGCTCAGCTTCCCCTGCCCCCCTGGAAATCAGGCCCCTGGTGTCTCATGGAAGCCTTCTCTCTTGGGCATGAAGCAAGCCTCCTTCACAGAGCGGAACCCCAGTGGTAGTAATAGCAGGAGGGTGTATTTCCCCACCTGACCGCCAAGAGATGACCGGCACAGAGAGCAGCTGATCCCTGACTTGACCCATTCCCCCCCATGCCACGACTTCCCAAAGCCTGTGGGGCCCTGAATACGCAGCATGTTCCTGGAGGGACTTCTGAACATTTGGGGGCAGGCAATATTGCTGTTCCGATTCCTCTCACCCACTTTTGAGTGGCACCTGCCCCATTTTCATCCCTCCCATGCTAAAGAGCAGAGGGGTTGAGTGAGAGCTCACTCGTTGCAAAGCACAGTGAGCCTGAAGGCCAACTTTTGATACCAAGGGGATGGGCACCTGAGTCAGGCTGTTTGTCATGGAGTTGAGCACCCTTGGCCATGTGACAAGACAGGGCTCCAGGGGGGTCCTGGCATCACTCGTGCTGCTGTAGGTCTGCAGTAACTTCAGAGGAATTCCCCCTCTTGTGACTAGAGCAGGACGGCCCAGAGTCTTTACCAAGCCAGCAGCACTGCAATGGAAGCAAGCCCTTCAACCAGCTCCAGGGCCAGAGGGCACTTCAGACTTCATGGCCCAGTCACCCTTAGCCGCTCTGCTCAGGGCTGCGCTGACATGAAGAAATGAAGCTGCAACCCCCAGCCATGGTGTGGTATGACAGAGCCCAGATTTCCCCACACAAATGCTGGAGGCTTACTGAGCTCCACCCTCTGCTCCAGGCAGCTGCGTTTATTAGGCCTTTGAAAGAACAAAGCACAGCTAGGACCTCTCTGCCTGGAGCAACAGGCTAGGTGCCCTGGTAGCAAACACCATCTCAGCCTGGTCAATCCGTCTCCCCATCCCTTCCCGGGTAATCGCAGCCAGGGCTTGTCTTTGTGGCCTCCCATCTCTCTCCCCAGGAAAGGCAGCAGGTTAGATATTCCCGGCTGGGTTCGTGGGGAGAGTAAGAGAGGCTGCCCACCAGGAAAAGCCATTCTCCTACCCGCTGAATCAATCCCTGCAGTATGTTCATGATGCCCCAAGGAGCAGGGGAGGCAGCGTTTCGGGGGAGTCCCTGGTGCTGGCGCATCCTGGAAGATGCAGTCCAGCCTGGGAGTTCAGCCCACAGAGGAGAATGGGGACACGACATAACTAAAGCAAGACGTGAGAAATAGTTCTTCCACTCAGCACTGGTGAGGCCTCAGCTGGAGTTCTGTGTCCAGTTCTGGGCACCACGCTTCGGGAAAGACGTGAGCAAACTGGAGAAAGTCCAGAGGAGAGCAACAAAAATGATCAAAGGTCTAGAAAAGATGACAAGGAAAGACTGAAAAAACTGGGTTTGTTTAGTCTGGAGAAGAGAAGACTGAGAGGACACGATAACAGTCTTCAAGTACATAAAAGGATGTTTTAAAGAGGAAAGTGATAAATTGTTCTCCTTAACTATGGAGGACAGGCCAAGATGTAATGGCCTTAAATTGTAGCAAGGGAGATTTAGGTTAGACTTTAGGAAAAGTTTCCTGTGAGGGTACAGTAGTTAAGCATGGGAACAAGTTGTCTAGGGAGATTATGGAAACTCCATCACTGGAAGTTTCTAGGAACAGGTTAGTCAAACACCATTCTGGGATTATCTAGATAATACTTAGTCCTGCCTCAGAGCAGGATCCTGGACTAGATGACCTACCGAAGTCTCTTCCAGTCCTACATTTCTATGATAAACTACAATTCCCATGATGCACAGTGGTAGCATATCCAAATTGAAATATTTCTGGTTGTAGCCCTTCTGGTTTTCAATGAAAAGAAAAAAATTATTTTTTCAAAAATCCCAATTTTCAGTCAAAAACCAGTGTTGATGGACATTTTTCAACCAGCCCTACTCACAGATGCTAAGTAACATTCTGTCCCTGTCATGCTGGGTCAGACTCCGGAGTGAAAGTCTCAGTGTCCCATTCCCAGCCCCCTCACGCCCCTCCCCCCATATCAAACAAGCCAGCCCTCAACATCACTGCGCTAACACTCACAGCAAAGGAAGCTGCAGTTATCTAAGACAGGGAAGGGACACATGGTGGAGTGATTACATAGGGGCCTGCTTTCAAAACACTCTGCAACCCTTATTACAAACCTGCAGCAGAAATGGGAACAGATCAGGGAATTCCTCAGTGGGGGGTGTAATTTATAAGCAGAGGCTGAAGCCCCTAATTTATTCCAGATTGAAGCAGGTATATTTTGCTGTGGGTTCATCCCATCGTCACCGGATGATCAGCTGTGTCTTTCCCAAAAGCCCAAGGTGTGCGGAGCAGGAAAGCACGTAGCTGCATCTGGGAAGGTCGTGTTCTCAGCTACAAAACTGCTGATGAGGGGCGTCTGTGAGCGTTAATCAACCTATAAATGACAGCTTTTTCCTGGTACTCCTCCACATCTGCTCTTAGCTCCCCTCTCCCACAGGTACTTATATTAAATAACTCCCAGACTAGAAGGGTACTTAAGTTTATGGGAGCGGCTAGCCTCTCTTCTGCCTACGTGTGCAAGTTTGCCCACTCAGACCTGGACAGACACATGCTCTTTGCATGGCGGTAGGGAAGTTTACTGGCTGGTGGGCGAGATTCTTTGCTGAGGTTTCGGAAAGCTTGTTAGCCTTGTCTGAGGCTGAGCGTGGAGCAAGGCAGCTCATGGATCGGGGCACAAGGGGAGCATCAGATCTTCTGTGGGCTAGGTGCCGACATGGGGAAACCGTGAGCATGGTGGCAATTTGTGAGGCTGGTTCTGCGGGACACTTGTGAGCCCCACAGAAATCCTGAATGATCTCCCACAATGTCTGGTTAGTCTCCTACACAAGTCCCATATCCAGTCGTCTGCGGGAGGGTGCGCCTTTCTGTCTTGTGGTCAAGGACTCTTCTGTTTTCCCACCACAGCGAAGAAGTTTTTTCCCACCCAAGGTTTGGGATTCCCAGTATGAGAGCAGTATGCTTTTGAGGTTGAGATAACAGTCCAGTTTTGGGCCCCACACTACAAGAAGGATGTGGAAAAATTGGAAAGAGTCCAGCGGAGGGCAACAAAAATGATTAGGGGGCTGGAGCACATGACTTATGGGGAGAGGCTGAGGGAACTGGGATTATTTAGTCTACAGAAGAGAAGAGTGAGGGTGGATTTGATAGCTGCTTTCAACTACCTGAAAGGGGGTTCCAAAGAGGATGGATCTAGACTGTTCTCAGTGGCACCAGATGACAGAACAAGGAGCAATGGTCTCAAGTTGCAGTGGGAGAGGTTTAGGTTGGATATTAGGGAAAACTTTTTCACTAGGAGTGTGGTGAAGCACTGGAATGGGTTACTAGGGAGGTGGTGGAATCTCCTTCCTTAGAGGTTTTTAAGGTCAGGCTTGCAAAGCCCTGGCTGGGATGATTCAGTTGGGGATTGGTCCTGCTTTGAACAGGGGGTTGGACTAGATGACCTCCTGAGTTCCCTTCCAACCCTGATATTCTATGATTCTATGAAAGGCAGTTGAAGCCAAATAGCATCACGAGTGGTTGAACTGATGACTGTAAGCAGGGCCGGCTCCAGGCACCAGCCGACCAAGCACGTGCTTGGGGCGGCACCTGAGAAAGGGCGGCCAATGTTGGGGTGGCAGGGGGCACTCGTGGTATTTTTGTTGTTGTTGTTGTTGGTCGGGGCGGCGGTCGAGGGGTTTTTCTTTTCTTTTTTTTTCCGGCCGGGCAGCGCGGGGGGTGTTTCGGCAGTGTGGCACTGAGGGGTGGGGGGGGAGATTCAGCGGTGTGGCCCGGCGCTTTGGGGGTTTGGGCGGGGCGGCGAGGCGCTGGGGGCAGGCGGGGATTTGGCCGGCCCTGCACTCGGAGGGCGGGGGTTTGGCCGGCCTGGCGCGACGCTCAGAGGGTTTGGGCAGCCCGGCACGGCCCGGCCCGGCGCTCGGGGGGGGGTGGGTGTTGGCCGGCCCGGTGAGGTGCTGGGGGTGGGCAGGGGTTTGGGCGGCGTGGCACTCTGGGGGTTTCAGTGGCCCGGCACGGTGCTGGGGGGGGGGGGGGGGGGGGGTTGGCGGCCCGGCGCAGCACTCGGGGGGGGGGGGGGGGGTTCGGTGGCCCGGCGCTCCAGGGGTTTGGGTGGCACGGCGCTGGGGGGGGGTCGGCGGCGCGGTGCTGGGGGCTGTGTTACGGCGTGGTGGCGCTCTTCTTTTTTGCCTGGGGCAACAAACAAGTTAGAGCCGGCCCTGACTGTAAGTGCCTTGGGATGACTACATTTGGTCCTATCCTGTGTGAAAACAAACTGATTATCTGACATTTCTCAGGCTGTTACTAGTATTTCTCCCCAATGTGCCTTTACGTTCCATCTAGCAGTTGAAGTCAATATTTAATAAAAGTTTGAAAAGTGCATATTTCTATAAGGCTTCAGCAAACGCTTTTTCTTCTGAGATCTAAGCAATTGCTAAGCTTTCCCTAAGCACCAAACATTGATGATACTTTATCGCTAGCTCCAAAACACGTGTATAATGTAGCACTCCATTTTACTTCCCATAAGCAAGCCTGTAACTATAGCATGTACATAGAGGGGTTCTGAGCTACTTGGCAATTACACTTTAACTTACTAATCAACACCAACCAATAAACTGCCAACTAATTTGCAGATGTAAGTTTCCATTTAGAAGACAAATAACATGTAAGCCCCCAGTTAATGTAAAGGATGCTTCCCAGTATGAAATTACAAGGCATCCGTTTGCCATATAATTACAGATTGTAGAGTGTTTACTGTTTCTCAGTGCCTGTGAAATAAATGTATTCCATCTGGAGTGGAGCAGTCATTGGAAGCAGTATCATTTTCCTAGACTGTTCAATATACTGTAAATTATGTCTTTACATTCCAATTGCACAGTAAAAAGAATCTAGAAAGTACCAAGTAGGTTTAGAATTATTACAAAGAATCGTAGCCCCAGCCACTGATCATTTCATCTCTCACACACACACAGTGCTGAGATCAGATTTATCCGGATCGTCTTGGCCTGGCCACTAGAGAGTGGCATTGCTCATTCTCACACACACATAAATACAAACAGCCTATAAATGTATAGTGAATGTCGACAGCTTACAGTACAACGAGGCTGCTGAGGTTCTGGAAGGCATAGTCAGGAATGTGCCAGATCAGGTTGAGAGCCAGCGTCATGGCCTGCAGGGCTGGAAGGTTGTTGAGAGCTTGGACAGGGATCTCTGTCAGGGCATTATCATCCAGCCACAAGTGACGTAAGGAGGGCAGTCCCTCAAAGCTCTTCTTGGGCACCACGGAAATCAGGTTTGCATCCAGGCGTCTGGGGGAAAGAAACAGTGCAGATGAGTAAGAGGTTCACCGAGCGTTGCATGATGTGCCTCTATTGTTAGTTAAGTGGGTTTCTTGCTGCTGACTCATGAGAAATTGACAGCCCTGGAGACGGAGCTGGTCTGTAGAAAGCAATTAAAGCAAGGGGAAGCCACAGTGCAATGTTCCAAGCCCTACCCAGGACAGGGGCTGCAACCGTGACCTAGCAGCACCTCTTATGGGACCTTGAGGGTAGTTCTTTTGTGTAGCCCATTCAAACCTTTGCCCCTCCCAAGGTTGCCAACTGCCAGTTCTGATGGTGTTTCTAACAATGTAAATGGACTAAGACCCATCATCTTATTTCATATAGACTCACCGAACAGCCGCCAGCCAGGAATGACTGAATTCCTGGGGTCCTGGATTAGATATGAATGCCTGACCCGGAAACCAAAGACAAAGAGGGAGGGAGCATCAACGGTGAGCATCCATCAGACCATCTCTCAGAAGATGCTCTCTGGGTCACAGGAGTTCAGGTCTTAGTCCAACTACTCTTTACAGTCATGAAAACCCAATGACTGGAGCTGGTCAGAAACTGGAAATGCTGTTCCATGAGAAATTCTGCCTTTGAAATTTGATTTTGTTCCAAATTTCCCCAGGAACAAAAATTCTGAAAGATTTCCATTCAGAATAATTCAAAGATTTTGTTTCAATAATGTCAAACTGTTTCATTTCAATAAGGTGCAAACATTTTGTTTTGATAATGTCAAAACATCATAATATAAAATGTGGAACATATGTATTATACTGAATATTATCTGTAACTATAATATAATATTAAAATTAATTTTTAATTGGATATTAAAGTCAAAACGAAATGACTCAAAATGATAAAGTCAAACCAAACCTTGTTGAAAAGTGAGAAGATCGAAATTATTGTTTCAACTTTTCCTGTTATTGACATGTTCCTGTGACATGTTTAGATTCTGACAAAATAGTGTTTTCCGACAGAAAACTGTTCCGTCAAAATTCTTCCGACAAACTCTACCAATAGCAAAAATCTACCAAAAAACAGTGATATCCTCCAAGTTCACCTTAGCTGTAATGAGATTCACTCTTTTACCCATAAGAAATAAGCAGGATAGTTTGATGTGTCTTGGTGCCTAGGAATCGATATGATAAATGACTATGGATAAATTTCTGCCCTGGCTTATACCCTGTTAACACAGTTACATGGAGTATAATTCAGGGCAAAGTTTGGCACATTGTTTTTTCTTCAAGACATCAGGACACCAAAATTTACTGAAGCACACGTTGTGTTTAAGAAAACCCGGTCAACATTTTTCATCAAAACATTTTTGGACAATTACTAGCTTTTTAATCAGAACAAATGTTTTTGTGGCAATTTTGATTTTGTTGAAAATTTCTGTTTTTGGGGGTGGGGGTGGGGAGGAGGGGCTAAACAATGGAAACGAAGAACTGTCATTTTTTTGGTACAGTGTTTTCATTTTCAGTAAGATAAATATCATTGCTTGGGTTTTTTTGGAAACCAGATCTCTTTTACCCCATACCATACCGCTTTATTGAAACGGTTTTCAAAAGCTAATCTTTTTCACGTTACATTTTCATAGAAAAAGAAATTTCACAGCAAGTTTAAAAAGACTATACATTTTTCAAAATTTCCAGGGAAAAAGAATTTAAATTTTTGCCCCCTTCTAGCTTTAAGCCTTAAGAAAGGAAGAAGCTGAGACAGAGGGTGGACTATCCCTCAGAACATATGGGGAAGTACCCTGAGAGAAGAATGGTGTTGTGGTTAAAGAAATGAGCTGAGTCTCAGAAGATCTGGCTCCAAATTCCACCTCAGTCACAGACTTCCTGTGTGATCTGGGGCAGTTCCTTTGTAGAAGGAGGATGATAATCCTGATTTGACTATGTAGTTTGTAAACTCCGCGGGCCAGGGACAGCCTCTTACAGTGTGTAGACAGCTGCTATCACAACAGGATTCTGATTCCTATTGGAGTCTCTACTACTAATTTAATCGGAATGGTCCTTGTGCACGTGAGCCTTGGCTGGCAGAGTTAGGCCCAGTTCTACACGTGATAACACGGTGCGTGGGGATTTCACCATCCTTTGCCTTTCGGTGGTACTGAGGGGAAACACTGATTGGCTGCTAGCTAGGGATGGTGGTGAGACAGCTGCAGACGCTACCCTGCCAGGGCTGGCTCTAGCGTTTTTGCCGCCCCAACCAGCAAAAACAAAACAAAACAAAAAAAGCCATGATCACAAGCGGCGGCAGCTCTACTGCTGCTTCATTCTACGGCGGCAGGTCCTTCACTCCAAGAGGGAGTGACGGCCCCGCTGCCGAATTGCAGCCGAACGGCCAGAGGTGCCGCCCTCCTCTTCGTTGGCCGCCCCAGGAACCTGCTTGCTATGCTGGTGCCTGGAGCCGGCCCTGTACCCTGCTGTGGGTGGAAGACAGGCACTAAATCGATACAGACAGAGTTAGCAAATGGGCCTACATTTCTGTCTCGATTAAGGAGAAGTAAGGCAGATCACTCACGCAGCAGAACCAAAGCCATCTATTCCCCAAGCTGTTCATAGTAGCAGAGTGCTTGCGTCTCAGAGCTTGGGGTCAGGTCAGCTGTCCTTTACTCCCCTGCACAGGGGCTGTGAGAGGATGTGTCTACACTGCAACTGGAAGTGTGACTGCAGCATGTCTTGAATCTAGCCAGCTCTGGTAACAACAGCAGCGGCGTTGTGGCAGCACCGGTTCGCCACGTGAGCGCTCAGGTGGCCCGCCCACGCTGAAGCCCAAGCTGCTGCAGATTCACTAGCTAGATTACAACTAGCTCAGGTATGTCTGCAGTGCTGCAATCAGACCTCTGTCTGCAGTGTAGATGTACCGTTGGCCCTGTTATACCAATATTAATACAGACCAGGTCTGACCTTAAACCCTTAAACCTCTCTGTCGTATCCACCCATATAGCCCCCAACGCCATAGGATCTGAGAAGCTCACAATCTTCACTGTATTTGTCCTCCCAACATGGCTGGGAGGTAGGGCAGTGCTATTATCCCCATCGTATGGGGGAAACTGAGGCACAGTACCATTTTTAGGCACCACTGTGCTCCACAAAACTCCCGCTGGCGACCACCTAACCCCGTAGACACCTAAAACTGCTCGGTGCTTATGTCTTTGGAGTAAAAGTAGCTTTGGTGCCTATGTTTCTGCCTCTGAGCATGCGCAGTGCACCTCAGTCCAGGTGCTGGGGCGCTTATCTCCCACCTAAGCCCCAGGGCAGTTCACAAACCGGGGAAGACAAGAGCTTGGATGCCTAAGTCAGGTGTGGGGCTCAATCCAGTAGGTGTGTTCAGAGGCCGCCCCAACTCCACACCAAACAGGAGGGGGAGGAGGACCCCCTCCCTGATAATACTGGGCTGAAGATTATGGCATGCACCCTGGACCTGGGCGATTCCCAGTTCAAGTCCCTCTCTGCCAGAGGAGGGGGAAAGCGTTTGAACAGGGATCAGCCACTTCCCAGGTGAGAGTGCCCTAAACCCTGCACTGAAGGTTATCAGGGTGGTCCTCCTCTTCTCCCCTACAGCTATTCTGTGTGGAGGCCCCCGACCACCGGTAGCAGATCGGCCACCTGAATGTCTATCTTCCCCCAGTGTGTGAACCACAAGAAGCGCCAGGTGCCTCCCTGCAGCCCGGACTTTGGCACCAAGCTCAGAGCAGGGGAGGGCTTAGCACTCTCACTGGCATCTCCCATTGGCTAGCTCCCACTCCACCTCACATGTTTACTACATTCTAAGGTGCCTGCTTCTCCACCTTCATTCTATAGAGAGCCCTGGCACCTAACTTGGTTTTGTGGATCTTAATATTGTTCCTGTGGTTTTCGTCACAACGCCTAAGTCTTTTTTGCGGATCCAGGCTTGAGAGACTAAGTGACTCACCCAAGGTCACCCAGAAAGGCTGTGACACAGCAGGAGCTTGACCGGGGGTCTCTCTCTCTCTCAACTCCCAGGCGAGTGCCGTAAGCACTAGGACATCCTAATGTTCACGCTGAACTGCTGCAAGTTTCTCACGTAGACAAGCCCACAGAGACTTGGACGGCTTCAGAAACCCGCCCTAACAAACGGATGTTTGCACAGTACATGAAAGCCTATCAGCGCCCCAGCTGAGCAGGCCAGGGGGATGCTCCATTAGCTCAGCTGGCAGGGTTGCTGTCTGTCTGCCCCAGTTCATATCTCGCTGCAGGATACAGACAGATTTAACAACAGTGCGTAAATCTGCCGGGAGTGTCTCAAAGACAGAATGCAGAGTCACAGACTTTTTAGGAGCACGGAGAACATTAAACTGCCTCTGATCTATGGAAAATGAGAACGCCACTAAAATACCATGAGCAGCGTCGTGCTGGGGCCCTGCCTGCTCTATCCTAACCCAAAACCAGGGGGGGCCTGCTGCATTTTCTCTTGCAAGGCTGGCATTGCCCTGGCAGATGGGCTGAAAGGAAGGTGGCAGTGCCCAAGGAGAACTCTGTACTGCTGCCCTTATTATGTTTGAGGATCCAGGAATGGCACAGGCAGGGCATGGAAGAGGCAGCCTCCTTGCTCCCATCTGAGACTGCACTTCCTGGCAAGGAGCTAGGTCAGGTGATGAAGCTGTCTCTTTGCACCTGCGTACATATCTGCTTCAGCTTGCGCAGAGCTGATCTCACCAGAAATGTCTAATTGGTGCCTCAAAGGCAATTGTCTCTCTTCCTATCTGAGTTTATCTTGAAAGGCTCGGTTGAGTTACCCACTCTCCCATAATAAGAAAAGAAGGAGGTGATGTCACTGCAGCGAAACCTTTCTGATAACTTAGTAATGTCTAGGGCCCAAAGCCTCAGCGCTTTGCTCAGGCAGAGCTCCCGGGTGCTTTGCTTGAGTCAGGACCTGGCCTGTTGGCTTCAGTGGGAGCTTTGAAATGAGGACTACTTAGCAAATAATGAATGAGGACCCTGGGCCATGGGTCGAGGCAGATTAAGACACCCAGCTCAGAGGCCCTCCACTCCAGCTTGGGTTCCAATCCGGGCGCATGCATTTGCAAACCAGCTCCTGACGGTGCTGCGCATGCAAACACCCAGTCCTTTCTGGATAGCTGCAAACACTGAAGCTCCAACCGGCCAGCCAAGTGTGAGGCCAAGTCACATGGTCATGTTCTTCCTCTTGATTGGCTTAGGATACCGTACACACCTGTCTGAGTATTAAAGGCAAGTATTAGACTTCAAGGGCCCCCAGCAGAATGGGTTGGAGGAGGGCCCACTGGTCAGGGCGCTAACCTGGGACTTGGGAGACCCAGGTCCGATTCCCTGTCCCACCACAGACTTTCTGGAAGCTCCTGATGCCTGCGTTGTGCGGTAATCGCTGTGGAGCGAAATTGGGCGTATTTTGGGGAAAGAGGAAAAACTGTCTTGCAGGCTTGTCCCAGAATTCTCCAGAGGCTCAGCTCAGTCTCTGCCACAGCAGTTTTGCCAGTCCACAAATCAAATCTGCAAGAGGCCCCTAGTCCTGCTTCCAGTTTCCAATCAGCTCTTGCAAACTTCTGGGCAAGGCCTGCGAGCCCCAGACACAAACACATTCTCTGCCCATTGGCTGCTGAACAGGACCCAATGGAAAAGATTGTCGGGTTCTGTTTGAACTGCAATCAGCGCGGCTCTTGGCATAGACGGCTCAGGGAAATCCTCCGCGGAAGGATGTTCAGGCAGTGAAATCAACCCCGGCCTTAAACTCCACACTCGGTGCCCTTGGTGGAAACAAAAGGGCTTTGTTATCCCAGCCACATCCATCTCCAAAACCCCTCCGGTCGGAATTGTGTAACCACGACACAAGTTGGGATGGCGGCGCGGCGAAAAGACTGCTGACACGGAACCCTGCAATCAAGTCCTTCCCCTGGGGATCTTTGGCTTCACACCTGCTGCTCAGCGCAGCAAACAGCCCGGCACAGGGAGATGCTCCCTTGTAAAAGCCTCAGGAGACAGCCAGACACCGGGAGGAGTGACTCAGGAGGGGGATCAAAGAAGTGCATGGATCTCCAACTTTCTGCAGGGAACTGCAGCATTTTTCAAACACCCGAGTTTGTTGGACAAGGAGAGAGGAACGTTTCCCTGTGATAGGAAGGAATGTGAGCTACTGACAAATGCCCAGGCTGGGTGTGGCAATATTTGACCATCGTTAACCTGTTGTGTTGTTGGGGTGGGAGTGGGGGAGCAGAGGCTTGTAGTGCTCATGAACTGTGCTGAACTGAAAGCCCATAACACTGACACCCTCCAACGCCTTGTCTCCACTAGGAGAAGGCTGTGTTCATAATGTGTTAAAATCCTATTGCAGACAAGGCAAGTTGTTGTTTTAACACATTAGCAGGTCGAGGTAAACCCTAGGCTCCCCAGCTAATGTGTTAAAATGACAACATGCCCTGTCTACATTAGGATTTTAACACACTAGTGCACATGTGTTAGCCTGTAAGCTTGTTGGGGCTGAGTCCATCTCTGTTCAGTGGTTGTACAGCGCCTAGCACAATGGGGTCGTGTGCCATGACCGGCTTCCTAGGTGCTACAATAATAAACACCTTTTTTCCTAGTGTTGATGTGGTCTTGGCTTAGGAAAGGGAGCTGGGGGTGCTCAGCACCTCGGAGAATCAGGCGTAAATGTGCAAGCACAGACTCAAGGGCGGAGTGCCTTCAGCCGGGGAAACAGGCAGACTCTCGACTCTGGTCCTTTCCCATGGGCTGGTACAGGAGCTTAGGCCAGTTCTGCCTCCAGGAACCCACCTCAGAGAGGGCTGAAGTTGGAATTAAGGTTCTGGAACTACTAAAGCCTAGGAGTCAGCTGGATGTGAGCGCTGGCTTTCGCCCTGACAAAGTGACTCAGGTTGATGCTCTTTGGGACAGGGGGTGTTTCTTTGTTCTGTGTCTGTACAGCGTCTGACGCCATGAGGACCTGGCCCGTGGCTGGGGCTGCTAGGTGCTACCGTAATACACCTACTATATAATGTGCAGCACCTGGTGCCATGGGGTCCATGGCTAGGGCTCCTAAGTGCTACAGTTATGCAAATAATATATATCAATAGCAACAGGGGCCATCAGCAAAGCCCTCACTAGTTACAGGGGAGCACGGTGGTGTGTCTTCTCCAGGGGCAATGATGTGGTGACCTCCTGCTTTTGGCAGGGGGAGGGGAGTTAGAGGGTGCAGAGGTGCAGGGTGTGAAGCAGCAGATGCTTTCACCTTTTCCCTGCAGAGCCGGCGCTAGCCCATTGGGGGCCCTAAGCAGGAATATTCTTCCCCCCCCCCCATACTAAAACAGGCAAGTTTTTATAATAAAAAGCAAATAGGGGCCCCCTTGAGTTGCTCAGGGCCCTAAGCAATTGCTTGGTCTGCTTATGCCTAGCGCTGGCTCTGTCTCCCTGCCACCTGCAGACCGGCCAGATGGACCAAGGCAAGCGGGTGATGGCTGCAGTCGCAGGTTCTTGCCAGGAGGGGCCACTCTCTACCTTGCCTGGCAAGCAGGAGGCTGCAGGTGGGACTAGTTCAGCCCTTCGCTGCCTGGCCCCTTCCCTTCCTGGCTCAGACCAGAGCTGGGAGTGGAGCGAGGGGAACCTAGGCAGGCAGTGGGGGCTGAGCTGGCTGCGTGGGGGAGCCCCAGCTCCCTGGCTTCCTCTCTGCTCAGCTGCAGCAACCTCTCCTTCTAGCCCCCCTCCAGGGGGCAGATAAATGGGGTTTGGGGGCACAGGGCCTGGGGAGGCCTGGGAGAGTGGGGTTTGGAGAGGGAGTGCCTGGGAGGAAGAAGGCCCTTGGGAAAGGAGATTGGAACCAGGGAGAAGGAGGCTCTTGGGGGAGCCTTAGAAGGGGGAGACCTTACAGAGGCCAATGGGGGGAGGCCTTGGGGATGGGAAACAGAGAAAGGGGGACAGGTGACAGAAGACTGGAGGGGAGCAAGGAGGAACCTTGGGGAGAGGGGACTGGCTGCTTACCTGCCCTGAGATGGTAGCAGCCTTTGGCCACTACTGAGCTCACACCACAAACACAAGATGGTCCAGTCCAGGACCAGCCCCCAGAGCCAGCCGCTCCCCCCTCCTTTCCAAAGGGACAGTGAAGGGTGACACAATGACCAAGTCACGCCCGCCAAGGGATCCGAGCTCAAGAGGAGCCACCGCATCAACTGGCCTGGAGCCTGCTGTGTAGCGTTAGGTCACTGGCAGTGAGCCAGGGGCCTCTGGATGCCTTTCATTGAGATCCTAACCAGGCCCTCCTCAAGCCAGCTCCCTATACAGGATCCTAAAAGGAACAGAAGCGGCTGATTGGCTAATGGAGGTTCTGGGAATCCAGACATCTGGTACAGCTGCCCCTCTTATGACCGGCTCAGTCAGTCACTAAAGCAACGTCCAGAAGTCCCCGCCAGGATCAAGGCCCTTATTCTCCATAGGTTCTTATACTGTGCTCACCACTGTAGCGTCACAGCACTGGGTGCTGCCCAAACCCATGATAAAGACAGCCCTGCCCCCGACACATCCAGTGCAGCAAAAGCTGTTCTAGACATGAAACCCGTCACGGTGTGGAGGAGCCAGCCTTTACCCCCACGCTCTGGGATGGCGCGTGGCCTTGCTCCCCGCTCACATCACGCTCGCTCCATTGTCACCAGCAATGGAGCTTCTGATTTGTGCAGCAGTAATGGAGAAGAGCCCCAGGCCATCAGCCTGGGCCCTTACAAGGCACCGCACAGTGGGTCATCTCTCATATGGCTATGGCAGAGCAGGGCACAGCCCACTTCTGGACAGGGCATGCAGAGATGGCCTTTAGGCTCCCACAGCCTGAGCCTACTCTGGGCTGGGCCAGGTCAGTCCTTCTCCAAGCAGCTTGCAGGCTGTTCTAAGTTGTGCTTGCTCCTACTAGCCCCATGGGACATAGGGACTTCCCAGTCATGCCCCTTACATCCGGGGCGACCCTCCCTTGGTCACCATAAACTACCTGTGGTGCAATGAAAAGCTGCTGCACTAGACCTGAGGACCTGGGCCAACCTATCTATGTAACACTGACATGCGTAAGGAAGGATGGTCCAGTAGTTAGGACACTAGGCTAGGGCTTGGGGTCAAGTCCCTGCTCTTCCACTGGCTCCCTGTGTGACCTTGGGCAAGTCACCTAGCCTCTCTCTGCTTCCATTCTCACTGTGAACAATGGGGATAAGGGCACTGTCCTACTTCCCAAGGGTGTAGGAGGATCAAAACGAGTGTGAGGTGCTCAGATACTCAGGTGATAGAGCCAGGTCAGAGGACATTGATAGAGGAAAGGGACGTAGCTAGGAGTATGACTGGTTGGTTCACAGAGGCTCTCAGAATGACTGATTGGATATCATCCTGTTCCTCTGAACATTTTGCTTATGGGCGTCATTAGGAAAAATAAAAACCACCTTGTTTTCCTCCCAGAGCAATGAGTGAGGCCTTACACCCTGCACCGGGAGGCAACGTAATCCCTCTGATACCCATCCTCTACCCCCAGGTCTGATCCAGCTCTCACCCCAGCATCAATCAGGAGGAACTGTCTGAAGTCAGTGGAGTGACACAGGTATCAAGGGAGACCAGAATCAGATCCCATTGTCTATCTAGGTTCCTCTCTTGGTACCCAACTACCACAGTGCAGGCTGCCTAGATATGACACTAGAATATAGATCATTAGTTTTATACCTGCCACACTCAGCCCATTTTAGATGGATCCTCACTGTAGCTCATCAGGTTTGTAGGAGTGCTGACACATCTACTGTATGTAACATCTGGGACGCATCTTCCCTGTTGCACTGACACATCTACTGTATGTAACATCTGGGACCCATCATTAATCTTCTCAGTCACCAGGGGAAATGTAACAAGTCCTGGATACTCATGTGCTTAAGTGAGAGAGTTAAGGGTCACGAGTCCCCTTAATAAAGGTCAATGGAAAACATATTGGGAGTTATCCTATGACTCATACTCTATAGAGTGTGTGTTATTATTTATTTAGTGCCTACAGTGTTCTAGGCCCCATGCAAACAGGCAAGAAGTTATGGGCCTCTTCTGGAAGAGATTATAATCTGAGCTATGTGTCTGTGAGCTTCGGTGCTTGCAGATAGGTGCTACGGTGCTTGTCTCCTGCCACGGTCCAGATGAGAAGCAACATGAAGCTGAGTCTTTGACATGCCACCAGGCTGCTTAAGGAAGGAAGGAAACTGCAGCCCTGGGATGGAAGATGAGGTGACATCGGGACTCAGGGGCTGAAGTCGTGGCCCGAATGAAAACAATAGGAAAACACCAATTGACTTCAGTGGGGTCAGATTTCCGGTCTACCAGCTTAGGTACACCTTTGTAAGGTTCCAGCAGGTCTTTTGTGTGTGTGTGTGTGTGTGTGGGGAGGGGGTTGTCTCTTTCTGTCACATCACTGGAACAACAGCTGAATTAAATCAAAACATGTGGCATCCTGCAGAATCAGTATGCTTGGGAGCACTGCTGGTGAATCCCAAAAAAGTTGTGTTGGGGATGACAGAGGTTAGACGAGATGAGGTAGCACATACCCCAGCATCATATTTTCCATCCACCCCTGCTCTTTAGTTTTAGGAATAATACAGCACACTTAATTTTTCTGCAGGCTTCTTCATGCAGTGCACCACCAGCGAGATAATCACAAGCTCATGAGAACAGGGAAATTAGAAGAGAGGAAATGACTCAAGTGCTTAAAGGGAGCGTTAAAGATGAACAGGGCAGTGCAAGTACCCGTGGTGATACCATAATTTGAGATTGTTACTTCAAGCTAAGTGAAAAATTCTTTCTACATTCCGGGCCAGATCGTCATCCGATGTAAACTGACATATCTCTGTTGACTTTAGTGGATCTCCCCCAGCTGAGCATGTGGCCCAACGCATTCAGTGATTACAGCCTCCATTTCTGCTGCCAGGACACGTGTGACTTACACCAATTTATTTATTTTGAAAAATTTACCAACTTTTCTTGCACCTCTTTAAAAATTCTGGGTCTTGACTGTGTACTATTCTCTGTAAGCAGCTGAGCTGAGTTAGTCAGCTAAGCCATGTGTATTGTTTCTCTTCTCAGACTGGAGGAGCATGGGAGCACTTTACAGCACAAATAATTACATTTGCATGCAAATGAAAAATTTGGTTTCCATGAAAATTTACATGAGCTACTTTGAAGTTTGCTTCCCATGAACTTTCACATAATTGAATCTCAGTCATTCATAGTGAGCACAAACTGGAGCTAGGAATGCCTAAGTCTTTGAGTCCTAGGTCATCCGCTCCCTACAAGAGGGTAGGATCTCACCTGGGGTTGCTCGCTTCCTGATTAAGAAAGCATCTCTTGATGGTGGCAGTCTGTCAGGACCCTAACAAGGGCTGTCACGACCAAGTTTCAGAGCAGGGTCAAACCTGAGGCTGGGAATAGCAGAGGAGTTCATAATCAGCTTCCAGACCAAGGTGGATACTAAGAGTCAGAATTCAAGTCAGGCTCCAGGTCAAGAGGCAAAGTCCAAGCCAGCAGCAGAAATGGTTGTGACAGCTACAGAAATTCCACACTATTGCTTAAATACTTCCTGGAATGCCCTTTTGGTTTATATAGTGTGGGGAGCCATTCGGGAGCCATGAGGCTGCTGCCTGTCAGACTCCCTGAGGCAGGACTTTCCCCGGTCTGTGGACACAGACAGTCATGGGCAATGGAATGCTAACTAATTGCAGCATGGTGCAGTTAGCGACCTAGAAGCTCTGCAGACTTGGGTTCTAGACCTGTAAGATCATACACAATCTCACGGGCCATTGCTCAGTCTCTAATTTTCTCTTCTTGGGGAGGATTGTTAAGACAACTTTGGTGTGACATGGCATCCTCTGATTCCCAGATCCCTTTAACTTTGACATTAGACCACTGTATAGTGCAAAGATGGCTCTAGATTCACCAGCTGATGGTGGGGAAAGGCCAAGTGCCTGTGCTGTTTCACTTTTTTCTATCTGGAGCCTTTCGTTCCATCGCTTGAGAAATTTTGGGCCCCAGCTGTAGCAGAAGAAACCACCCTGGAGGGATCTGGTCTCTCTGAGGGGTTCCAGAGGGCTGTTCTGGGTAACTGCTCTCTTGCGGGGTTCCAGGAGGCTGTGTTCTGTCATCCTCATGTGCCCAGTGTGCATCTTAGGCCCCATGGGGAGACAGTGACATGCCTTGGGCTATGATGACACCAGGATTCTGAGGAGAGACAGTTCTAGGTGTTGTTTTCAGCAGACCCAGGTGGTGTAGTGTCTTTGTTTTCTTAGTATCTGGATGAGATAAGGACATGGCTGAAGCTTAACTAAGGGGAAGGGTGGTCTTGTAGGGCACTCAGGAGATATGGGTTTTCTCCTTGGTTCTATTTCAAGCCCCCAGTGTGACCAGGGCCACTTCACTTAGGGAAGGATTTCCTGTCCTGATTCCAGCACCTTGCACCTCTTGAGTAGCACAACGAAGTCAGAATGTAGCCATAGCTGACCAGTTAGGGATTCCCCCAGCCATGGGAACTCAGCTAGTGTAAAGCTCCTGCACCAACTGCTGGATTGAAAGTGGTTCCAAGTCTCTGGCCCTGGGGTGGAACAAAGACCACTACTTTGCTGCAAGATGCCTTTGCAAAGGCAAAATGTTCATTGGAATCTTGATTTGAAACTATATTCCAACATCTGTCCAGCACATGGCATGGCTCTCAAAGTGCCGTGTGAATCAGTGGCTGGCGAGTTGATTCCTCCAGCCCATGGTGGCTCCCAGACTGCTACAGGGAACAAAGCTTGACCAGTTCTCTTCCAACTACAGAGCATCAATGTGATGGAGCAGTAAGAGATCAGCAGGTCCATCATGTGCTTTGGACAAGGGGAGCAGTTGACGCTGCTCGAGAGTCCATCGAAGAAAGGTTCAGACAAATGAAGCACCACGAAAAGACCCATGGGGTTTTTGTATGACCTTAGTAAACTGCTGGTGGACAGGACTCTTGAACAATTGTACGGACCTTGACTGGACGCTGACACCTGGGGAACGTTCAGACATTAGTGATAAAGCCCTCTAGGTTGAATTGGACATCAGCTGTCAAATTCTGCAATATGCGAAGCACTCTCCACTCCAGGTTCTCAAGTTCATTCACAAGGCAGAGCTGAAGGACACTTTTCCTGATGGTAGCTTTGAGGATTTTGCTCATGCTGCCGGTCACAGTCGCGAGTGGTGAGTGCAGCTTTCCGAAGCTCAGACTCATTAAAACATATCTTTGATCGATGATGGCCGACGAGAGACTGACATTGCTTGCTATTTTATGGCTTGAAAATGCCATTGGCCAGTCTTTGGATCTCTCTGACACTGTGCTTCAGTTTGCCAGGGCAAAGGTGAGAAAAGCGACCTTTTGAACTACAGGACTAGGGTTAACATTCTAAGGCTGTCACCTACAGTAACATTATTTAATACTGGTCCATCCAATGTTGGTGCACAGTTCAATTTCTTGATGTTAATACATTTCAGTTATTCTTAAAATTAAAAAGTTTCTATATGCTTAGAGGAAACATTTTTTCTATTTGCTTATATGTGGCATGAATAAATACAGATCCTCCTGTGCAAATGTATCACCTTATATGACAGGGATAAATTCTGCATGCAAATTGTGCATCAAAGTCATGAAATGGGCTACAAATGCAATTAAAATATGGCATTCAAAAGTTTAACAAATGGGGGGGAGGCGCTGAAGACGCTCCTCGCCTGGGGCGCCATTTGGTCTAGGGCCTGCAGGGCCTGCTCCAGGTTTTTTGCCACCCCAAGCAAAACAAAAAACAAAAAAAACGCCGGAGTGCTGTCCCTTGAAAAGAGCCGCCCGCAAAGGGCCGGAATGCCACCCCTTGAGAAGTGCCGCCCCAAGCACATGCTTGGAACACTGGTGCCTAGAGCCGGCCCTGAGGGCCAGGACTGGCTTGGAGAATTCGCCTCTCCCCATGCCCGTTCCAAGTGATTCTTCAGACTCTAGGCTGATCTCTTGTGGTTAAACTCGGCCCACTGGCTTGCCCCTGGTTTTGTGCCCTTTTATGGTACAGAAGTGCTATTATGCGCTGAAAATGCCCAATGGAAAACACACATTCTCATGCAAGCAAGGAGAGGAGAATAAGCCCACAAACGCTGCCACACTTCTCCCCAAAATCTGCTGCTGGGCTGGAGACAGGAGAGGACTTCAGAGATGAGATAGTTCTTCAGTCTTCTCCCAAAGCAGCTACTGGTGGAAGAAGGGCCTTTTGGAGGGAGGAGATCCACCTGCCAGAGCACTTGCATTTTCCAACCCAAGCATTATTTCTGTTAAGATGCGGTCCATCCTCTGAAAAACCTGAGGACCCTTGCTCTAATGGACACAGCTCAGAAGGAAAGTACTCGTGGTTGCTTTGTCTGAATCCGAGTCCCTCAAGATTCCCAGTTCCTCAGCTACTTAATAGCTTCTTCTCAACTCCCCTTCTACTGTGCTCCACAACCCCTCCTTATGGCCCATAAATCACATGAACAATACAGAGCTAGCCTTGTCACAAGATAAATTCTGCGCCAGCAGATTGTAAATTGATGTTACATTATCCCTGTTTTATAGACGCCTCTTCTACTTCCGTAGCTTTCTATCCTGTAAACGTTCAGTGGAAGTGACTTTTCTTTTTACCCGTATTCCATCAAATGTGATTTACAAGGAACAATATTGCTCTTAATGGCAAGCTGTCAAATCTCAAACAAATCAAAGGTGAGAGATGAAAATGGAGAGAATTCACAGGCGCTCTTCAGGCCATGCTAATTCCAAAATGATTTTTTTCCCCTTCCATCTGTCATAAAAATGTATATGCTTATGAGAATTTGATCAGGTGGGGGAGCGTTTTCCCCTTTGCCCACATCAAAGCCTACATACCTGAAAATTCCTAGAAGTCTTTCCTTGCGTTTTAATCTCCAGCCATATATATAAAAATAATTATCTCCCCTAAGGGGCCGGGGCTGGAAGAGTCTTTATTGTGATTCCATCACGTTCCAAAGGGTTCCTGCTAAGGATATCAGAATATAAGGGTGTCTCAGGCAGAAATTAAGAACTTGGAGGCATCTTGCTACAGGGGTCACAGCCTCCACCCCACCCCCTCATGACATGGGGTGGCCCTGCAGCACTCTGCCTCAGTTTCTCTGAGGTTTCCAAAAATAATTCACTCACTGCAAAATTCTTTAAAACAAGCTCCCTCCTCCCTGCTCCTGGGGTCTAGTTTATTTAACGTAGCCCAGCTCCCAGAGTGAGCTCCCTTTCACCCACCCTTAAGTTCAGAGTTTCACAGCCCTCCTCCTGGGACTGCGTTGTTTAAGACCTGGCATCCGTGGCCTGCAAACTCAGCACTTTAGTGCAGGGTTTCACAGCCCTCTGGGGTCCATGTACTAGCTCAGCATCCCATCACAGCCTGTCTGCAGCCATTCATCACCACCACTTCTCCTTTCTCCCGCAGCCTCTGGGCTAGATAAGGTAGAGACCTGATTGGGTCACATGATCTTCATTTCTCCCACCTGGGACTGAGACCCATCTCCCTGTAAAGGGCAAGCCAGCGTATGACACACCTGTACTCCAGAGACATATATCCAGCCCCACAACCGGCAGAACAGTTTAGCATGATTCCTTCCTGCACTAAGGTTTGTTCATTGCCCTTTCTTCCTCCTTCCATACTAACCTTCTTCACCTTCAGCAGACATGATTTTCCCTGGGAGGTCAGCAAGGAAAGCTGAGTTACTTTAAATAACCCACATGTGGGCATGTGGCAGGGCTGGAGGGTCTTTCAGAACCCCAGGCAGGCTCTGAGCATCAGTAGAGACAAAGCATGAGATGGACTATGAGGCTTGAAACAACTGGAACCTTTCCAGTGACTTCAGTTGGACGTCAGATGGCAGCCACAGCGAGCAAATTTTGTTAATGTGGCGGCACTTTCCCTCTGCAGGATCTATCTGATAACGTCAAGAGGAAAGACATTCAGGTGGAGTGCTAGGCTAAATGTTGTCAAGTCCAGCAGTGGCACAAGAAGCCAAGGCAGGGTAGGGAAGGGCCCTCGATGGAAAGGTTCACGGTCAAGTCTGATGCTATGCATCAGGGATAATAGGCAACAACTTTGCCTTTTCATCTGAGATGCCCAACGCATGTCACACACAAGTAATGAAATTCCCACCCTCCCTGTGCGCGTGTGTGTGAGATTATCCCTGTTTTAAAGGGAGAGGGAGGGGCACGTGAGGAGCAGAGGGGCGAAGCAACTTGCCCACGGTACTACACAGAGTGAACGGCAGAGCTCGGGCCAGGATGGCTGGTGGTTCAGGTGCTGGCCTAGTGTAACGCCTCCTACGTGTACCTCAGCATGTTTTTGTGTTTTGACTGGGATGATGTGGCTATTAGCTAAAGCTGTGGAGCAGACTCATTAATCTCTCTCTCTCTCTCGTGGTCTCGGTGCCACTAGATAGGGCAGAACACCACACCCAGGAAGTGTGTGGGTTACACTAGCACCTAGAAGACCTAGGTTCAAATCCCAGCTCTGCCACCAGTTCCCTTGGCAAATCACTTTGTCTCTGTGCCTGTTCCCCAGTCCTAGGATGTAACAGGGGTGTTACGAGATGCTAGAGGGATTGGGGCTGCGTGAGTACCACTGACTGACTTGAATGGGAATTCCTTATACCCTGCCTGGGGGAAAAGTAGCTCCCAGGGGTCTTGCTTCTGAGTCCCCGTCTCCTGCACCATTAGACTGCATTGCCTGTGTAGCAGAGGGATCGTGACACCAATCCTGCCACTGTGCCAGGAGAGGGAATGCTTGAGATCCCTTCCAACCCAAAGGATTCAGAGGGAGCCAGGGATTAAAATAGCCCCTTCTCCCCTCCTTGTTCAATCTGTGATGGTATCGACCTAGTGAGGTGAATGCCCCTACCTGCTCTGGCTGGACAGAGCTCCGCATGGCTGTTAGGTCCTACCATGCGGTCCGCCACGGCAGGACTGAACGGCAGCAGCTGCTTTCGGGGAGCCTGCCCAGTGGCGCTTCCAGGAGTGTGTGGACTCAAAACCAGACGAGGGAAGTGGCTGCGACTCCCTGGAGATTACTGGAGGAGCACTGACACCCTCCCTGGCAGCTCAAATTGCTGCAAAACTACCCGAGGCAACTCCCCCTGTGGAATCAGCCCACTGCCTCTGAAACGCCCTTCCCCAGTGAGGCTCTGCAGAGAAGCTACCGAAGGGCCCAGCCATTCCCGTCACGTTTGACTATCGTTCGCGGGAGAAAAACGAAGAGTTTATCTTGATCTTTTAATCCATCGTGGCTCCCTTCCCTCTTTCCCTCACTCTCCTTCTGCAAGCCCAGTAATTATAATTTATAGCACCTGCTTGCTTTGAAACCCTTGGATTCCTTTCATCTGGCAGAGGAACAGACGCAATGCCCATCTGCTTTAGGTAAGAGCTCGCAAACCGCAGAGTCGTTAATTAGACTGACACACGACTGTTCCAGAGTACACATGGCATTCTGCTACCGCACCTATAAACCGCTGGTAACCAGACACCCTGCCAGGAGATCACAACTGGACTGGAACATTACATAAGAGGCTGGCACCTGGTCTGTTTTGTCCAGACGTTGCCATCAGGTGTACGTGCTCTTCTCTCTAATCCCTCCCATTGGGTTTCAGAATGGACCCAAAAGGCAGAGCAAGTCCCCATGAGAAGCAGCCCCTCCGGAGCAGGCAGTTGGACCATTTTATAAGGCTCTGGGATTTCATTTCTTTTTAAATCCAAATTCCTCTTTCCATTTGTCTGGCTACTCTTCTTCCAGAGACATCTTTGCTGACAGCTCCCCAGAGCTCTGTAGGGTTCCTGCTCCCCGCACGAGTAGATGATGGAGGTGATTCTAAAACCGAGCGCCTCTGGCTGAGAGTCATCAGTCGTGGCTGCAGAGTGATGGAACCTGTAATCAGGGGTGTGCCACGGATCTCAGAATGAGGGGGGATATGGTGCCGGTAGGACGGGAGGGGCAGATGAGGTGGAGGGAACAAGGTGCATTTCCTGCTGCAAGAGACAGCTTTAAAACCACCCCCCTCGGACATTTCAAACAGGTGAGTCTAAAATCAGCAGGGGCCCAGGGCAGCAGGAGGGGAGGACCAGATACCCAGCAGGGGAAGGATAGAGAAAGTTGGATCAGCAGGAGAACAGTGCTGCAGGAGCACAGCGCTGGGCGGGCAGCAGGTAGCTGCAGCAGCACCAGTGCAGGATGGCTGCCGGTAGAAGGAAAAGCTGCGTCTCCATCTCCGGCACTGGTTATGATACCCGCTCCCTTAGGCCAGCTTGTCCCCATGGCATAGACCGGATCAAGCATGTCAACACCTGCTGCAAGGAAACGCCCAGCAGGGGTCGGTCATGAATTGTGCACTCCTAAATCAGAGGAAACCACAGCTGAGTGATGCACAATAAATAAAACCCGGCATTTGCTGGAGCGGGGTCCCAGCCTCCAGTTTGACTGCAGGGCTGATGTCTAGGGGAGCCAGACCCCACCCCACACACCTATCAATACCCACTAGGCGTGTCAGGCAGTCTAAGATGGGGTAAACTCTGTGCTGAGGAGCTGGAATAGTGTGAGAAGCTGGAGCTTAACGTAGGTTGGGGGCCACTTCTTACCCCTTCCTTTTCACTGCTTTGGCTGCTACATTCCTCCTGCACCCTCTTGGGGGTACTTAAAGGGTGGTATTTTCTCAAGCTCCCCACATGGCCTTGGACTAGCGGCACGCTTCTGCTAAAATGATCAGCTCTCGACGGGAGGCAGAGCGCTACAGACGCATACACAATCTGCAAGCTGGGAACACGCTGCAGACCCCAGAGGCGCGCTGTTGGCTGTTGCTACGGCCCATTGCACCAAGATTCACCTTGCCCGGCTGGAAATCCTGCCAGCGTTGCTTTCCCGCTTGAGATCACTCTACATTTTGCAGGAGGGAGCTAAGTTGACTTATCGGAACTGTCATGCTCCAAAAACGAAGAGTGCATCTAAAAACCAGGAAGAAATAGGACAATGGTGCTTCCCCCAGTACAACATGTGTAACCCACACATCTCTAGGCCATGGTGTTCTGTCCCAGCTAGTGGCACCAAGACCACTTAGAGACAGATTGAGTTTGCTCTATACCTAGTTGGCTTTTAGTTCATGCGGCAGAGGCTCAAGCCTCCAGAGATCCCAGGTTTGATCCTGCCTGCTGACGACTGCGGTTTACACATGCACAGGGCCCCCTCTGCTTTCAATCCAAATTTGGTCTGTTTCTCCCCATGCCCTCTGTTCTTATGTTTAATGAGGTCCCAAACTTAGTTGGGACCATTTGTTTCAGTTCAGTGCTGAGTCCTAAGGACACATGTTGCAAAGGAGCACTCAAGAGCATTCGTTTGAACTCCACATGGCTGGTCAATTCACCAGTGTTCATCCCTTTTATATTTACAACATGGCTTTTTGTTCGGGGAGCGGCTGGCCTCCAAGGGAACACTCACAAGGAAATGAGAACAAGGGAATTTATGAATGAACAAGAGTTTTCCTAACTGTTACTTGTTATTTTCCTGTTTAAACAGTTCCAGCTATCCAAACAGAGGGCAGAAACAATACCATGTGACTTAGATGACTGGTCACGAAGCATGAATCAAACTAAACAGCAAACATAGACAGAAAACTGGTCATCCAGCCAACCCAGCAAATACTTGTACAGTCACAAGAAGCCAAAGAAGCCAAAATCCTGATTTCATCCAAAAAACCCAAGCAAATCAAACCCACTGTGAGGCGGGCTTGTCTCTAACCCGAATGTTCTCCAGCATTTTGGAGGAGGCTCCTGTGGATGTTTACATGCGAGTTTCCTCCCTCCGCACCCGACTGTGCTCCGATCTCACATCGGAGTCACTGCGTTATGACTTCATAACGGCTGCCGGGGCAACAGACGGTGATGTCACTGATGCAGCCGCCTGCCCAGACTGCAGGAGATTTTTGTTCTAACACATAGAGCTGCAAGAGCGAGAAAACAAACAGCACACACTCGGTTTTTGTCCATGCTCCCCCCACACACTCAAGTTTGCTCCAGTCTGCAAGCCCCGTCAGCTTATGATGTTTTATGGTGTGTTCCCTGACGGCATAGCAGTCAGTTAATAGCCTACGAAGTGCCAGGCAAGCCCCAGAATTCAGGGTGATGAATAGTTACGAAGTGCCATAAAATCCTTTCCCATTTCTGAATGGAAAGACCAGAAGCTCTGGGCAAGGTGAACAAGCCAGGGCTCACATACCCCAACTCGTAATGCTTGGAAGCCACGCTACAATGATCTATGGATGTTCCAATCTGCTTACTATGCCGGTAATAAATATACGCGAGCCTCATAAACTTGTGGAAAATTACTCACCGATACTTGAATTACGAAGAGAAAAAAATCTCTAATGCAGACCTGCCTTCTCTTCTTCAGAAATGCTGTCTCTATGGGGACACGGCTAGAACCCAGGGGCTCATGGCTAGGGGCCAGTTACTTGCATTCAAAGATGTACTGGCAGCAGCAATGAAACCTGAGTAAAGCAGCTTAGCTTTATATCTGCCTTAAAACACAGTGAAGTTTGCTACAGGGGAACGCTGTTTACTCCACAACCTTTCATCTCTCTCAAATCAGACCCAGTTTATCCTAATGGCCACTCGTCAAACAGAATAGGTGGAATGGGGAGGTCACAGAAGGGTATTTCTGTAGTAATCTTGGCTCTCAGAGGAAAATTGCTGCACGGGAACACACAGAAGATAAGGTCTTTTTTTTATGAGTATAGTATAGAGCAGGGGTCGGCAACCTTTGGCACGCGGCTCGCCAGGGTAAGCACCCTGGCGGGCCGGGCCAGTTTGTTTACCTGCCGCGTTCGCAGGTTCGGCTGATCGCAGCTCCCACTGGCCACGGTTCGCCGTCCCAGGCCAATGGGGGTGTCGGCCAGCACATCCCTCGGCTTCCCGCTGCCTCCATTGGCTTGGAGCGGCGAACCGTGGCCAGTGGGAGCCTGTGGATGCGGCAGGTAAACAAACTGGCCCGGCCTGCCAGGGTGCTTACCCTGGCGAGCCGCATGCCAAAGGTTGCCGACCCCTGGTATAGAGGAGGAGGGTAGTATCCCTTTAAATAGCTTGTGAATCCTCTAGTGGAGCTCACTGTGTTCTATTGTTTGATGCTACCAAAATCCATCCAGAGCAGCCGCCTGTGTATGTAGCTAGGCCTGGCATGTTACATATCGTTAGTAAACTAATTATCTGGGCTCCACTGGGCCCATGTGATTGCTCCATACTATCACTGCTGCATAAAGAGCAAAAGACGCAGCAGTGTCAGCGAGTCAGTGTTTCTCTGATCCCGGCTCCGAGTGGGTTCAGTGGCCGAAGGACCTCAAACCTTTCGGAATAGCCCTCCAAGCTTGGGTTTGCATCCCACAGGCCAATCCAATCCCAGTGAATTCCATGGAGCCAAATACGACCCTGGTGTCAAAGGGGAGCAACTCCAGCAGCTTTGCTGGAGTCACACCAGCCCCCCGGGAACTCTGAAGGTGATCTCCAAGCATTGGCTCAGATGTTGAGCACCAGCTTCGTGGCTTTATGGAGCTGAGCCGGAACGTGGATGCAACCTGATGTGGCTAGTGCTCCGGGTAGGCTCAGGTCAGTCCCACACCACAAAACTAACTGCAACACATCTTCGCCCTGTGCTACTCTCTGCTGTGCTCAGAGCATTGCAGGTGTGTGCAGCTGGAATATACCTTCCGTGCTGCCTCGGGTCCCATGTGTGGGAAGCTCCGGCTCACCACTGCCTGCGTGGGTGTAGGTCAAATGCACCTCTGCTTTCAGTGTCATGTTAGTTGACCAGACCACTGCAAATTTGAGAAGAAGAAGAATATACAAACAGAAGCTCCCCATACCAGCCTGGGAACAGCCTAGCGAGACACTGCTCTGTGCTTGATCTGCGGGGTGGGCTAGGTGAATCGAAAAGCAAACTTTGTGGTGATTCTGTCCTGATGCAATCTAGATAGATGGATGCTGCAGTGCCTAAGCACCCTGTCCTAGTAGAGACCCAGTCTGAGCCTGCTGTGCTGGAGAAACGTGATGGGTCGTACCCCTTGAACTTTAAACAAGTCCCTGCGTTGCTTAGCTTCCTGGAGCTCTCTGCATCCTTTGCATGTGTCACACTGGGGAGGGTTTTCAGCTGCGGGGATTGAACCTGGCACCTCTGCTTCTAAAAGCATAGAGAGACTTTCTGTTAGCCCAGGCAGGCTCTTCAACATCTGTGTGGCCCGGCCACCACCAGAGGGGGACAGAACACCACACCAGCCGGCTCGCACATGCACTGCAGAGCAGGTCACTCCCCGGGAACGCCGCACTGAGTTCGGAGAAAGGGGAGCTGTCAAGCCCAGGCGATGGGCATTGTGCTTGCTGGCTGCCCAGCTGCCCTCCAGGTAGATGTCTGCCCCTGGTGGGGTGCTGAGCAGGGGTCTGCCTGCGTTAGGCCCAGAGCGCTGCCCTGGCAAATGCTGCCCGAGAAGGGGCTGCCCCTCCCCCCACAGCCTAATCTTTAATCTTGCTGTAGGATTGGCATAGAACAGATCACATGGTGCACCTTGCACCCAGGCCTCAGCGCTCCTCCAGCAGGTGGGAAGCGTTTCCCCTGTTTGACAGATCTCGGGGAACAGGAGGGGAAGGCAGAAGAGCCAGAGGGAGGAAGGGGGTGATCGTGAGCAGAGTCAGCGACAGCACCAACTACTGGTAGCCATAAACACTTGAAAGCTCTACCGACAGAATTAACATTCTCAGCCTGCTTTAAACCATACAGAGAACGGTGCCCAGTCACAAACCCGCTGGAAAACGTGGAGCATTAAAAACAATCTCACTTTTGTGTGGGGAAAAGAACCCTGACATTTCAGCTCTCTAATTCTTCACCAACCTGGTGGTAGTGGTGGGAGGGGGGGGGATGAAAACAGAATGTTTTTACATGGTGAAAAATGCCTGGAAATTACATCATCCATTGGTCACGCTAATAAGGGCTTGTCTACACTTAAAACGCTACCGCGGCACAGCAGCAGCGCTTCAGTGTAGACACAGCCTACACCGATGGGAGGCGTTCTCCCGTTGCTGTCGTTAATCCACCTCCACAAGAGGCGGTAGATAGGTCGGTGGAAGAATTCTCCCATCGATCTAGTACTGTCTACACTGGGGGTTAGGTCAACCTAACTACCCCGCTTGGGGTGTGTGTGTGGATTTCTAACACCCCTGAGCGATGTAGCTGGGTCAACCTAACATTTTAGTGTAGATGAGGCCAACTGTCAAAGTAGTTACACCTTAAATGCAATGGGAGAGCCAGGCATGGAACCCTGCTGTCCTGGCTCTGAGGCCAGGGCTACCTCTGAAAATTGTACTAGTACAACTAGTTCAGTTACGGGGGGTGATTTTTTTTTTAACCGATATCGTCAGACCAGTACAAGCTCTAGTGTGGCTGCAGATATGCTGGTATAAAGGTGCCTTATACTGGTATGGCTTATTCCCCTTCCTGTCTAGGAACCACTATTGGGGTATTAAGCACTTTTATACCAGTCTAGGTGCAGCCACACCAGGGCTCAGGGTTTGTACCTCTACAGTTAAATTGTCGCATGCAAACAAGGCCTGAGTCCCCTACTCAAGCCTGCTAGGCTCTGTGCTGCTCCAGGCTAGACAGTAACTGCAGGGCTACGGTTGGTTTTTTTTGAGGTTTTTAAGGTCAGGCTCGACAAAGCCCTGGCTGGGATGATTTAGTTGAAGATTGGTCCTGCTCTGAGCAGGGGGTGGGACTAGATACCTCCTGAGGTCCCTTCCAACCCCTGAGATTCTATGATTCTATAGCTTGCCTCGTAGAGAGCCTTTTTCCAGGGCTCCTGGAAACGTTCACCAGCTGCGGTGGCCTTCTCACATGGGGAGATCTAATTCCAGCAACCCTAACAAGACAGTGGCCCTGCCACAACAGGTGCCCTCCCTCCCCACAAGCCTAGGGACAGTAGCTCACGAGGGGAAAGACAAGGCAGAAGGGACGGAGGAATTAATGACTCCAGCGCTGAGAAGCCGGCAGCTCCCAGTGGGGATCCTTAATGACTTACAGAGACTGGAGGTTTGGAAGATCCCTCAGTGCCTCGGCGGGGATCCGGCTGAGCTGGTTGTTCTGCAACATCCTATAATGAGAAAAGAAAAGGCTTTAAAAAAACCAACAGGCTGGAGGCTTCCCCCACTCCCCTGGCTGGGAGACGCAAAGCCTCAAGCCAAAGGGCTGCTCTCTCCAATGCGGGAGGGGGTGGGAGGGAGGCTCGGGGTGCACAGGGTTCCTTGTGGGCTGCAAATAAGTGACCAGCGATCCCGGCGGAGAGGAGCACTAACAGGGAGTCTGCCCTGCGGCTGGGCGGTGTCATTCCCAGCTCAGCGAGACATACCCTCTCTAGCTCTGCTCAGCAACATTTGTGGCCAGGGTGGTGTGGGCAGCTACCCAAACACAGCCCCATCCGAGATCCTCAGTACATACCGTCTGCAGAAGAGAAGAATGAGGGGGAATTTGATAGCTGCTTTCAACTACCTGAAAGGGGATTCCAAAGAGGATGGATCTAGACTATTCTCAGTGGTATTGATGAGAGAACAAGGAGTAATGGTCTCAAGTTGCAGTGGGGGAGGTTTAGGTTGGATATTAGGAAAAACTTTTTCACTAGAAGGGTGATGAAGCACTGGAATGGGTTACCAAGGGAGGTGGTGGAATCTCCTTCCTTAGAGGTTTTTAAGGTCAGGCTTGACAAAGGCCTGGCTGGGATGATTTAGTTGGGGATTGGTCCTGCTTTGAGCAGGGGGTTGGACTAGATGACCTCCTGAGGTCCCTTCCAACCCTGATATTCTATGATTCTTTATCTGATTGGCTAGCCCAGACCACTGCCTGAGCTGCCATGGCCACACGGCTACTTTCAGATGGTCGGTCGGGCAGATGTCGACTTGATCTGGGATTTACACCTGCAGCTGGGGTGTAGTGGTCCCCATGGTGATCAAGGATCCTGCAGCAGAGAGGCCCATGGGGAACGTGAGAGGTGTTTGATGGGAAAGTTTGAGGTAGGCAGTAGGGTGCATGGGACATTAAAGGGTCCTTTCCTGATCCCCAAGTCTTGATGCAGAGGGACTGGCCCCATGCTAATAGGGATGGACCCTGGAGTTGTGTATTCTTTTGGGAGCACAGCAGGCCTTTCTCGGGCAGCTGGGTTATCTAATTCTTGGGTGTTTTTAAGAATAACAAGAGTCCACATGGCTACAGACGTTACTGCTATTAATACATTATTAATTATTATTATGAGGACTGTGGAGGGAGTGTTTCCCACCCCGACGTGCTAGCAAGGGGGCTGGGTGAATTTCAACAGCAATGCAGTGTGCAGAAGTGAATGGAGCTGCGGCTGCTGAGGCTGAGGGACCCAGGCATTCTGCGGAGGACAGGTGAGTTCACACCTGTAGCACTGAACGCAGGGGAGGCAAGGAAGGACTCCAGAAGATACAGAAGCGGGTTCTGAAGATGGTAAAGGACCGCAAAGGTTATGCAGTAACTAAGGGAACAGCTGATTTGCCTTCAGGCTGCTTTGGCGAGAGACAGATGAGGGCTATAACCATCCCATTAGTTCCATGGGAACATTTCGGATTGGCTTTGGTGACCTGTACACAGTCACACTGCGAGCCAATAGCAGAGCCAGGGATAGAACCTACTGGACTGTGCAGCTTCCCACTGGACATGCTGTCGTGCCCAGCTGGGTAACAGAGATGGGGACCAGTCACAAAGGTCAAACTGGATCTGGCTTTCTGAGGGGAATTAGAGCAGGGGAGTTGGCCCGGCCTATTATAAAGAGAAAGCCATTTGCAAAATCCATGAGCAGATTGGGATTTGGATCCCCAAGACCCTGAAGGCCCAGGAGTGTCCAATATTTAGGGTGCCATTTCTGGCAGCGAATATTACAGCTGGGATCAAAAGATTCCCTCCAGCCCTCCTCAACCAAAGCATTGGCAGGGCACTGTCAGGTCAGTGACACGCTGAAGTACAAACATTTGATTGCTGACCCATTGAGTTTGTGGTCCCTGTATTCCAAGCACTGCTAATCCCATGACTTCAAACTCCAAGAGACCATCCCTCCCCCCGACATTAGTTTAAAATCCAGCAGCTTCATCTTTTAACCACATGGTCTGGAGGGGTGTGTTATCTGATTTATACTCTTCATGTAAAACATGCTGCCTTGGGTGTGCATGTGCAATGGTTGTGTGTAAACAGTGTGTGTGTGTATGTATGCAATGTGTGTGTGCCTGTAGTGTGTAATGGGAGTGTGCATGAAGTGTGTGTGTGTACGCAATGGGTGTGTGCGTGCAGTGTGTGTGTGCAATGGATGTGTGCATACAATGGGTGTGTGCAATGGGTGTGTGCATACAATGTGCGGGCATGCAGTGTGTAATGGGTGTGTGCATGCAGTGTGTGCAATGTAAATTTGCATGTGTGTGGGCATGCACACGAGTGTGTGTGTGTGTGTGTGTGCCTGAGTGTGTGTTTGCACCTCTGTTGTGTGTGAACATGTGTACAGGTGTCAGGATGAGAATTCAGCTAAAAACTCACCAAAGGCCTCTAACAAATAGGGGGCACCTTGCCCTCCCTTACATCCTGTTCCCCTCCCCCTGGCGCAGGGCCGACTTTAGGATTTATGGGGACCTCCGCAGGATTATTAAACTGGTGCCCCTATGCCCAACTTGCTCTTAGCAACACAAACATAAGCTTACAGTATTGGAAAACTTGCCACATGCACTTTATTAAAACCAGGTTAAACAAATGAAGCACACACCATATTGCTGATGGACTATACTTGCATTAAAGAAGTAGCGCTATAGAAAAAATTCTGATTTATTGACAGAATGATGCAAATAAGATAATTTTTTAAATTTGTCAACACTTTACTGGAAATTATTACAAAGAGGTATTGAAACAGCCTGGGAGGGACGAGGCAGCAAAGGATACCGAACCGGTCCGCCTCATGGCGATGAAGAGCCACGGTTCCCCGCAGAGACCCCTGTACCCTCTCCCGCACGCAGGGCCGGCTCCAGGCACCAGCCCACCAAGCATGTGCTTGGGGTGGCGCCTGGAGGGGGACGGCACGGCGGGGCGCTCCGGCCCGAGAGTGGGGCCGCGACTGGGCTCACTGCCCTCCCCGCGGCGCTCCTGCCGCCGGGGGCTCTCCGCCCTCCCCCCAGCGCTCTGGCCGCCGGGGAGAGCGGAGAGCCTCGGCCGGGCTCTCCGCCCTCCTCCCGGCGCTCTGGCCGCTGGGGAGAGCAGAGCCGCGGCGGGCTTGCCGCCCTCCCCCCGGCGCTCTGGCCGGTGGGGGATTGCTCGGTGCCCTCCCCTGCCGCGCTGGCGGCAAAAAAGCCAGAGCCGGACCTGCCCGCACGCAGAATACGTTGGTGCATTTGGCTCTGTGAATATGGCCTCTGCCTAAGGAGACAGCAGCACACGCTGGGTGTGCGGGACCTGACCCGCTCTTACCTGCTGTGCTGGTGGTTCCCCAAATTTTCGGGTGCCCTACGAGCTGCGTATGCTGCATAGGCCTAAGGACAGCCCTGCCCAAGCGCTCTCCAGAGCTTCCCCTGGGCACCATGCAATACCCTCACACAGTTCAGATCTCAGCTCCTGCTGCCCCAGTCCTGATCCCTCCACCCCCAGGATGGCCCGACCGCTGCACACACCGTGGGCTCCCAATCCTGATCCTCCCTCCCTCACAGCAGGCCTCAGGAAGTATCATTATCCCCATTTTACAGAGGGGTAAACTGAGGCACAGAGCGGGACAGCAAGGATGCCGGCAGCGACTCCAATTTACACTGCTGCAGGCTAAGACCCGAATCTGGTCCCTTTGTGTCCAGCTGGCTGAGAAAATGATCAGGAGAGGGATGGCAAATGGAGGGAGTGTAAGAAGAAAGCAAAGCAGAGGAGCTGGAGAGACACCTGTGCAGCGGCTGTGGGCCAGGCAGGGCTCTCCTGTGGAACAATGGTTCAAATGAGCGCCAGTGCTGACTGCCAGCCCCGCTGCTTTAAGTAAATAGCCTCTTCAGTTAATAACAGTCATTTGCATTCACACAAGTAAACACCGGCTGGGCTGCACAGGCTGTTTTGGTGGTGCATTGGCAGGCTGGCCTTAAACAGGATGGAGGCGGGTGGTGCGGGCAGGGTGGGAATTCCTCTGCCAACCTAAGTCATGTGCATCTGGGCAGAGTCCTTCCTTCTTTTTAGTATGAACCTCAGCACCCATGAAAACGAGGGGCCAGATCCTCAAGCTGCACGGTGTTCCATACAGCCTGTTGCAATGGGCATGAAACTTAGAGCAGCCCTGAGGCTGCTCTATGTCTCAGCCCTGGGCCAGTCCAGAATCAAGGGAACAGGGAGGTGGTTTACAGCCACCTTTCCTTCATGCCCATCAGCTGCGCTGATTGTAAAGTAGCAGCTAAAGATGCTAGTAGCTAAAGTGCCAGGATCTGCTATGGGGATTGCAGCATCTTCTAGCTTAACTGATGAGAATGTTTCTGAGCACAGGTTAACTCTTGGTAACTGCATCTTCAAAACGGGTTCCCTAGCACTCTGCTTTCTATCGGACCTCTCATCAGCCCAGGGCCCCAGTGTGCAATAAAGACGCACAGTGCAGGGTGCATGCTCGTATGCACACACACTCTGTCTCTCTCTCTCTCTCTGAGGTAGGCAAAAACCATAACCTGCTGGGCTTTGTGCCCATAACTCATTCAGGAGACTTTATTTCTGCAGCAAATAAGACCAGCATGCAAAGGGCAGGTGGATGACCCCAAATCTGTGCAGAATGGAAGTAACTTTGAGTCTGAAATGAACAGCATGGCCCATGGGAGATGGATGCTCCCTAGCACGTGGGAGAGCGTGATTGCTGGGGAAGTGAAACGCACAAGCTGGGATGCCTTTGCCCCTCATATAGTGCTCCAGTTACTACTGTATATATTTATCCTCAGGCCTTAGACTGTAATCTCTGTGGCTATGTCTACACTGCAAAAAAGAACCGCAGTGGCAGCAAGCCTCAGAGGCCAGGTCTACAGACTCAGGCTGGTGGGTCTTGCACTATGGGACTAAAAAAGTAGTGTAGACGTTCCGGCTCAGGCTGGTGTGCAAGCTCTGAGACCCGGCGAGGGGGGTGGATCTCAGAACCCAGTGCCAGCCTGACCCAGAACGTTTACACTGTTCTTTTTAGCCCCGTAGCGCAAGCCTGAGTCTGTAGACCTGGCAGAGGCGGAGCGAGCGCCCTCCATACCCTCCGACCGGAGGGGCCCCCGCAAGGAACGGGGCCCCTAAAAGTGGCAAAATAAATACCACATTCCAGTTTCTGCATTGTAAGGGGCCCTGCCCGGACATATGTTCGGAGGGGGCCACCGTTCTTTGTTGCTACGGCCCTGAGACCTGGGCTCTGAGACTTGCTGCCACAGTTTGGTGGTGTTGGTTTTTTTTGCAATGTACATGTACCCTGAGTCACAACAGCCTCCCACCTTCAAGTGTGGCCACACATGAACATCTGGGAGTGGCAAGCAATAGTGGCCCTACAGCAGAAAATATTTTCGCCCCCAACTCCGAGCAGCCGAGGGAACACAAGAGTTGCACAGCCATTTGGCGCCCCTAGAAGCTGTCCCCCACCTGCCTCTGGAACCAACCTGGTGGCAAGTGGGCTGAAACTTTGGCTTTCATAATGATTTTGGTGTGAGGGCATCACTAAGCAATGCCCCGGCTGCCTCTCTGCTCATGCGAGTTGTGCAGCTGGTGGGGTCAGCATCTTTGTGGTCGCTCAGGTAAGCTCTCTGTTGCCTTGATGGACATTTGCAGACTTAGGGGCTCTGCAGTGAAGCCTGCCACCTACCACTGACAGCAGTCAGCCAGCAGCTAGCCAGCCTAGAGTAAGATGGGGTGAGTTGTGCCTGTCTGGTTTAGAGAGCAGACTGTTTTCTCTCTCTCTGGTTCTTGTGTGTTATCATTCTCAATTCTAAGAACTAAAGCAGTGTTACACTGCAACCTTCCAGCAAAAGGATTTATGCTTTTATCTAGCTTCTCTCTTGTAATCCATTGATGTGACACGTGGTATGTGCGGAAACAAATCTTGCTGTCCTGCTTCCTTTGCATCCCGCATTGCAGAGTCGAAACTTCCAGCCCCGTGTTCACTGCTGCCTGAAAAGTCTTGGGCCCAGAGCCTCAAAGGCATTTAGGTGCCTAACTCCCATTGAAATCAAGGTCCCCGGTCTCTTACCATTGAACGGCACCAAGCTCACCATGACAGTGAGGCCATGGGTTGGTCATGGGCTCCCTCGGCCCTGTCGTTCCTCACTTGGCTCGCCTGGAAGTTCTGCTGCTGTATTTTCTGTACAATAGGATCTTCTTTGCCAGGCTCCGTAGCCCCCACCCTTGCTGGGGCGAGCACGTGGCCTGGTCTTTGTCCCTCTGCCTCTAAGCAATGATGCAAAAGAGCTATTTGTCTGCTCGTGGCGTTGTTGGCTGTTAAGTTGCAGTTCCTTGCTGAAAAGGGTAAAACTCAGCACTTCTTCTTTACTAGCCCTGCTCCCCCGCAGGGAGGGGATCCAGAGTCTTGCAACTCAAAGACACTTTTACTGCTTTGGGTTGTGTCAGCTGAGATGGACCCACGCGCAGGGCAATATCCACCGTGGGCGGCAGCCGTGAGAAAAAGGGGCACAGACAGGGCCACCCAGAGGATTCAGGGGGCCTGGGGAAAAGCAATTTCGGGGGCCCCTTCCATAAAAAAAAGTTGCAATACTATATTCTCGTGGGGGCCCCTGTGGGGCCCAGGGCAAATTGCCCCACTTGCCCCCCCCCTCCCCCGGGTGGCCCTGGGCAAAGAGATGGTACAGAAACAGAGTCACAGAGATGCACAGTGAGGTAGTGAGAATTAAACCCTGGTCTCCTCAGGCCCAGACTGGCGCCCTAACCACTGGGATATCCTTCCTCCCCCTGGAACACCACCGCCCGGCAGCTGTTTAAACTCTTTCCATCCCTGCCCCGATCTGCTCAGTGGATGGTCCCCAGCCTGCTCTGGGGGTCTTTCCAAGTGGCAATTCCAAGAGCTCACAACCCTGGTTCTTAGCCTGGGATTTAAACATGAGCGTCCCCCCGTTCATCATACTAAGCCTGGCTAGTCGCAGCTCAAGTTGGTTCCCCCCGCTCCGTTTTACACATGGGGGAACCGTGGCCCAGAGAAGGGAAGACCTTTAGGCTAAGGGAGGCAGCAACATAGCAGAGCTCAGACTCAGCAGCAGCCAGGTCCAGCAGCACCCATCAGTCCACTGCGGCTTTTGGGATGGCTGCTCCCTGCCCAACTATCCCATCTCTCCCTGGGGAGAGTGGACTCCCCCACCCCCACCCAGCTGTCCGAGCCCCTGGAGCAGGGAGGTGCTCCCCACTTTGTGTGGGGCTGCACAAAGGACGGTGTGGATTGGTGCCAACGCCACTATCGATGCTGAGGGCCAAATGGATCTCTGGTGTAAATACAGGGAGTGCAGCCCCCTAGAGACTGCACCATAGTCTGCCCTGCAGGGGGCGCTGCCATGGAGAAGAGACAGCACTTGGGCTCTCAACAGAGGCTGCTGGACACAGACAGACCCTGTGGTTCTCTCTGGCTCTCCAGCTCCCGGACTTGTCCAGCGTCACCACTAGGGGTCCCCGTAACTCTTGCAAGGGCCAGCAGACAGGGCGGTACCCATTTCCCTTAAGGACCCCATGCGGCACGAGCTGCCTGCAAGCCCGCGACTACTCCAGGCAGGCCAGGGTGTGCGTAATGCGGGGTCCGGGAAGGGGGGGCAGGTCTATGGGGCTGATCCAGGCCTTCCTCTGATAATGTCTCCGCCAGTTCCCTTTATTGTTTTTAATGATCCAGCAAGATGAAAGGGCGAGAGAAGAGATCAAGGGCGGCTCACCCACCACTCCAGGCAAGGGGGGTGGGGAGAGAGATGTTATTTAAAGAGACAGCATCGATTCATGCCTCATGCTATGCCTGCTGGGGAAAGCTGTTTATTTTATAACAGGAATGTCCTCCCACGCTGCCCCCATCTCTGCCGCAGCCTCCTGCGCTGAACTGCCTCCCTGACACCCGCTCGATGCCTCCTAACCCTGTCTCTCTCCACACTCCCATCCTATGCCCTGTGCGTCTCTGTACTCAGCTGCTCTCCCCAAGCCGCCCCCTGCGTGCTCCTCACTCCCTGCCGCATTTAGAGAGGCTCCCCCCTTCCACCCTGCCCGCATGGCTTGTAACTGCACGCTCGCTGCAGCCTGATGGGCCAGGGCAGCTCCTGTAGGAATCATGCTTGGCAAAGATAAATGCCAACTCTGCCCTATAAATAAAGGCCTGATTCTCACTGAACCCAGGGGTGCTGGAACCATTTGTATATTGGGGGTGCTGAGAGCAATTGAAACAAACTGTCAACCCTGCATATATTGGGACCCACTTCAAGCGAGGGGGTGCGGCAGCACCCCCAACATCCCTAGTTACAGCACCTATGCTGACACCTCGGCTCCTTCAAGCAGGAAGGCCCCTTTACACTGCCAGACTGGTGTGAATGAGAATCAGGCCGATGAATCATTAGGGACAGGGTGGGAGTGGGGTCTGATGGTGAGGATTCTCCACTGGGGCTGGATTCTCCTCCCATGTTGGTGTAAAGCAGGAGTAACTCTGCTAACATCAGTCTCCCTCTGCCAGGCACCTGATGCACCAGCAGGCGCTGCGCTGCTCCCACAATGCAATGCCACTACAACCCCCCCCCTCGCCAGCCAGGAGTGCAGCCAAGTGACACACAGCAGCCAGGGTGTCTAGGCACACCTGGCCTTGTGGGAGGATTTTGCATCCACTTTGTACTAGGCTGAGTGACCCCACATGGGACCGGCAGGGGAGAATCAGCCCCCTGAACTTCAGTGGAGTCGCTCCTGCTCTATCTTGGTGCAAGAGGATGCATAGCCCGTTTCCCACTGGGTCGCTCACCTGTTACAACCCAGCTCAGACCGAAAGCTGCTCCCCACTGCTAGGGGGCAGGCTATGTGAAAGGATAGGGGCTCTGACCTGTTCCCAGGGGGTCTTGCAAAGCCACCATCACAAAAACTGGGGTGAATGGAGGCTGAGCTCTTCTTGGACCTGGCTGAAGCATGATGGCTGAGAGCTCTGAGTAGGTGGAGGAGAGGGAAGCTGGCACAGCTTCAAGAGAGTTGGCAAGGAGACATCTTTAATGTTTCCGGCGTACAGAGAAGTGAGATAGAAATCCTCTCCCTGGAAGATTGCAACGTAACACTACTTTATTTCGCAGAGTTCAGACGAACATACAAGAACACAAAAACAGAGAGAGACAAAGCAGGCTGCTCCCTAAGGCAGTGGAGGACAGATGTGATGTGCTCCTGGTAGCCCATGTTGCCAAGGAGATGCACGGCAGAGTTCTGAACCGTAATGGTTTCACACCCTGCGATGTTGCACTGGTGTGGTCCAGCTGAGAGGTGGCAAAGCCATGTGTAACCGAGGCCAGGATGTTGTCTGACAGGACAGGTGTAAAAGCTACCCGATCAGAGGAAGGCCTTTTCCACACCAACAGTGCACATGTGCAGGTGACTCCACAAGCACTGCATATGGCCCAACAGCCCAGTGAAATGATTCCTCCATCCCTTTGGTTTGGGGTGTGCCTCTCTTGCTGTCCTCATTCAGTGGCACAGTGCTTTGGGGCGTACTTTCTCATTCCCCTGCATTCTGCACTATAAAGCAGTGTTGAAAGTACACAGCTCTGATAAATCTTAAGTTTGGTTTTGGTGTTGTATTTTGATGATTTCCAGACTGTAGTTAAGCTCCTGAAGGTGTTCCTGGCTTTATTGATTCTGTTCCGGATGTCCTGGCTTGTTCCACCATCCTGGCTGATGGTGCTGCCCAAGTACGTAAACGTTTCTACATTGGTGAGAACATAATCCTCTATCCGGGCAGGGGGTGGGGAGTGTGGGCTCTGGGAGGGAGTTAGGGTGCGGGAGGGGGTTCTGACCTGGGAAAGGGGGTTGGGGTGCGGGCTCCTGCCTGGCGGCACTTAGCTCAGGCGGCAGCACAGCGGGCTAAGGCAGCTCCCTGCCTGCCCTGGCTCCGCACAGCTTCTGGAAGCAACGGCATGTCCCTGTGACCCCTAGGCCATGGGAGCTGCGGAGCTGGCACTCAGGACAGGGACAGCACTTGGAGCCCCCTGGCCGCTCCTGCGCCTAGGGACCACAGGGACATGCCGTTGCTTCCGGGAGCTGCGCGGCGCCAGGGCAGGCAGGGAGCTTGCCTTAGCCCTGCTGCACCACTGACTGGACTTTTAGCAGCCCGGTCAGCGGTTCTAAACGGAGCTGCCAGCATCCCTTTTCGACTGAGCATTCCGGTCGAAAACCGGACACCTGGCAATCCTAGCCAGTGGCCTCACTCCCAGGGAGCCGCCAATATCATTACAGAAAACAATTAGAGCAGCTCTTAGAGGAGAGAAGTAAATCAAGAGGACACAAGAGGCTAATGCATCCCTGCAAACCTGGCTAGGAACCTAACCTCCACCTAGCCCTCGCAGCAAAGGTTCGGGGATGCTGAACATGCCCAGTGATAAGAGGGCTGAGAATGCATTGCTTCTTTTTGAAAAGTGAAAACCCCTTTACATGACTAATCCCAACAGTGGAGACTGCATGGGTCAGTCACTGCAAACACAGACTCTCTCTCTCTTTGCCTTGTTATCCCAGCAAGCCCTGTGCACCTCCCCAGAGGAAGATGCAATGGGTCAGATGAATTCTAAAGCAGTTTTGGATTCGCTCTCTTGCGGTGAGGGGGATTTCTGTGAGATCTTTAATATCACTCTCAATCAATAGGCACAGCTTGGCAGCAGGGGCTGCTGGGAGGAAGGCAGGGTGCTCCAGGATGCAGGACCAGGTATTAGGGGACCAAGATTTAAATCAGCAGGTCCAGATAACTTGCATCCAAGAGTTTTAAAAGAGCTGGCCAAGGAGCTCGCTGGAGCATTAATGTTGATTTTCAATAAGCCGTGGAACACTGGGGAAGATCCAAACGATTGGAAGAAAGCTAATGTGCCAATATTTTAAAAGGGTAAACTTGGGTAATTAAAGACCTGTCAGTCTATCAATTCCAGGCAAGTTAATAGAGCAGCTGATATGGGACTTGATTAATAAGGAATTAAAGCAGGGTTATAGAATTAGTTCCAAATCAGCATGGGTTTATTGAAAATAAATCCTGTCAAACTAATTTGATTTTTTTTTTAATGTTACAAGTTTGGTTGATAAAGATAATAGTATTGATACTATACTTCGACTTGGTATTGCATGACCTTTTGGTTAAAAAACTAGAAAGATATAAAATCAACATGTCACACATTAACTAAATTAAAAGCTGGCTAACTGATAGGTCTCAAAATGTAACTGTAAATGGGGAATCGTCATTGAGTGGGCGTGTTTCTGGTGGGGTCCTGCAGGGATTGGGTCTTGGCCTTACACTATTTAACATTTTTATTAATGACCTGGAAGAAAACATTAAATCATTCCTAATAAAGTTTGCAGATGACAGAAAAATTGAGGCAGTGGTAAATAATGAAGAGGACAGGCGAATGATCTGGATCACTTAATAAATTGGGCACAAGCAAACAATATGTGTTTTAATATGGCTATATGTAATTGTATATATCTAGGAAAAAGAAACGCAGGGCAGACCTACAGAATGGGTGCCTGTGTCTAAGCAGTGACAGAGAAAGGTTTCGGGGTTGTCATGGACAAGCAACTGTGCATGAGCTCCCAGTGCGACACTGTGACCAGAAGGTCTAATGCAATCCTTGGATGCAGAAACAGGGGAATCTTGAGTAGGAGCAGAGAGGTTATTTGACCTCTGTATTTGGCACTGGTGTGACTGCTGCTGGAATCCTGTGTCCAGTCCTGGTGCCCACAATTCAAGATAAATTGAAGAGGGGTCAGAGAAAAGCCCCAAGAATGATGAAAGGATTAGAAAACCTGCCTTAGAGTGATAGACTCAAGGAGCAAAACCTATTCAGCTTAACCAGGAGAAGGTTAAGGGTTGACTTGATTACAGTTTGTAAGTACCTGCATGGGGAGCAACTATTTAATCATAGCCCTTTCAATCTAGCAGAGGAAGTCAGACCATGATCCAATGGCTGGAAGTTGAAGCTAGAAAAATACAGACTGGAAATAAGACATAGTTTCTTACCAGTGAGAGTAATTAAGCACTGGAACAATTTACCAAGGACCAGGGTAGAGTCTCCTTCAGTGACAATTTTTAAATCACGATGGGATGTTTTTCTAAAAGATCTGTGTGACGGGTTGGATCACAGAAACCCCTTTGGGAGCTGCCACCTGATGTGCCAAGACTACTTCTACCCCTGCTTTCCCTGCCAGCTCAGGACTCCAGCACCCTGTCTTGCTGAGCCAGACACTCCCGTCTGCTCCAACACAGACCCAGGGTCTGAATTACTTGCCCCAAAGCTGCAGGTTTACCTGAAAGCAGCTAACAGACATGTTCCTGTCTTTAACACTCAGATGCCCAACTTCCAATGGGGTCTAAATCCAAATAAAAATTCGTTTTACCCTGTATAAGCTTTATACAGGGTAAACTCATAAATTGTTCGCCCTCTATAACACTGATAGAGAGATATGCATAATTATTAATACCTGGGGGAGCAAACACATACTCTGAGTTAATTAATAAAATCACTTTTTACTTATTAAATACAGAAAGTAGGATTTAAGTGGTTCCAAGTAGTAACAGACAGAACAAAGTAAGTCACCAAGCAAAATAAAATAAAATGCGCAAATCTATGTCTAATCAAACTGAATACAGATAAGATCCTCACCAGTTCCAGAATTCTCCCTTTTAAAGATTAATCTCCTTTTAGCCTGGGTCCAGCAATCACTCACACCCCTGTAGTTACTGTCCTTTGTTCCAGTTTCTTCCCAGTATCCTGGGGGGTGGAGAGGCTCTCTCTTTAGCCAGCTGAAGTCCAAATGGAGGGGTCTCTCAGGGGTTTAAATAGACTCTTTCTTGTGGGTGGAGACCCCCTCCTCACTCCTATGCAAAGTCCAGCTCCAAGATGGAGTTTAGGAGTCACCTAGGCAAGTCACATGTCCATTACAGGTAGCATCCATTGTTTACATGCTACCTTGAACATCCTAAAGTAGACCTCTGATGTGGATTGGAGTATTCCACGATCCATTGTCCTTTAAGTGTTTCTTGATTAGATACTTAACTTCAACATTCCTTTCTCCAGGAACTGACCAAATGCTCTACTAAGGTTATTTAGAAATCAAGCCAGTACACAGCCAGTATTCATAACTTCGAATACAAGAATGATACATGCATACAAATAGGATTAACAGATTCAGTAGATCATAACTTTTGAGATATGTTACATGGCATATGTAGCATAAAACAAATTCTAAACATATTTCCATAAATCCTTATGGGAGGTACCGTCACAATCTGCTCTAGGAATTATTTGGGGAAAGTTTTAGGGCCTGTGTTACACAGGAGGTCAGGCTAGATGATCACAATGGTCCCTTCTGGTCTTGGAATTATGAATCATAGAAATGTCAGTCTGGAAGGGACCTTGGGAGGTAATCTAATCCAGCCCCCTGCGCTGATGCAGAACCAAGTAAACCTGGACCATCCCTGACAGGTGTTGTACGGCCTGTTCTTAAAAACCTCTAGTGACGGGGGTTCCACAACCTTCCTTGGAACATATTTCAGAGCTTAACTATCCTCAGACTTAGAAAGTTTTCCCTAATCTCTAACCTAAATCTCCCTCACTGCAAATTCAGCCCATTACTTCTTGTCCTACCTTCCGGACATGGAGAACAGTTGATCACTGTCCTCTTTATAACAGCCCTTAACACATTTGAAGACTGTTATCAGGTCCCCCTTCAGTCTCTCTCAAGACTAAACAGGCCCAGTTTTTAACCTTTCCAGTTAGGTCAGGTTTTCTAAACCTTTTAGGATTTGGGTTGCTCTCCTCTGGACTCTCTACAGTTTGTCCACCTTTTCCCCAGTTTGGCATCCAGAACTGGACACAATTCTCCAGCTGAGTCCTCACCAGTGCCAAGTACAGCAGGACAATTACCTCCTATGTCTAACATATGATACTCCTGTTAATACACCCCAGAATGATCATCCTTTTTTTGCAAATGCATTACACTGTTGACTCATATGCCTTTTGTGAACCCCTATAACCTTCAGATCCTTTTCAGCAGTACCACCTAGCCAGCTATTGAGCATTCTGTAGTTCTGATTTTTCCTTCCTAAATTCTAATCCTGTCCTCCAAAGCGCTTGCAACCCCTCTCATCTTGGTTTATCTGCAAATTTCATAAGCACACTCTTCATTCCATTATCCAATCATTAATGAAAATATTGGATAGTATCAGACCCAGGACTGACCCCTGCAGGACCTTGCTAGATATATCCTCGCAGTTGGATAGCAACCTATTGATAACTACACTTTTGAGCATGGACTTTCAATAAATTGTGCACCCACCTTATAGTAATTTCATCTAGGCCACCTTTCCCTAGTTTGAGAATATCAAGTGGGGCAGTTTTCCCTTTTCCCCTAGTTGTGAGGGCCCCCAAACCAAGTGGTATGGTGACCTGGCGCTTCTCAGGTTTGGCCTGGCCACTCCCTGTCATGACAGAAGGGCAACTTGGGCCAAATTTGAGTAAGTGGCGTTGCTCTCTGGTACAAACTGGAGTGGCTCTGCGACCCCATGTATCAGATTGCAATGCCCCCAGCCCCATGGGACAGGACACACCACTGTAGGGTGAGTGCAGGACAGGCTCACTCTCCGCTCAGTAGTAATTTTTTTGAAGAGGGGGGGCTCAGTTTTAGGGGTCCCGGGCAAAATCTGTGTAGCCCTGCCCATAACAGTTTGGAAACTATATTGTAACCATGGCAGGCGGTAATGACCCTTGTTTGTGCACTAGAGTCACACCACATCTACAGTCACACCAGTCCTGCTTTCCAGTGTAGCCTTATTCCATGCATGGAAAAGGCCCTAATGTTCAGTGCAGTTGGAAGGTAGGAAGACAGGTCAAGCCACACCCATGAGACCCACCCCCAAGCTGAGGGATATACTTGCGGGACTTATATGATCACCCTGTTACCGTTGTATCTGAGTGCCTCACAATCTTTACCATATTTACCCTCATAGGCATCCACACTCTCATCTCCATGATACAAATGGGGAATGGAGGCACAGGGAGTCTAAGTGACTTACCCAAGGTCATAGGGAGATTCTCTGGCACTTGGCAGAGCAGGGATTTGAACCAAGGTCTCTCACATCCCAGGTGACTGCTCTAACCACTCGGTCGGAGCAAATAACCAACTGAGCCAAAAACTCCCCACATCCAGCAGGGTTTGAAACTAAGTGCCTGGAAAGATTCCTTCAGCCTGGACTCACCCCAGAGGGGGTGAGGAGTGGGTCTCAGAGCCAGCTCGCCTTCTCCCCTCCCCCACAAGGAACTTCTGCCTCCCAGCCAGATCGAGCAGCTTCCCTCCATACACACCTGCAGGCCTGGCAACCAAAGCAGGGTCTAAGGGGGTGTCTTGTTCCACAGGGAGCTGGGCCCTCAGCTGGGCATTCCCTACAGCTGCACAGACAGCAACCAGCTGGCATCTTTCCTAGGCTGGAGGTGGCAGGAGTGGGGTGGGGATTTTAATCCTCTCTTTGCTTTCTCCCACAGGGGCTCTCTGCGGAAGGGCGGAGGTGCTCATCAGATATTGTCCCCTGGGGGGTGACCTTGTCAGTGCTGGATTTGGGGGAGCAAACTGCAGCCACCATGCCCAGGCAAATGGAGCCCAAGGTACGGCAAGTCTTGGTCTTCAGGATGCACCTTCAGGTTTTCAGTGCCCCCTTCTGGGCTGCAGGGGAGACTGCATGGCCCCAGGGCTTTAAGATGTATGGGGCCTCCTGGGTTGGGCCAAGCCTGGATTCGCCTCCTCGCACAGTCTCCCTCCATCCCTGGCCTGGGTGCTGCAAAATAGGGCCCCGCGCGGCTGCACACTGGGCCTATGCTGAGAGCTGGCCCTGAGGCCTTGTTCCATAAGCAGGGGAGGGATCCTAGCAGAGGAAAGGGCCAGTGTCGGCCGGAAGAGCTGGACTTAGTCTTCGCTTCCTGCCTCGATGGCAGAGGAATACAGCGATGCAGACGGCAGCCTTGGAGTAAGCGTTTGGAGGATCCAGTCCCCATGTACATTTCCCTTCCTCGCCTCTCTGCCCAAGGGGTCCCACTGCACCTGGCAAGGCCCCCGCCTGGCGTCTCCCAGGAATTGTCACAGGACACGGGTGTCACTCAGTCTGCTCTGGTGTCTGGAGAGGCAGAGCTGGCTCCCCGTTAGCCTGCAGGGGGCGCTGTGCAGACTCAGGGAATAACTCATCCTTCATAGGATGTTCCTACATTCTGCATCCACAGTTGGCTGAGAGTCAGTCAAATATAAACTGATCAAAAGAGGCTTTCAAAACCCACGAGTTCCCGGAGTAGAAAGTTCCCCTTGTTGAAACTGGGTGGGTGAGCTGCGGTTTCTCCTCAGTTCCTTTGATACCTTGCCTAATGCAGGCTATGGATAAAGAAGCATCTGATTGCTAAGCCTAGAGATTTAGGGCAGGATTCATACTTTACATCTTCAGAAGACCTAGTAAACAGGGCTGCACTCTCTAATCCTGAGAGCAGGTTTGTACCTGCTTGCTTCGTATAAACCATGCTGGCTGCGCCGATTTCACAGTGCGGGCGAGTTCAAAACATCGCCTCCAGGGTGAAATGTTTATTGCAGGAGAGATGTTCAGAAAGGTCTCTCAAGAGAAGAGAGGGACGGGCAGCTGGATAGCTGAGCAGAGACTGTGCCGGACCATCTCGGAATGGCAAAAAGTCAGGCACATTCCGATCTGGGAGGACCCCATCTCTGCAGTGATGCATTCTACCCTGTGAATTTGGTAACCTCTGCCCATCATATGTCTCTGCCCACTGGGCCATCCCTAGCCCCACACCGCCTTCCCCGTTGGAAGGGCTTGGGCAATTGGCTGCTAGGAGACCCAGCGGGGGTTTTCTGGGTCGTGATGTTGCACCGGGGATGGAGGAAGAAGGCTGTCTGGTCCCAGAAAGATGCTGCCTAGGGATTGCTAGTCCCCTTTCTCAGGAAAACAAGGCCAGGTAAGAGGGAGTAGGGCGTGATGTGGGGCTGAGGAAAGGTTACAGAACCTGTGAAGGAGGAGAATTTACAAAGTACAGATAAATCACACAAGCGTTTTACTCAGGCAAAACTCCCCTGCGTAGGGACCTCAGGACTGGGCCGGTCGCTGGTTCCCAGGCAGTATCGTGATCCAGGGGCACACAGGTCATGGAGCTGAGCTGCAGCATGGCAATCTACTCGATACAAGGTCATGCAACAGATCAGAACTTGAGCCAGGGTCTCCCCCATCCCAGGCTGCTGCTCTAACCACTGAGTAACCCTTCCTCTTTGAAGAGTGCAAGCTGCGTCAGAGCAAACAACCAGCTAAACCAAAAGTTCCCCCTAGCCAGGGGTTGAAACAGAGAGCCCAGAAAGGTTCCTTCTGCCCAGACTCACCGCAGGGCGGGGAATCTCTCTATTCTTGTACAATCCTGCAGAACACACAGAAAACAGTGCGGACAGACGGTAGCTGTGACCAGCAGCAGGACAGAGCCTCCAGCATGCCCTGGAGCTGCCACAGGATTATTTGGCTTGGCACTTTAACCCGTGTGGATTCGGAAACGGGTAATTGGGTGCCTCGTGGCTTGGCAGCTGCCTCTGAACGGATCAAAGTCCCATGTCACATGTGACCCCCTGGGACAATGGCCCTGCAGGAGTCCAACAGCAGTGCCTTGGGAAACGCGGTACTTACAGGATCTTCAGGCTGTAGAGGCCAGAAAAGGCTTCTCCTGGGATCTGGGAGAGCTGGTTTCCAGAGAGGCGCCTGCAGAAAAGAGGAGCCAGTGTCACGTCAACATCTCTGTAACGCCGGTGCTTTGTCAGAGGACACATAACCTGCACCTCATGCCTCTTGCTACAGCCCAGGAGAAGACTGTGGATACGACTGAATGCTGAACATAAGACTCGCACTCAGTACCCCATTCATTAGTGTGCCACCTCTAGTGGCTAACTCACATGGGTGGATAATGGCCTTCTACTACTGCTACCGGCTAATGGTGAGGGAGGCTCATGCTTCTAGCAGGGAACGACCCAAACTCATTCCCCAGTGATGACCCATGGCTGGGGCCATTCCATGCCCCACTGGAAGAGGACTCTGTGCTACAGTCACTAAGGCAGAAGAGAGGAAATTAGACTTATGACTGCCATTGTAAGAGGCCTTGACTCTTTTTCCTCCATAAAGATAGCCACTAACAGTGACTGCAAGGAGAAACCCTGCTTTGCTGGCCTAAAAGCTGGTAGTGATGGCACAGCAGTGTGGGAACGATCCCCCTTCGCTAGGACACAGAAACTCATTATGAATGGGATTATTCCCCCCCCGACCCCCATTCCTATGCCCTCTTTTGCCACCCTCTCTGCCCTGGCTGGCACCTTTTGGCCAGAGGAGGCCTGTTAGCGTGTCCCCACGTGTCACCAAACTTCACAGATTTAACGCTTTCCCCATAGGTCAGTCTCTCCAAATCCCTGCTCATTGGGGTCACACCTCTGAACTCCTTCCAATTTATCACCATCACTCTCAAAATGTTGAGCAGAGTCATGAGTTCATAGCCAGCTCCAAACTCCTCCAGAGCTCAGGAGGGTTTGGGTGCCCTGGGTCACACCCATTGCTACAAGAGAGAGACCAATACAGAAAATATCACAATGCCACCACATAAATCCATGGTGCACCCACACTGGAATACTGTCCACAGTTCTGGTTGCCCCATCTTAAATAAGATATATTAGAATTAGAAAAGGTGCAGAGAAGGGCAACAAAAATTATTAGGGGCATGGAACAGCGTCCATACGAGGAAAGATTAAAAAGACTGGGACTTCGCAGCTTGGAAAAGAGAAGGGGAGATATGATAGAGGTCTATAAAATCATGACTGGTCTGGAGAAAAAAAAGTGTTATTTACCCCTGCACATAACACAAAAATCAGGGGTCACTCAATTAAATTAATAGGCAACAGTTTAAGACAATCATAAGGAAGTACTTCACACAATACACCATCAACCTGTGGAACTCATTGCCAGGGGATGTTATGAAAGGCCAAAAGTATAACTGGGTTCAAAAAAAAAGTTAGATCAGTTCATGGAGGGTAGATCCATCAATGGCTATTAGCCAAGATAGTCAGGGATGCAACCCCATGATCTGGGTGTCCCTAAACCTCTGACTGCAAGAAGCTGGGACTGGATGGCAGGGGATGGATCTCTCGATAATTGCCCTGTTCATTTCCTCTAAAGTATCGGAAGACAGGATACTGAGTTTGATGGACCATTGGTTTGACCCAGGATGGCCGTTCTTATGTTCTTAGAGGATGAGGGGGTTCAGAGACAGGTGACAAGAATGATCAGGGCAGGGAAAAATCTCACATGAGGAGAGACTGTAATGATTGAGATGGTTACTTTAGCGGGGAGGCGAATGAAAAAGGGGGCATGGTAAAGGAATACAAAGCGGAAAATGCTCTGCAGAAAGGAGGTCAGGAGCTTCTGTCATCTCACAACATGGGAACAAGGGGACATGACACGAAATCAAAAAGGTGGTAAATTCAAAACCAATAAAAGAAACCCTTTTTCACATGATGCGGATTGGTTTGTGGAACTAACTGCCACAAGATGTCACGGAGGCCACAATCTCAGTAAGATTCAAAAGGGTCCATTTGGGTATATTTCACTTAATCAATGCCCTGCCATTGCCAGGGCCTGGGGAATTGTTGGCACCTCAGTCCCTCCTAGTCTTTGCCTGTACCACACAATAGTTTAGTCTTCTGAGGGCTGTAAAATGTTGGGCTAATTCTAGTTGTGGGGCTTGGTGTGGGGGTGGCAGGGTGGGGCTGGTGGCCTGTGCTAAACAGGAGGTCAGATCTGGGGGTCCCTTCTGGCCTTGAACTCTATGACTCCGTTCACATGGATTTTGGCCTTTTGATGAAACCACTCCTCAGCTCCATTCTCTGAGCAGTTCTAATTGTTACAGTCACTGTTACAGATGGTGACTCAGGCACAGAGAGGACATGTGACCTTCCCACGATCACATGGGGGCTCTGTTGCAGAGCCAGGAACCGAAGTCAGATCTCCTGAGCCTAAACCCAATGCGTTAGCCACAAGGCCCTGTCTCCTCCTCAAGGTGGAATGCATCTGCCACCTGGGTATCACTTTCTGTACATTATGCCTGATGCCAACGCACTGGAGCAGCATCACCAACTCTGTGCGTTCAACAATCCTGAGCCGGTTCTCCCAAAAATCATGAGATTAGTTTTTTTAAATCTCCTGATTTTAAAGCCAATCCATGCAGTCACATTTTCAAGCTCTGTTCTGCAACCACAAAGTCTTAAAAATAAAAGTAAGTTTCTAGGAAACCTGTGATCCCCATTTATTCACATGACTCCAGGAGCTGGGGCTTTAACATGAAATCCCATGAGACTCATGAGAGATGACAGCACATCCATGGCAGTGGTGCCACCCAATGGCTGGGGGTGGAGGGCATCGGGAGGACCCGTGAAAGCCCTTATCAGGCGTAAGACTCAGCAACCAATGCCTGAGATTGGGCATAGGTATGAGGGGATGTAGGAATTAAGACCTGGCAAGAAATCCAGTTCCTTTTTTAAAGGCGTGGGTGTGAACCGGGTGCTAACTGATGGATTCATTTCAGAAGCTGCAGAGTATATTTCAGCGAGTGTTTTGAAAAAGGCCACAGACTGTCGGCTGTAAGAAGCTTCTGGGATCAGTCCCAGGCATGCCCACTCACCGCTGGCCATGCGCAATTGTGTCCGTGCCAGCACTCACTCAGTCCCAACTCAACCCCCCACCCCACCGCTGGAATCCAGGGAAAATTGCTCCCATAATTAGGCCTCCGACAGCATAAAATAGCACAGGGTCGTCTCTTTAATGTGTGGGAGCAGGCTGGAACCTGCCTCTTTGTGGTATGTAAGCTGCCTGGCAAGCTGGGCTATTTGTCACCAGGGGAGTGCGATTCGGTGAAACTGCTCCCTTTGATGGCCGATTTCCACATGGGGAGAGGATGCCTGGGAGATGAGACTATGGGGGCGGGGGGCAGCTTCCCGAGCAGCAGTCCCCCGGCTGCTTTGAACAGCCACCTCACAAAACCAAAGTGGCGATGCTGGTTCCTGCAATAGGAATCTTGGTAATGCATGGGAGATGGGGGCCGTTCAAACAGCAGCCAGTTCCCAGGTAGATTGGAATGTACCTGATACACGAGAGCCCAGACCGTGCCCCATCTTGCTGTGTGCCCTAGCGGGGTGACCCAGAGCAGAGCACTGCAGTCCCTTCCCCCCCAGACTAAGCTTATAAGGGGGCACTTGGATCTGAACTAAGGACCCCTTGATCCGCAGTCAAACAGTCGAGCACTGAACTCTGCTCCCGTGACAGGGCCAGGTAGGGGCTTGCATATGTTGCACTCAGCAGCAAGGAAGCATGAGCAGAGTCTGGGAGGTTCCTGGGGAAGAAGCCACCCACCCCAGCAGGCACTGTCCTATTCACCCCCTGGTGGGAAGAGAGCTTGGGGGGGGTATAAATCGGGGGGAGCTGGCTGTCAGCACCAGCATTAGCTTCTTTGGCCATTTAACCTGGCACGCCCAAGACATAATGATCCCCCTGTGCCCACGGTGCTGCATTCCCGTGCTTATTGTCAATCAGCAGCCTCCTCCCCCTTCCCTTCCAGGCTCTCTTGAAAGTCACCCGCCTGCCGGGCAGATTCCTTCCATTAAATGCACCGTTGGAAGCCAAAATACATGACATTCAAGCCGACGGAGCCTCTCTCCTTTGCTTTCATTTAGAGGAGAGACAACGACTCACAGCGATGTGGACAATGGCGGCTAATTCAGGACCAGCGGCCCCCTCTGCCCCCAGTATTACAGTTCACCCCTTCTCCACAGGAAACTGGAACCATATTTCCAAGTAGCCTGTGAGACCCGAGCTGGGGAATTCACCCTCTGGGGGCACAGATGGGAAATGGGAAGCTGCTCTTCTAGGAAGGGGTGTCAGTCCACCTCAAGAAGATGAGCTAGGGCTATCTCCACTGAGGGTGACCACATAGCAAGTGTAAAACAATCAGGATGGGGGTGGAGGGGGGGGGTAATAGGTGCGTATATAATAAAAAGCCTCCACAATCGGGATTGTCCCTATAAAATCTCCACTTTTGCTCCAGACCTCAGACACCCCCACATCTGTTTGGGGTGTGCAGGGCTGGGGCTCAGGCCCATCTCGCTGAGGGACAAGTTCGACTCTGCTCTCCCCTCTGGAGACACCAGAGCTCCCAGCATTGCAGATCAGAGTCAGGAGGAGGGGAGGGGAGGGGTCTGCCGCAGTGGCCACCGCTGAGAGGCGTGGGGAAGGGCAGGCGGAGGGGTGGCAACAGCATCGTGCGGGGCTGGCTTATTCACGGAAGCGAAGTGACATTTGCCACCCAGAGATTCTTCCCGTCGGCACCAATCTGCATGGGAAGCACAACCTATCCCCACCCACCTATCGTCTCTCATTCAGCAGCCAGATATTGACTTCTGCCAGCCTCCATCACGTTTTCAAACAAGAACCTTCGTGTTTTCCCCCAGGCTGCCCCTCACACTTGGAAGGCGCTCCGGATAAACACCCACAAGCCACCACATTCTCCTCCTTGAAAACCCTTCTCAGAACTCTCCGTGGTTGTGATGCCTATAAAACACTTGATGACAAGCGGTCTCTCTAGTTCTCTGAGCTGGCTGTCTGGTATGTTTCTAATGCACCTACCCCTTCATGTCAGTACCTAGACTGGGCTCAACCTGCGGCTGAGCAGTTTGGCCCTCAAACCAAAAAAAGGTCAAAGAGTTTGGTTTGACCCAAAACTGAATTGGTTTTGGTATTTCTCACCAAAAATGGAAAGCCCCAAACTTTTAGTTTGACCTTGGCTAATTTGATTTTGTTTTAGATTTTCATTTCATTTTGTGTCATTTTCATCTTTTTGGTGGTTTTTTTTTTTATTAGCGGAATTTGGAAACAAAAAGTCAAAATGTCTCCTTTCTGAAACAAAAAGTTTTGACATTTCCAAAAATATTTGTCAGTGTTTTTTTTTTTTTTTTTTTCTTCCTTCAGTCAAAAATAACTCACCACATTTGACCTAAGTTCACAAATAGTTTTGTTGCCCTGATGTGCCTGGCTCTCTCTGAATACGCTCTCACACATAGACCAGAGCTTCTCAGGGGTGGGTAGTAGCCACAACAGGGCTACTAAGGTTCTGGAATGTAAGGCCTGAGGCCAGGTCTATACTAAAAAGCTAAGTCAAACCAGCTACATGGCTCAGAGGTGTGAAAAATCCCCCCCCCCCCCCCTCAGCGATTTAGTTAAGCCAACCTAACCGCCAGTGTAACCAGTGCTAGGCTGACCGAATAATTCTTTCGTTGACTTAGCCACCACCTCTTGGGGGAGGTAGATTCATTACAGAGATGGGAGAACCCCTCCTCTCTCCAGAGTCAGTGGCTACCCTTAAGCGCTGCAGCGAGGCTGCTGTTGCAGTTAAATGTAGACATAGCCGGAGTCTGTTTTCACTTCCACAGGTGTAAATCAGGAGTCAAGCCAATGGAGTTACAGGTGTAAACATGTTGTAAATGAGAAGAGAGTCAAGCCAGTTATTTCCCTGCCCTAATTGGTGTTTGCCATTCTTTCCAGTTTAGTATCACCTGCAAATTTCACTCATGTGCTCTTTACTTCCCTCTGCCCTGCTCATTAAACAGTGGGCTTGTCTACATAACTGCCAGATCAGCAGGCAGTGATCAATCCAGCCGGGGGAGAGGGGTGGGTGTCGATTTATCACATCTAGTATAGACACAATAACTGACCGCTCTCCCGTCAACTCCAGTACACCACCAGAATGAGATGCGCAGGCGGAGTCGACGGGGGAGCGTCAGCTGTCGATTTACCGCAGTGAAGACACCACGGTAAGTAGATCTAAGTACGTCAACTTCAGCTACGCTATTCACGTAGCTGAAGTTGCTTATCTTAGATCGACCCACTGCAGTAGTGTAGACAAGCCCAGTGTGTTAAACAGGCCCATTTCTAACACCGCTGCTCTCTGTGGGCTTGTCTACACTACCGTGTTGTCTTCACTGCAGTAAGTCGACAACTGACGCTCTCCCATCGACTCTGCTTGCGCTTCTTGTTCTGGTGGAGTACCGGAGTCAACGGGAGAGCGATCAGCAGTTGACTTATTACATCTATAGATGCGATGAATCAACCCCTGCTCGATCGATCGCTGCTCACCGATCAGGTGGGTAGTGTAGACAAGCCCTGTGAGCCCTACCAAACGCCTTTTCCAGCTCGATGCAGCATTAGTTACTCTTGTTCATAGCCTTTCAGCCAGTTCAAGCCACAGGCATGTTAAGTATCAGAGGGGTAGCCGTGTTAGTCTGAATCTGTAAAAAGTAACAGAGGGTCCTGTGGCACCTTTAAGACTAACAGAAGTATTGGGTATTGCATCTGAAGAAGTGAGGTTCTTACCCACGAAAGCTTATGCTCCCAATACTTCTGTTAGTCTTAAAAGTGCCACAGGACCCTCTGTTACTTTTCATAGGCATGTTCATATCCAAGCCAATTTGGATCCATTTGCCAAGTAAGGCCATGTCTACACTACAGAATTAAGTTGACTTAACTTATGTCGGCATATAGCCACTGCAGTAATTACATCACTTGTGCGTGTCTACACTTTGCTCTTTGTGCTGGTGGTGCATGGCCTCACCAGGAACACTTGCATCAATTGTACTGTCAGGATGGGGCATTGTGGGAGGGCTCCTGAAAGCCAGTAACAGTTGATATGAGCAATACTGTGTCTACACCCGACACTGCATTGACCTTGATGCTACACTGCTTGTGGAGGTGGAGGAGTTAAGTCAGTGTAGTTGGGCAGTGCCACTGGGTGGGAGAGAAATGTAAGTGTAGACACTTTCATAGTTAGGTCAATGTAAGCTGCCCTTATGTCGATCTAAGTCTGTAGTGTAGGCCTGGCTTAAGATTTAATGAGATATAGCTGCTTTCCCCCAACAACCCAATACAGAACATTAAATGTGTTTCCTTCTTTCCCTTATTTTATAAGCTGTCCAGTTTCTCTAACAAGATGAACCTTTTTGGAAATGTGCCTATAGGGCTGGTGGGAAATGGTATTCCTGTCCTGTGAGAATTGGTGAGATTTTCAAAAATTTTCCCACCCGGAATTTTCCCAGCCTTCCTGTGTTTGTGTAAGCCAGCCCAGGAAGAATGGTGGAATCAATCTTAAACCTGGTGCTTTTCCATTTATAAGGAGGGGTGGGGACCCAGAGAGACAAAAGATTCCTGCCTGTGCCAAAGGTATACAAGGGGGTGGAACAGAACAAAGCGGGCTGCGGTCATGAGAAATCCCCTAGTTACCACCTGAGCTTGAACTAACAAGGACTGTACCAGGGGAAAGGATTGGGCCCAGACTAGGAAGGAGTCTAGTCTGTGAAAGAAGCTTAGTGGAACATCTGAGGGGGAGATTTGCCTGTGTTCAGTTTCGTAATGTATTAGGGCTTAGACATGCGTGTTTTGTTTTATTTTACTTGGTAACTTAATTTGTTCTATTATTTGAAACCACATAAATCCTACTTTTTATACTGAATAAAATCACTTTTGTTTATTAATTAACCCAGAGTAAGTGATTAATACCTGGGGGAGCAGACAGCTGTGCATATTTCTCAGTGTTAGAGGGTGGACAATTTATGAGTTTACCCTGTATAAGCTTTATACAGAGTAAAACACTGATTTATTTGGGGTGTGAATCCCATTGGGAGCTGGGTACTGGAGACAGGAATACCTGCTGAGTGGTTTTCAGTTAAAGCCTGCAGCTTTGGGGTGTAGTTCAGACCCTTGGTCTGTATTGCAGAAGAGTAGCGTGTCTGGCTCAACAAGACAGGGTTCTAGAGTCCCAAGCTGGTGGGGAAAACAGGCTCAGAGGTAGTTTCAGCACATCAGGTGACAGTCCCAAGGGAGTCTGTGACCCAACCTGTCACACTGACAATTTCAAAACTTGTTTTTTTCCAAATGTTTTTGAAAGATGGGAAGTTTGTCTGACCCTTTCATGTGAGATGGTTCTGTTTTGACGAATCGGCATTTCCCAACAAAAATATATTTAGTGGGAAAATTCCAGATTAGCATGAAGGACCTGGTTCCATTTACATTAAGGCCTCTTTGCTTTGATCTGGGGTGACTGCTGGGGGAATTCTCCATGTTATCTCAGGGGCTTTTATCACCCTATGCGCTGTTGCAGTATTGTAAAAGAGGAAGAGCTGGGAGGCAGAATCCTTCCCTGGTACCATAAAGGGAACCCGGAGCAGATGTAACTTCTACACTAAAGCCCCTTCCCACTGCCAGAGCAGTGCAATTTGTGTGAAGTAGAATCAGGTCCACAGTCATTTATATTTGCACCATTGTTGCTCAGAGCCAAATATTCAGTTGCTCAGCACTCATAACTGGGGCCCAGATTTTTATAAAAGCTCAGTGTCCAATGTGCACCCAAATTGCTGAGCACTTGTGAAAATCTGATCATTTACTGTGGTGATCAATGGGAGCTGAAGTCTTTTGAAAATCTGGCCTTGACTGTAGGTGCTAAGCTCTTTTGAAAATTCTGGTTACGATGCATGCCTGAGTCTGCAGAGAGCCTGACACAACAGTTCTGAGGGGTTTTAGTGACCCATGCTTTTCAATCTGCTGTTGACTTTGAAACCTAATGTTGAAAAGTTAAATATCAATATTGTTAACGATATCACTGTCGATCATCTAAACAGAAACATCTGGCTAAGGTGATTCTCCACCATTATGGGTCACAGTGAGAGACTAAGAGGCAGTGGCTGTCAAGGATAACAAAGGCAGGAGATGAGTAGTTCAAATCCTGTGCAAATCTCAAATCCATTTTATCCCAGGGAAGGGGAAATTCATCCAATCCCTAATGCGTTGGCAAATCATCCAGATTCACATTTTGCAATTTCCCAAATGGAACAGTGCATTGTGGGTAAAAAATGCTGTGTGGCACAATGTAAAGTTCTATCAGAGTAAATGAAAGTGAGAAATTCCCTTTTGCACAAAGGGGCAGCAAATGAGCTAGCCACCACCTGAGGCAAACTGAAGCCTATAGGTAGGAAAATGCACTCCCTAAAATGCCCTGGTTTCAGATTTATTTGAAGCTGCTGCAGAAGTGTCAGTGCCCTCACTATGTCACAGAAATGTCAATAGCCGTATATTGTTATGCTCAGGGCTGGGTAAAAACCTCCTTGAAGTTAGTAGACATAATAGCCATGCTTCATTCAGGATACATGTAAAAAGCAATTAAGCTCCTTTATGGAGGAGACAGATGAAACACAGGAGGCACCACCCAAAGCTCAGGCCACATGCAAGGCTGGCTAGAAATCTGAGATATGTGGGTGGAGGGATTTGAGTAGGGGATGAATACCAATGCAGGGGGGTGAGTATTGTTTGAGAGAGCTCTATGTGCATGTGTGTGAGAAGCACAACAGATGCACGCTATGGGTACATCTACATGGTCATAAAACACCCGCTGCACAGCCACAGATGGCCAGGGTCAGCTGACTCAGGCTCACTCGGCTATAAAATTGCCGTGTAGATGCTTGGGCTGCAGCATGGGCTCTGAGATCCTGCAAGGAGGGAGGGTCCCAGAACCCAGGCTCCAGCCCCAGCCAAGACATCTACACTGCAAACCATCCTGGTTCAGTGGCAAAGTGAAGGCAGTGGTTAGAAACAAAAAAGCAACATTATAACAAATGGAAAAGAGTGGAAATAGAGAGCAATCACTACAAATTAGAAGTTATGAAGTACAGAAAATTGATAAGGGAAGCTAAAGACATCAGGGAAACCACTATGGCTGGCAGGGCCAGTAAGGAAAACAAGGATTTTTTAAAGTATACTAGGAACAAAAGAAATCCTAGCAATGGTATTGGCACATTGTTAGTTCATAAAATTGTTACTAATAATGCAGAAAAGGTAGAAGTGTTCAATAAGTATTTCCATTCTGTATTTGGAAGGAAGCAGGATAATGTGCTTGTATCATATTAAGGTGATGGAGTACTTTCCAGTACACTAGTAACTGAAGACGATTCTGAGCAACATCTGCTAGGGATAAACATTTTTTTAAATCAGTGGGTCTGGAAAACTTGCCCCCAGGAGTCCTAAAAATGTTGGCTGAGGCGATCTCATGCCCACTGGTATTAATTTTTAATAATTCTTTGAATACCAGGGAAATTGCAGAAGACTGGAACAATGCTAATGTCGTGCCAATATTCAGTAAGGACAAGCAGGATGACCTGGAGAATAGAGTGGAAAAGCTGATACAGGATTCAAGTGATAAAATATTAAAGAATAGGAATAGAAGCAGTGCCAGTCAACATGGGGTTATGGTAACTGCAGAGATATAATATACTGAGATTTTTATAAGGCATCTGATTAGTACCACACAACATTTTGATTTAAAAAATGAACATTGCACAATATCAATGAAGCACACATTAAATTGGTTATGAACTAGGTAATTGACAGATCTCAAAAAATAGTTGTCAAGGGGGAATTTTCATCACAGGGGAGTAGTTTCTAGTGGGGTTCTGCAGAGATCAGTACTAGGTCTGATCCCATTCAGCACTTTTGGCAGTGATCTGGAAGTAAATGTCAAATTGTGGGTGATAAAATTGGCAAATGAAACAATAATTGGCAGAGCAGAAAGTGACGAGGACAGGGCAGTCAGAGCGCTCTGGATCACTTGGTAGGCTGGGCCCATTGGCACAAAATGTGTTTTAATGCAGCCAGATGAAAAGTTATCCATCTAGGAGGAAGGGATGCAGACCAGACCTATGGAATAGGGTGCTGTGTCCTGGAAAGCAGGGATTGAGAAGGATTATGGGGGACAAGCAACTGAACAAAGCGCCTAGTGTGATGTTGTGGCAAAAAGCACGGATGCAATTCTTGGCTGGATAAGCAGGGGACTTTTGAGGAAGGAGGTGATTTTTCCTCTGTAAATGGCATTGGTGAGACCGGTATTAGAACACTGTGTCCAGTTCTGGTGTCCACATTTTTAAAAGGCTGTTGAAAATTTGGAGAGGGTGCAGAAAAGAGCCAAAAAAGTTATTTGGGGGCTGGAGAAAATGCCTGCCAGACAGCACTCAATCTGCTCAGTTTATCAAAAAGAAGTTTGAGGTGTGACTTCATCACAGTGCATAAGTCTCCTCCTGGAAAGAAGATAATGGATACTAAGGGGGGTCTTTGACCTAGAAGAGGAAGGCAGAACAAAAACTGATGGCCAGAAGCTGAAGCCAGGCAAATTTAAATTAGACTCACATTTTTTTTTTTAACAGGGAGGCTGATGAATCATTGGAACAAGCTATCAAGGAAAGTGGATCTGGCGATCTTCAAATCAAGACTGCATGCCTTTCTGGAAAATGTTTTAGCCAAGTGCCAGATATTGGGCTCAGTACAGCAGGAACGGGGTGAAATGTAATGGCCTGCGATACACAGGAGATGAGACAAGATGCTCTAATGACACTTTCTGGTCTTAAAATTACAAATAAAATCACATGCTTTGAGCTCCATGAGTTCTGTTTCACTTAACAAAGAAGAATAAAGGGTGACTTGATCACAGCCTGTAAGTTCAAGGAAAGGTGGAAGCTCCCAAAAAGTGGGGGGGCCACTGGCACCCAAACAGTAATCCTGCCCCCCACACCTACCCTTCCCCCCGAGTCCCCACCCTCACACCACCCCTCTCCCCAAGTCACCACTCTTGTGCTTCCCCTTCTTCCTGAGGCCCCACACCTTCCTGCAAGGCCCCGCCCCTGCCTCGCCTCTTCCCCCAGATCCCCGCTCCCGTGCCACCCTTTTCACACAAGGCCTGTCCTCCGTCGCTCGCCCTAACAGCTGGTAAAAAGTGATGAGGGCCATGGCCCCCATGCTCCCCATTCCTGTGCCCTGATAAGTGCCTCTGTATGGAACAGAGTACAGCTATTGAACTTGTTATTCAGGAGATCCGACTAGACAATCACAGTAGTCACTTCTAGCCTTCAAATCTCGGAATACAATCTATACATCTAAGAAATGTTCCTTAATGCAGCACCGCTATCTCACAGAAATCTGAATGCCGAACAAGGCGATGACTCTAGGCCATACCAATGTCAGGGCCCCATAACGCAGCGCTGCCAAGGCACAGACATTTTAATAAAACATGACACAGAGCAGCTCTCCAGGAATGTCAGTATCCAAAGAGCGCAGTTCCTCTCTGGCACAGAAATAGCAATGCCCCGTAACTCAGCATTGCTATGTCAATGCCCTATCAAGCAATGCCACAAGGTCAGAGAAATGACAATACACCGGAATGCAGAGCCGCTGCGTCACAGAAACGTGAATGAACCATAATGCAGAACCAGTCTCTCGGATAGTTTTGTATCCAAATTATGCAAAAGCATTGTAAGAGACTGCCGACTCACCGCCATGGCACCTCCTGCTGGTCAGTCCAGGAATTAGCTCAATTCCAGCACTCGGAGCGCCTCCTGCTGGCCGGTGTTTTTCCTTCCTCAGGCCCATGTCCCTCCCATACCCCGGTGCCCTTTACCTTGGAGTTCTGCCCACAGCAGTACCCCCACACTCTGCATCTCCCCTCCCAGGGGAATCCCCAATCCTCTATACCAACCTTACCTCAGTGGCTGCTGCCAGTCATCATCTAGCCCCTTTTCTCTGGGGCAAACTGCAGTCTGTACAGGCCACTCATCACTGGCAAGGGGGTTGGACCTGCTGCCTTTCTGGGCCTACTTGTCTCCCTGCAGCCCCAGTACCTCCTCTGGCCTTCAGCAAGGCCTCAGCTGGAGCTCCCCAGCACCTCTTGCCCTTCCGCAGCACTGCTCTGCTCTGCTTCGGGTACCCTGAGCTCCCAGGCAGCTAGGTCCTTCCCACTCCGAGGCTGGAGTGAGATTCTGAGCTGCTAACTCACAGCCCTCTTATCAGGGCCAGTTGTGCCCTGATTGAGCTGGCCTCACCTGTGGCCAGTTACCAAGCCAGCCTCCCTCAGCTGCTCTTAATCCCTTTTCTAATTGGGTCCCAGCCACAGCCCTCTCCAAGGGCTGCTTTTAACCCCTGCTCTCCTGGATTGGGGCAGCCGCCCCACTACAAGCATCATCGTCATCACAGATTCATAGAAATGTGGGGCGGGAAGGGACTCTAGAGGGCATCTAGTCCTGCCCCCTGCACTAAAGCAGGATTAGATCCAGAAACTTCAGTGCCCCCATAATGCAGTGCTGCTATGTCAGAGAGGTGTTAGCAGGGGCGCTGGAACAATTTGTACAGTGGGGGTGCTGAGAGCCATTGAACCAAACTGTCAACCCTGAATATGATGGAAACCTCTTCAAGCCAGGGAGTGCAGCACCCCTAGTTCCAGCACCTATGGATGTTAGTGACCCGATAGCACAACACTGCTATGGCACTGAAATGTCAAAGTCCCATAAGGCAGTGGTTCTCAACCAGGGCTCCAGGGCCCCCTTGGGGGCCATGAGCAGGTTTCAGGGGGGTCTGCTAAGCAGGGCCAGCATTAGACTTGCTGGGATCAGAAAGCCGGAGCCCCATGGTCTGGGGCTGAAGCCCAGGGCCCTGCCACCGGAGGCTGAAGCTGAAGCTTGAGCAACTTAGCTACACGGCACCCCCTGTGCTGTGGGGCCCTGGGCAGTTACCCTGCTTGCTACCCCCTAACGCTGGCCCTGGCGTTGATATGCAGAAAAATAGTTGTTCTGGCACAAAGAGGCCATGGAGTTTTTACAGGATGTTGGGGGGGAGAGGGGGAGAAGGGGGGTCAGAAAGAAAAAGGTTGAGAACACCTGCCATAAGGCAACACCACTATGACACAGAAATCTACATACCCCAAAATGCAGCAACAGTATACGTGTCAGAATGCCCCATAATACACCACCGGGTTGTCCTACAAATAGCAGTGGCCCATAACACGGCACTGCTTAATGCCATGCCAATACCATCGCTCAGAAACGTCCGTGCCCCATAAGGCAGCATTGCTGTCACTTAAATATCAACAACCCGTCACGCGGGACTGCTGGGTCACAGAACTGTCAGCACCCACAATAAGAATCGACCCTGTCACACAGAAATGGGATGGACCTATCCTGCAGCGCTGCTTTTTCACAGAAACGTCAGTGTCCAACAACGCTGTGCTGATACGTCCCGGAAACCCCAGCACCCCACAACACAGCTCACACCCACTGCAGTGCCCCCTCGAGCGTCACGCTGCTGGTTCAGAGAAGTATCGAGGACCTATGCACCACTATGTCATAGAAATGTCAGTGCGCCAGGTTGCAGCCCGGCTAAATCAAAGACATGTTAGTGGGTCGAACTAAGTCACAGAAAGGTTATTGCCCCTCAATGCAGTGCAGCTGCGTCATAGGAATGCTAACGCCCCATAATACAGTATCGCCATGCCACAGAAATGTCAGGCCCCCATAATGCACTGGGCCCCAGTAAAGGCAATGCCTCGTAACCTTGGGTGGCTGGGTCAGAGATGAGTCAGGGCCCCTGTAGTGGGATGCGCTGACTCAGCAGCCTGTCACTCAGTTCCCCACCCATTGTATGAAGTGAGCACGGATTGAAAGACAGGCTGTTGGCAGAGGTGACCCATTAACTGAGGGAGGATACAGCTGAGAGGCTAATGGGGTGGAAGTGTCCCCGGCTGGTAGGCCTGTATAAGCAAACAGGAAGGAAGTGCTGGGAGAGGGCAGGCAGCCGGAAGGAAGGCAGAAGTTGGCAGGACTGGCTGCTGCTAGGACTACCGTACCCTTGCCCAGAAGCAAGTGGAGAAGCTGGCTCTGGATTGTGAATATAGTTCATAACAAAGCACCGCGAAGGTCGAGAAGACCTGGAGCGGTTGTGGGCAGTCACTGAGCTGGAAAGGACCCTCAGGGTACCACTCTGTGACAGCCCCATATAATACAGCCTCCATATGCCACAGTAAATCTCAGTGTCCCCATGGCTAGGGTGATCAGATGTCCCGATAAAATCGGGACTGTCCTGATATTTAACCCTTTGTCCTGCATCCTGATCAATATACGATTGGGACCCCATTTGTCCCAATATTCGGGTAAGGAGGCGAGCGGGAGGGAGGCGCTGACCCCATGGGTGCTCTGTGGCTGGAGCACCCACGGGGAAAAATTGCAGCCAAGCTCCCCCCTCCTCATCTCCTTCTCCGCCCCCAGTGCACTGTGTCACCGCTCCTCCCCTCCTCCAGTGCTTCCCGCCGCCTAACAGCTGTTTGGCGGTGCTTAGCGCTTTCCAGGAGGGAGGGGGAGGAGCAGGGACGCGGCGCACTCAGGGGAGGAGGCAGAGAAGAGGCAGGCCAGGGGCGGGGACTTGGGGGAAGGGGGTGGAATGGGCGCGGGGCGAGGGCAGTGCAGGGGCAGGAAGCGGCAGGGGGTGGGCAAGCACCCATCTGGCAGAGGGGAAGTCTGCGCTGTAGGTGTGAGTGGTGGGAGGGAGCATGAAGAGGCGAGCGGGTGAGAAGGCGAGAGGTGGGTGGGGGACTGAGGAGGGATGCAGCAAGCCAGCGGCAGGCTGGGGGATGAAGAAGGGCACAGTAGGGGGGCCGAGTGGGGAGGGGATGGGACCTGGGGCAGAGTGTGGGAGAGCAGGGGTGGAATGTGGGCGGGGCTGATGGCACCCCAATGTGTCCTGATATTTTAGTGTGGTGATCTGGTCACCCTACCCATGGCACACAACTGCCCTGTCCCAGGGAGCAGGGCTCTGGCTCCTCCACCCCACTTGCAAGAGAGAGAGATGGGGCGAGATGCTCCACCTTCCCCTGCTGAGATCCCAGAATGTTGCTGTCCCCTGCAGACACCAGCAGGGTAGCAGGCCCTTAGGCTAGTTGGTGGCTGTGTGGTAATCCACCAGCTTCACAGGCATCCGCCCTTCCCCACCTCCTCCTGTTATTTGTTGCCTGCATTTGTTGCACCTTGTCTGTCTGCATCCTTTTCTGGCTCATGCATGATGCAGTGGGGCCCTGACCCCTGACTGGTGCCCTCTGGTGATACTCCAGCCTAGGGTTACCATATTTCAACAATCAAAAAAGAGGACGGGAGGAGCCCCGCCCTAGCCCCGTCCCTGTCCTGCTCTAGCCCCGCCCCTGCCCCTTCCACTCCCTCCCACTTCCCACCCCCTCAGAACTCCCAACCCTCCCCCCACTCCTTGTCCCCTGACTGCCCCCTCCTGGGACCCCTGCCCCTAACTGCCCCCCAGGACTCCACCCCCTACCTAAGCCTCCCTGCTCCTTGTCCCCTGACTGCCCCCTCCTGAGATGTTCCCCCCATCCTAACTGGCCCCCTAGGACCCTACCCCCTACCTGTCCCCTGACTGCCCCAACCCTTATCCACACCCCCACCCCCAGACAGACACCAGGGACTCCCACGCCCCATCCAACCACTCCCCACCCCCTGACAGCCCCCCCCCCAGAACTCCTGACCCATCTAAACCCCTCTGCTCCCTGTCCCCTGACTGCTCCGATCCCTCTCCCCACTCCTGCCCCCTGACAGCCTCCCCCAGAACTCCCCCCCCACTCCTTGTCCCCTAACTGCCCCCTCCTGAGACCCTCCCACCTGTACTCTGCCCAAAACCTTACACCCCCAACCCCCAGACAGCCCCCCCCCAATCTCCTGACCCATCCAACCCTCCCCCCTGCTCCCTGTCTCTTGACTGCCCCCTCCAGAACCTCCCTGCCGCTTCTCCGACCCCCTGGCCCCCTTACCATACCGCTCAGAACAGAGTGCTGCAGAGCAGTGCGCTCGGCAGCAGGGGGAGGGGAGCAGGGGGAGGAGCTCCAGACTGCCAGAGGCCCGAGGCGAACGGCGGGCCGGCGATCTGCGAATGTAGGGAGGGGGAGGGAGGGAGAGAGAGGAGGGGAGTGAGCTCAGCTGCAGGGGAGAGGAAGGGGAAGTGGAGGAGGGGCTCTGGCTGCTGGAGCCCCGTGCGAGTGGCACGATCCGGCCGGTCTGCCCTGTGAGCCGTGCGCGCTCTGCATGGGGGGGAAATCCGGACATTTACAAATTCCCCCCGGACGCTATTTTTAACTCAAAAAAGCTGGACATGTCCGGCAGAATCCGGACGAATGGTAACCCTACTCCAGCCTCTGCGCACAAAGCACAACCCCCATGATAACAGGCCCTGCTCTGCCAGGAGGAGACCCAGCGGTTGGGAACCGGTCACACGTGCCCTGAACTGAGAGGGTGCGAGGTGAACGGCCGTGGGGGACACCGGGGTTCAAAGCACAGTAACAGAAATCCTTGCTGGGGAACACATTTCAACATGTTCGTATTCCTAGACCAGCATTCAAAATTCCCTTTCTATCGCTTCTGTGCCGATTGCCCTTGTCTCGCTTGGCTCCTGGCTTCAGGCTGCATTAAGTGGGATTTATTAGCAATTTTAATCAGCTGAAAGAAAAGAAAAGAAAAGAAAAGAAAAGAAAAGAAAAGAAAAGAAAAGAAAAGATGCTAACCGCCAGGCCCCTATTTCTGGAGACCCCTTTCCCAGAGAACTGGAGCCGTCTTTCTTGGCAGGCAGAGCTAGCCAATGCCTGTGTGGGGACTGTACATGTTCCCCACACTTTGTTGCCAGCATTGAACGCAGTTTGATATTTTCCCACTCCAAAGCTCGAGGCAGGGCGGGGATGGAGAGAGCAGGCAGCAGGGGTGCCAAGAATGCAGTCAAACGGCCTGACAGACAGCTGTCAGAGAGCCATCCTGGGAAGGGAGTCTCTGGATACATTGCTTCTTCAAAGTCTGGTGAAGCTGAGCATCTGCTCTGCCTGGGAGCCCCCTGGGGCTATATCCCTGATTGCATTTGTAACACCTGTCTTCCGAAGAGCCCCGAGTGAAATATTAATGAGTTACAGCTCACAGCACATGTCTGAGTATCATTATCTTATTTTACAGGTGGGGAAACTGAGGCATGGAAGGGGAAAGTGACTCGCCCAAGACCACACAGTGAGTGTTAATGGCTGAGCCAGGAACTGAGCTCCTGACTCCCAGTGCTGTGCCGTAACCACAAAGCCATCCTTGATCCCTAGTGATAAATGATCCTTCCACTGCTGCCAGTCAGCAACTGGATAAAAAAGGAAACAAAGGGTAGGAATAAATGGTCAGTTTTCACAGTGGAGAGAGGTAAATAGTGGGGACTAGTGCTGTTGAACATATTCATAAATGATCTGGAAAAGGGGGTGAACAGTGAGGTGGCAAAATTTGCAGATGCAAAATTACTCAAGATAGTTAAGTCCAAAGCTGATTATGAAGAGCTACAAAGGGATCTCACCAAACTGGGTGACTGGGCAACAAAATGGCAGATGAAATTCAATGTTGATCAACGTAAAATAATGTCCATTGGAAATCAAAATCCCAACTATACATACAAAATGATGGGGTCTCAGTTAGCTGTTAACACTCAAGAAAGAGATCTTGGAGTCATTGTGGATAGTTCCCTGAAAACATCCACTCAATGTGCAGCGGCAGTCAAAAAAGCAAACAGAATGTTAGGAACCATTAGGAAAGAGATAGATAATAAGACAGAAACTATCATAATGCTACTATATAAATCCATGGTACATCTACACCTTGAATACTGTGTGCAGATCTGGTCACCCCATCTAAAAATATATATATTAGAATTTGAAAAGGTGCAGAGAAGGGCAACAAAAATGCCCCCAAATGTCCCCAGAATGATTAGGGGAATGGAACAGCTTCCACTTGACTGGGGCTGTTCATCTTAGTAAAGAGAAGACGAAGGAAGGATATGATAGAAGTGAATAAAATCATGAATGGTGTAGAGAAAGTGAAAGGGAAGGATTATTTACCTGTTCACATAACACAAGAACCCCAGGGGTCACCCAATGAAATTAATAGGCAGCAGGTTTTAAGCATCCATAAGGAAGTACTTCCTCACACAACACACAGTCAACCTGTGGAACTCATTGCCAAGGGATGTTGTGAAGGCCAAAAATATAACTGGGTTCAAAAAAGCACTAGATAAGTTCAAGGAGGATATGTCCATTAATGGCTATTAGCCAAGAGGGGCAGAGATGCACCCCATGCTCTGGATGTCCCTAAACTTCTGACTGCCAGAAGCTGGGACTGGAGGACAGGGGATGGAACACTTGATAATTGCCCTCTGAAGCACCTGGCACCAGCCCCAGTTGGATTGGGATTATGTTATCCAATGTGCAATACTTTGCATTTATCAGCAATGAATTTCAACTGCCATTTTGTTGCCCAGTCACCCAGTTTTGTGAGATTCCTTTATAACTCTTCAAAGTCAGCTTTGGACTTAACTATCTTGAGTAATTTTGTATCATCTGCTAACTTTGCCACCTCATTGTTCACCCCCTTTTCCAGATCATATGTGAATATACTGACCAGCACTGGTCCCAACACAGATCCTGGGGGGACCTCGCTATTTACTTCTCTCCATTGTGAAAACTGACCATTTAGTCCTATCTTTTGTTTCCTATCTTTTAACCAGTTACTGATCCATGAGGGGACCTTCCCTCTTATCACATGTCTGCCTATACAATTGCTGTCAGGTACTTAGGGAAAATCTCTGAAGAGTTCATCTGAGGGAAGGAATAGGGTAGTGCATAAAATACGCTCAAGGATGGATGTTCAGCCCCATTCACAAGGACATCAAATATGCCGAAGAGAAGATCTCTACCTGTCCAAAGAAGACGGACAATCTTCAAACAGGACACTCTGGTAAGAAGGGAGGACAGAACGTTCTGCACGGGACAGAAGGACAGCAGAATGGGGTGAGGAAGCAAACTGCAAGATTGGATGGGGTTCTGGAGGTGGTAGGCAAGACTCGACTGGTGCTGATGGTGCACTGGTGATGCACCAACATCCTGTTCTGGTATTTCCTAACTCCAGAATACTGGACTTTGCAACCTTCATATTCTTTTAAAATAGTTTTTGTCTATTTAATTTCCTAGATTTTTATAAAACCAAACTGAACAAACAGAAATTCCATCATGTGGCATCATATTGACACCCACCTGGGTCATCAGCAGGGTTAGAAGCCTCTACAGCAGTACTGGGCAACCTGCGGCCCATGTGCCGCACGCGACCCGTCAGGGTAATCTGCTGGCGGGCCATGAGACAGTTTGTTTACATTGACAATCCACAGACACGGCTGCTCACAGCTCCCAATGGCCGCCGTTTGCTGTTCCCAGCCAATGGGAGCTGCGGGAAGCTAATTGTGCTAATTATTAATTTACTACTCTCTCTCTCTTCTTTTTGCACATGACACATGGAGTCAGGTCATGATCACTGTCAGCTAGGCAACCATCAGAGCCGGCTCCAGGCACCTGCTTCTCAAGCAGGTGCTTGGGGTGGCCGCTCCGGAGAGGCAATTCGGCGGCAATTCGGCGGATGGTCCCTCACTCTGCCTGGGAGCGAAGGACCTCCCGCTGAATTGCCACCGCAGATCGCGATCGCGGCTTTTTTTTGTTTGTTTGTTTTTTGTTTTGGCTGCTTGGGGCGGCCCTGGCAACCATTAATTGCCTAGCAAGGGGAATACTGAGTAGAAGTGGGAAAACAGTATTACCTTGGGACACAGATTGAAATACTGTGTCCAGTTCTGGCATCCACACTTTAAATAGGATCTTGAAAAACTGGAAAGGGTTCAGGAAAGAGCAGCAAGAAGGAATCAAGGTCTGGAGAACCTGCCTCATAGCAGAAGACTTAAGAAGCTCGAACTTCAAGCTTACCCAAAAGAAGGTTAAGAAGAGACTTCATCCTGGCCTATTAGTGCCTACAAGGGGAAGAGGTTTCCAATATAAGAGGGTTCTTGAATGTAGCAGACAAACGTTGAACATGAACCAGTGGCTGGAAGCTAAACTAGATAAATTCAGACCTGAAATAAGACCCACATTTTTAACAGCGAGGGGAATTGACCACTGGGACAAATTGCCAACAGGTGTGGTGGATTTTCCATCACTTGAAGTCTTTAAATCAAGACTGGGCACCTCTTGCTCAGCTCAACCCGAAGTAATTGGGTTTGATGCAGGAATCCCTAGGTGAGGGTCTCTGGCCCGTGTTATGCTGGAGGTCAGACAAGGTGATCATAATGGTCCCTTTTGCCCTTAGACTCTATGACCGCACGGATCTATGTGCCATCTTCTCCACCCCCTTCGCTTTCCTTATTCCCATTTAGTACGTTGGCCAGTCATCACCAGCCCTGGCAGATAACAAGAGCAGTCCATTCCAAAATAACCACGAGACTGATTTGAAAATTATGAGGCTTTGAAAAAATAAATAAAAGATGTTGAAGCTTTGCTCTGTCCTCAGTTTGGTTAACCTTTAGGCAATGCTATCTGCTCACCAATAAGTGTGTGTGTGTGTGTGTGTGTGTGTGTGTGTGTGTGTGTGTGTGTGTGTGTGTGTGTGTGTGTGTGTGTGTGTGTGTGTGTGAGAGAGAGAGAGATTCTCCCTAAGCACACACACAGCCTTCCGCCCAGCTGCTCACAGGGGATCTCCCTTTACCCTCCTGCTCTCCTTCTCCGTCCACAAACTCTGCCCTCTACTTGCTGTTCCCAGCCCAGCCTAGAATAGCAGCCTGCAGCCAACCCCTCTGTCCTGGTTAGCTGGTGGCAAGAACCCCACGCCTGCCAGCCCTAATACAACGCCTGGTCCTGTGGTGTCTGAGTGCAGCACACAATTCAAAAGCACAAAGGCTCAGAGCAGCAAGGTGTTGTTCTCCCCTGCTTCCTCTGAGACAGCGGATCAGCGGCAAGATCAGGGCATAGCTTACATGTGTCTCATCACCATTACACTGTCTTACACCAACATTGCTGAATTGGGGCCAGTAAGCTGCCATCACAAGTGTGAACACGTGCTGGGAAGCATGAAAGGCGGTGCAGCTAAGAGCCAGCTCTGCCTGCTCTCAGGGAGTGCCACGCAGAGGCGAATTAATGTTTTGTGGAGCCCTGGGCCAGAGCAAGTGGGGGCCCCTCCCTATCCCTGCCTGCCGTCCCCTCTGCCCTCCCCACGCTCCTGCCGGAGAGCCGAGTCGGGGCATGGAGGCTTCCCCTGCCCGCCCGGTGCTCGAGCCAGGGAGTGGGGTCAGGGCACGGGGGCTTCCCGCACTCCCTGGTAGGAGCAGCAAGTGGGCAGGAGGAGCAGAACAAGCCCTGGGGTGGGAGGGATAGCTCAGTGGTTTGAGAATTGGCTTACTAAACCCAGGGTTGTGAGTTTAATCCTTGAGGGGGCCATCTAGGGAACTGGGGCAAAAATCTGTCTGGGGATTGGTCCTGCTTTGAGCAGAGGGTTGGACTAGATGACCTCCTGAGGTCCCTTCCAACCCTGATATTCTATGAAACCCACTTCATGGCAGGAGTTCTGGGCAGGCAGGCAGAGCAGGTTGGGGCACAGGGTGCCCATTTGCCCAAGGACCCCCAGTGGGCCAGGGCCCTGGCCCTGATTAGTGGCTGGTGCCACATTTGGGGCAGCCTGTGCCAGAGAGATGGTCTGGAACTGGAATTTCTGCTCCTCAGGAAATCCTGACATTGGGGGGGAAATGGCCTTTCTACTCAGACTGAAAAGCCCAAACTAAAAAACATTCTGACATGTTTATTTTGATATTATTATTTATTAGATACATTATGGTAGTGCCTAGGCACCCCAGTCATGGACTAGGACCCCATTGTGTTAGGCACCGTATGTTATTTATTGGGCGTATTATGGTAGCACCTCGGAGCCCAGTCCTAGACCCAGAACCCAATGTGCTAGGTGCTGTACAGACACAGAACAAAATGACAGCCCCCGCTCCAAGGAAACAACCATCTAAGCCTAAGACAAAAGACAACAGATGGATACACGTGGACTGACAGCGGAGTACAAGGAAACAATGGTACAATACCAGTGAGTGTGATAGGCTGTGACCTAGTAGTCAGTGCATCAGACCAGAACTCCTTGGTTCCAGTCCCCCATCTACCATTGACTCACTGGGCAAATGTATTCTCTTCTCTGGCTCTCAATTTATCCATAAGCAAAATGGGGATAATCCTACTGGCTCCCCCATATGAGATCCTGGGGTGGAAGGAGCTGTGGAAATGCAAAGGATGATAGTGTTGAAATGTTTCATTTCAACTTTTATAGTCTAATTAAATATTAAAAACAACACATATACCATATAGTTAGAGATACAACATTACGTCCTCTATAAACCTGATGCAATATTAAAATGAATATTTTAGTATCACATAAAAGTGTTTCCATTTCTATGGAGCTGCCTTTTTTTGACAGTAAACTCTTCTGGCACAACTTTTTTCCATCAGCTCTAATATTTGGCCTGCTCCATGCAGCCACGGCATCAGGACCAAACCATAGAGGCCTCTTTCATGGTCAGGTGATATAATGCATTATCTTCTCAGGGTGAAATTCAGCCCCAGGCAAAGGGCTGTCCCATTATGCCCTATTTTCAGGGGTTACATGGAATTTAAGTAGCTCCTAATGCTGGTGCGTTGCACTAGGGTAAATGTGAGCCTTTCAGACCAGGCTACCATCTCCAGCCATGCCAGGTGTGTCACTGGCACATGGTCTCATTTTGTTATTTTGCCAGCATCACTGATATTGCTGGTGCATGCTTAGTCAGAGTGCCAGGTCGGGTGGGTGGACGGCAAGAGCTAGGGGTGTGATTTCCCTGCTCGTGTGCACATATTTGTGCTGGTTCTCATCACACGCCAAGTGTAGGCATAGCCACAGAGAGCACATTGCCATTCACGCTGGCATATAACAGAAGCCCATCGCCTTGGGTGCAAAATCAGATAGTTCCTGAATTCCACGGCCTACTTACACCACCTCAATGGCAGCACTTACACATGCCTCATCAAAGTTACACCTCGCCAGCCCATGTCCAGGTCGTTAGGAGATCCCCATATCTCCAGAATGTGAAACAGCCTGTCCAGCAGTGTGAGTAGTTACTGATTTGGCCTATTTTGCTCTGGGACAGGATAGCCCCCAAACCGCAGATGCTACTCTCATGTTGATTTTGCATGGATTGCAATGTCTGCTGCCAACTCCTGATTTCCATCGGTGCGAGAGGAGAATGTAACGGCTAGTGCAACTCAGCCTGGAATTAATTCATCACTATGTCAAGCCACTGCATCTGCTGTAGTAACTCTCACCTCCCCTAGGCACATAGGACCTGATTCCCCTCTTGCATTTTAGCTCCACTGCGGTCACTTTGGCTGCCTCCCCAAGCCACAGTCCTCTCCACCACACGCCGTCCCGGAACAAGCTATGCTCTGTGCAGTCGCATCATACTTACAGCTCCTCCAGGAAGCGCAGATGATGGAACGTGCTGGGTTGCAGCTCGCTAATGTTGTTCATGCTCAGATCACTAAAGGAGAAGAAAGACAGAAGTCTCTGATCAGTTATTTTTGGTGGCTTGCACGGCATAAACCACTCCCTACTCTGCTGGCCGGGCTCTGGTGAGGGAGGATACGCCCTTGCCAAAGGCTTCTCAGCTCTAACATGGCAAGCAGAAATAACCTCCCAGGCTCTGGGGGAAAATATCAGGGCACAAAGCAGGACGAGAGATGGAATCATAGTAATTAATACTATATTCTTCTATAGCAACTTTCATCTGAGCATCTCAAGCATCAGCCGGTTTATGAAGCTTTCCATCAGCCCTGTAAGTGTTATTACCTAATTTCCACTTGGGGAAACCGAGGCACTGAGCGGTTTGGAATATTATTTCTTTAGACCCAGTAGTGTCCTGTTCTAGCCATTATCCATGCTGCTCCCTGCTGGGGGATCGTGTCCAGGGCAGCAGCACACACCTGCCCTGCAGAGGTGATAGTGAGTTGTTGAAGAGGGAATACATCTTGGCCTGCTCTGAACTTTTAACAGCCAGGCAAAGGGTCACGACGAAGACTGCAGGGCCTGGAATTCGCTCCAAACCTGGAGGCAAAATCCACGTCCTACTTTATACACAGGTTTGGAAGGATCGGCTTGTTATCGGTCAACATCAGTAAATGTCAATTTTACTAAGCACAAATGGATAAAAAAATATTTCCATCAACAACAATCAAAATTTACAGAGAAGTAAAGTAAGCAAAGTGCAACTTGAGGACTAATTAGAGCTTGATTTAATGCTATTTACTTGGCATATTTTGACCTGTGATGTTGACAATTCATGTTTTAATGGTTATAAAACGTTAACTTTTTGAATCTCAATGTTTATTGTCATTAAATAATTGTCTGAACAACTTCTGTGGAAATCAGTAAATACTGAAAAGCTGCTTAAATATCAATATTATCTGTTGAAATTATAAACAAATAAAAATAAAAGTTGAATTCGGCCAAGCCTATTTATGCAGAAGAAAACTGCTTCAGATTTGGCTTTTCTCAAGTTCTGTGGCTTCTGGCTGAGGCCCCGTTTAGTATCTGTTTAATATCTCAAACCTTTATAACATACCAGTCCATCATGTGCTGACCATACAATTAACAGTAACAAAACAGTGTTTGCTATTACATAGATCAAGAGTAAGTCTGTAGCTAAAACTCTACATCAGGAGCTCCTAGTCATCTAGTCAAGATGGGGCACAATTCTCCCTGGGCAGATGGGCCAATAGAAAGCTGAGACACATGTAAATCCAACATGTAAAATACGGTGTGAGCTTGACTTATGTGTTGTGCAAGTTTTACGCATTTCACTCATCGTGTCTAAATACCAGTGATGGGTTCCCTAGAATTCCCTAGACTAGATTAGGTAGACAGGTCACCCTCTTCTATAATATGAGAATAAGGAGGCACCAAATGGCACAATAGAATATCAAGGTTGGAAGGCACATCAGGAGGTCATTTAGTTCAACCCCCTGCTCAAAGCAGGACCAATCCCCAGATCCCTAAATGGCCCCTTCTAGTATTGAATTCACAACCCTGGGTTTAACAGGCCAATGCTCAAACCACTGAGCTAGCCCTCACCCTAAAGATCCCCCAGGCAGCTGATACATGTTGTAAACCCCTTCCCCACTGCAGGGCTTGAACGAGGGCCCTCAGCATCCCAGGGGCGTGCCCAAACCTCTACACCAGAGAAGGCAACTTGAATGCAGAAATGGAAATACTCCCCTCCCCCTACTTCTCCCCCACACACACACACCAGGGCAAAACACAGATGTTTTAGGCCCAGATTTTACTCATTCCATTCCCCAGGAAATCCCACTACGTCAACGAGCCTACGTAAGGATTTGACCCACTGATGTCAATGGGGATTTATCCCAAGGAAGGGGTGCAGAGTCGGCTCACTCCTACAGTAACTGTCCTGTGACATTCTCCCTTCAGGAAATCAGCATGGGCAATGAGTTAGCAGGAACTCAAGACAGGAACAGGCAGGTACGGTTGTGGCTCCATAAAACTGCGCCTGTCCTGGAGGCAGTTCCCAGTGCTATTCCATGGAATCGGCTTGGCAGGGCAGCCCATGCCCAGGGTGCAGATGGAATTGTAAAGCTCCATGATAGTACAGCTGTGCTACAGAAGCTAGGCTGGGAAGTTACCAGGTGGTGTAGGAAAGTTTCCCCCCATAATGTCCCATTATACAACCAGAGCGGGTCTGTGATCACTGCCATCTTGACCAACACACTGGCATTATAACTGGGGACTTGCAGAGCTAAAAGCAGAAGCTGCTACAGCTTGAACTAAAGAGTCAAGGCTCTCTTGCTGGGTGGTAACAGACTCACATCCACTGTGGATCTGGGACACTCTCACACATCAAGGGGAGCGCGGGCATCAGGCACTGGCTGTTAGGGCTGGTCAACAAATTTCCATCTAAACTTTTTTTTGACTAAATACTTTTTTTTTCCCTTTTGGGTGGAAGAAAAAGGGATTTATCATAGGAAACCTGAACATTCTATGGTTTTCAGTCAAAATTTGGTGGGTTTCAGATGAAAACTATTCAAAACTGAAAAAAAAAATAGCTGAAACTGAAAAATATTTGGGTTTGGGCCCCTGAAAAATTTCAGTTTTTGGATGAAAAGAAAAATCAATGTTTTCTCCTTAATAAAGTTTCCCCTTGTTTTATACACAGACTCGGTGCTTGTTAAGAGTAGCCAGTGGAGATCTAGCTGTAGCTTTTCCCTACCGGTGAGGCTTGAGCCTGTGATGTTTTGTAAATTTTAAAAGGAAACCCTTTTTGTTGCCAAAAACACCTGGCAGAAGAGTTACACTTGGACCTGTGGAGAGGACACTAGACTGGAGGTCAAGACTGCTGGGTCCTTTTCCCAGCTCTACCATTGATTTAGGCTACAGTTTTCAAAAGCTGACTCTGTTTTTGATGTCCATCTTGAGACACCTAAGTTATAAATATTAGAGGAAGAGACTCATGGGGCATTCCTGCTTTTATTTATTATTTGGATTAGAACAGTGTCAAGAACGGAGCCGCATTGTGCTGGGCACTGTACAAACATATAGTGAGAGAGAGCCCCTGCCCTGCTCACAGTTCAAATGGACGAGATAGGCAAACGGTAAGTGGGGAAACAGAGACACAGAGTGGTGAAAGGATTTGCCCAAGGTCACATGGTAGGTCAGTGGCAGAGTGAGGAATAGGCTCCAGGTCTCCTGAGTCCCATACCAGTACCCCATCACTTAGACCGCCCTCCAATGACATCAATGGAGTTACAGCAGAGGTGAATCTCACCTCACTGTTATTTCAGCAGAAGTGCTAGAAAGCAGCTCCAATCACCTAGGCACCTGGTGGCAGATGCTATGGCCCTCCTGTTCCCTTCCCCTCACTAACTACTGAGCACAGAACCTTAAATAAAGTCTCTTCACACAGAACCTTAAATAAAGCCTGAAATCATCTCTTTGGCCCCAGCCCATCTAGTCTGGCTCTAAACAAAAGTGCTGCCAGTTGAGTGACACACATTCCTGGAATTGCCAGCTCAATCTCCCGTCCAGGAACCTTCCTTCCCCCAAACCCTGCACCTTTGAAGGCAGATCCCATGAGCTTTTGAAATCCCTCACAGCTGACTCTTGCCAATCCCCGAGAGCTTCACTCACCTTGCCTCGCGCGGTTACGTTGAGCAAGATTTCAAGAAAACAAATTCTAAATATTCACCTTAAGTGCTCCCAAAACTTGTATACACAGGAAAACGGAGCCACCGTTCATGGAAGCGTGATTCAGAGAGTCAGGGCTCATAACTCATCTGACCCCCCAGGGGTAACTTAATATATTTACTTTGATGTCACTCGCCTTTCACAAACAGGCCTATTAGCTGGCGCAGAAAAGCAGAAGTAAACGAGAGGGTGCTACTCTCCCCCTGACCCCAGGCCTCCCTGCCTCATATACACTGCTAAGACCATGGACAATGGGCTGGACCTGTTCCAACCAGAAAGACATCAAGGTTTTTTAAAGCAGTGACGCCATCAGTAGGGCAAAGAGATTTTCTCATTGGCATGAGTTTCCTCTGCTCTCTAGGATCTCTAACAAAGGGTGAATTCTTGTAGCAACCGGAGCACTCTGAATGGCAGAGTCGGAGCCAGGCAGACTCTCTAGGAGCGCGGAATGAGACGCTGAAGGAGTCAGCTATAAAACTGGACATAGGAGACCAAACCCAAGCCCGGTGTAAGCGCCCACTAGTCCCGATGGGCATTGCACCTGCTTCCACCACAGGTGATTTTGTTGAAAGAAGCTGCAATGTGTGGACCTGCAAATATGGAGTTCATGTCCACCGCAGCCACCGAGTCTGTCCTGAGGGCTTCCTAGGAGGCCAGTCACCGGAGAGGCTACAGCCTGACTCTTCATGTGTGCAGCTGAAGCACGTACCGCTTTGGCAGGTGTGTTTGCTTCCCCTTGCGAGCTGCGTAAGCAAACACAGGGGCGTGCGCTGTGCTGGGAAAAATCACATGCCTGTTGCTGAGCCACGGGACCATCTTTTCCTCTAGGAAGAACAGGAGGACTTGTGGCACCTTAGAGACTAACAAATTTATTAGAGCATAAGCTTTCGTGGACTACAGCCCACTTCTTTGGATATGCATCCGAAGAAGTGGGCTGTAGTCCACGAAAGCTTATGCTCTAATAAATTTGTTAGTCTCTAAGGTGCCACAAGTCCTCCTGTTCTTCTTTTTGCGGATACAGACTAACACGCCTGCTACTCTGAAACTTTTCCTCTAGGGTCATTTCTACAGAACAGGATGGTGAAGAGCCCAGAGCCGGGTCTGAACTACAAACCTAGATCCAAACACTGCTCAGAGGAATCTCGGATGGATCCACACAGGCCCTGCTTTGCAGAATGGGCAGAGCCAACCCCCATGATTCAACCCTAGGGCCTGGGCATCCCCTGGGAAGTTTTCTCTCGAGTGCACAGTTTGGCAAAGCTCCAAAGGGCTGGAGGTTGAGCCAGGGCTTGGCCTCAGAGTTCAGCCAAACCTTTGGGGCTGAGGAGGTTTATTGTGGTTCAGGGACGAGGCCTCCAGAGCTGTATGCTCCTGTCTGAGCTGCAAGCAGCAGCCCCCACAGACAGGTCAGCATGAGGAGGGGTAAGGGAACTCGGGAAATTCCCTAAGCCCAGCACATCCGTTTCACTGGCCTGTGGGGAACAGCTCAGAGGTCTCAAACCCTTTCCTTGCACAGAGCTGCAGCACTTTCTCCTGCCCTCCCCCTGTCCTCTGCCACGTCGCCCCTTCCCCGCTCCAGCCCCCACCTCAGCTCAGCCCCCCATGTGCCTGCTGACTGCCCTCCTCTGAGAGCACCCCTTGACTGCCCGCACTGCTCCCCGTCTTTCTCCTCATCATGGGCACATTGTTCTGGCTCTGCCCTGCTTCACCCCATTCCTGACCTCACCCCCACCCTCTATGCCTCCTTCTCCCCTGTCCTGCCCTGATTTCCCCACCACTTTAAGCCCCTGTTAGGACTGTCTAGCCTTGTACAGACTGTCTAGATCAGTGCTTCTCAAAGTTGGGCCGCCGCTTGTTCTGGGAAAGCCCCTGGTGGGCCGGGCCAGTTTGTTTATCTGCCGCATCTGCGGGTTCGGCCGATTGCGACTCCCACGGGCCACGGTTCACCGCTCCAGGCCAATGGGGCCTGTGGGAAGGGCGGCCAGCACATCCCTCGGCCCGCGCCACTTCCCGCAGCCCTCATTGGCCTGGGACGGCGAACCGCGGCCAGTGGGAGCCACGATTGGCTGAACCTGCGGACGCGGCAGGTAAATAAACCGGACCGGACCGCTAGGGGCTTTCCCTGAACAAGTGGCGGCTCGACTTTGAGAAGCACTGGGCTAGATGACTGGAGTGCTGGCACCAGACATCTCGGTGTGAGGCTGAGAGGCCGGAAAAGGTTTTATAGCCTCACACAGTGCCCATGAGGGAGGTAAATAAATGACTCCCCACTTCCAGCCCGCGCAGGTCCGGTGCAGGTGCTGTACGGCTTGGCTGATCCGAGCCCCGCAGTCGATTCAAGACGCTCCCAGCACATGGCCAGGAGACGCCTTGCTGTGCAGACTCAGATGGAGCTGTCTCCAGCTGGGCGAGATCCTCTGGCGGAGTGTGGGTGGGGTAAATTCCAGGCTTGAGTCTGTGGCATGCTAAATGACTTCGTTAGGCCCATGTCCTCCCAGGCTGGTGAGGGCTAGTGGGGGAGAACTGGCCCATTGTGGGAGGTTGTTAGCAGCCCCCAGGGAGTCTGGCCATTGCTCAGGATCCAGCATCCCATTTGCGGGTAAGGCTCCCTGGGCAGGTCGGGGTGAGACAAAGCTCACAGTGCATCTGACGAAGTGAGTATTCACCCACGAAAGCTTATGCTTCAATACATCTATTAGTCTATAAGGTGCCACAGGACTCTTTGTCACTTTTTACAGATCCAGACTAACATGGCTACCCCTCTGATACTTAAAACTCACAGTGTCTCCCTCTCCAGTGTCCGTCTGGGAAACTCCAAACAGCTGATACAGCCCACAGAGGTGCGAGCCTCCCGCCTCTCCTTTCCATTCTGCTTGCCGGTTCTTCAGGACCACTACTGCCCCATGCAAGCAAGTGGGCAGAGAAGGGAAAATGGGAGAGGGGGCGGAGCCTTGACTCTGGCCCGCCCCCTTCACAGTGGCAGAGCTGGCCCATCATGGGGGATAAAGTAAACCAAAGAAAACAAAATGAGGCAGCTAACCAAGCCCGGGGATTGTGCCTTGTGGTTTCTTTCTAACAAGACCCTCTGTCAGGAGAAAGAAACCTCCACTTCTGCTGTTCCTGGAAGAGCAACGCTCTCAAGATTAAATCCCTGAGCCCAGTGCACCAGCTGGCCCCCTCCAAAGGCTGGCAGGCGTTCCGGGTCTGCAAAGTCACTCATTCTAGCTCTTTGGAAGAATTTCAGCAATGCCGCCTTTTTCCATTCCCCCAAATAAGCAGCACTGGCTCACGAGGTCACTGCATGTTCATTAATACGATGCCAATCTCACCTGCCACTTCATCCCAAAGGCCCGCGCAGCCCACTGCTCCCAGACTGTGTGCTCCAGTGTTTCCTTGGAGAAGAGCCCTTGGTGTGAATTCCCCTTCGGCATGAGGCCAGCAGACCCCAGGCACCGTGGGGTAGATTCACCTGGGGGGTTGGGGAACTCAATGAAAATCAGATCCGCTCCACCAGGGTGTTCAAAGGTGCAACGTGAAGTGGTGTGAGCGAAGCTGAGGGAACCGAAGTGAGTGAAGGGTACGTCTACACTGCAGCTGGGAGGCCGGGGTACAACAGAATTTTCTGAAGGAGGGGGCCAAAGCTCTCCCTCTGCCACCCCCACACCCAGCCCCAAGATCTCCCCCTGCCGCTCCCCCATACCCAGTCCTGAGCTCCCGCAGGCTGCCTGGGCACCCAAACCCGCACTCTCCCCCCTGCTCCATGTACATGCCCCTCCTCGAGCCGAGCTAGCGGGGATATGTCTACCCGAGCCGGGAATTCCACCGGCAGCTGCAGCATTGACATCCCCTAAACTGGTTCAACTTTGCAGCAGTCGAGGGTGCGGCCGCTGGTGTGAACGGGAAGAGAAGTAGCTGTATTGAAGTCAGTGACTTTGCACCGATGTAAACCCAGTGGCCTCGAGAGCAGAATCAGGCATTTTTAAGACTACAAACCCGCTCGAGAGTCTGTCATCAGGGCTGTTTCTGGGACACTGACTCTGATTTTCTAAAAACAAAACCTGACGTGTAAGCACCAGGCTACATCTAGCTACGCTGAAGTGACACTGATTTACACGAGCCGAGGACCTGGCCTGCTGCATTGCCATTATTACTGTTTGTCATTAGGTGCATTACAGTAGTGGCAAGGAGCCCAAGTCATGGACCGGTCCCCCCATTGTGCTAGGCAATGTACAAATACAGAACTCAAAGAGTCATCAATCACCAGCACAAGATGAGACAAGAGATGGGTACAGGCAGATGGGGGAACACAAGGAGACAATCCTGGTCAGCAGGGCCGGCAGGGGTCTCTCAGGAGAGAGCTCCGAGGAGGGAGCTGCAGGAGAACAAGGGGGAGGCTTTGCGGATGTTTATGGGGCATGTGCAGGGCAGCGTGGGAGAAACCATGAAGGCGCCTGGTTGAAAACGTAACAAGAGGGCAACGGAGGTGGGAATCATGGGGCCGTCGGAGACGGGCAATCACATTTCAATAGCGAATGAGAGGGGATAGATCGGCGGGGGATGGACCATGCGGGGCCCTGAGAGTGAAGACACCCAGACAGAGAGGGAGAGCCACACTGGAGATGTTTAATGGCAGTGCTGAGCCTTGCAGTGCATTGACCGGGCACTGCACTCGACCCCAGTTTGAAACAGCCCCAACTAGGCAGTCCTGGCAGAAAGGCAGCTTTGCAGAGCGCTCCATTCAAAGCCCTATGACAGCCGTGTGGCCAGCATGTCACTCAGGATGGGATGTCGGGGCAGCGACTGCACAAAGTGGTGCGTGACCCCTAGGAAACCTGTGTCGTGAAGGCAGCAAACGTGGCATCAAGGGAGTGCATCTCGAAGCAGCATTAACTCCTGCGAGGGGCTCTAGCCAGCCCTCCTGGGGGTCCCAGAATGCAGCTGTGCACCAGGAGAGCCAATGACTGAGGATTCATGAGGTTGGGGGCGTGGGCTTCTCATGGATCACCAGCCTCTGCCCTACACTGCTGCTAGCTCCATGAAGCAGGGTGATTAGGGGAAGGGGAAATTGCCCAAGCAGTGGCCATGTGGTCATGGAGCCAGATTCTCTTTCTCTCATGCCGGTGTAAATCAGGAGCCCCCCGACGTCCATGCAGTTACCCCATTAGAAATCTGCTCGGAGAGGACAGTCAGGCCGCAGGGTCCCGACTGCTTTTAGAGACGGGTGGTTCCATGCAGCTGCTTTGGAGTGCTTGAAAGGGATGAATTGTCACATCTTTGCTGAAGAGATGCCCCCTCTGTTGTTCTAGCCAGGCCTAACTCTGCGACAGGAAGCAGGTGCCCCTCTCCTGTGATTGATTATGGAGCGGTGACAGTTCCACCAGCAACAACAGCTGTCCTGCTGCGGCCGCGTCAAACGCTTTGCAAGTCAGTTCTCTGTCTACGCCACAAGCCCGTGATGTATAGAATCTGCTCAGCAGGCTGAGGTCTCCCATGTCCAGCAATCTCTACGAGCTCCTGTTCCTATGTGAATGTACAAAGGGGGTGGGTGCCACGTGATCACTTTGACTCCAGCAGCCTCTGCTCCTCTGGTTGTTATTTGCTACGCTGGAAGGTTTTAAGGGCTGCCATTAAGTGGCTCTTTGCCCTGCAGATAATCCCATATCTTGTTAATGGTGATGGGTGTGCTAAGCACCCTTCTTTAAGGCAAATTGGGAGGAGCAATTAAACTCCCCTGTGTGTAGTGATAGCTGGAGACAACAGAAGCCACCACCGCCCAACACAACAGGCTGTATTGCCGGGGACCCAATGAGCTGCTAAATTATGAGGGTTCAGCGGTTTGTCTGGGGTTAGTTGCAAATGCAGGGGTGAGGAGATTGATTGGTTGGAACTGTGTGCGTTAGGCCTGAAAGCCAACAGCCAGCAGCTGTGAGAGCGAGCAGAGACAGAGGGCACTGAAGAGGCAGACTTGGAAATGGTAAGCAAGGGAACTACCTGCTGCTGTTTGTTTTCACTGCGTTCAGGGGAACAGGACTCTGTGTGAAGATAGGATTGCACCCAAGAAAGACTTCAGTCCTCTCATCAATTTCTCCTAACAGAAACATCCCAGCAAGGCCCCCAGTATTAGTGAATCGCTTGGGCCGAAGGGGCAATGGTATTTTAATAGCGCCAGTTTTTCCAAAGAAATCCGGGCCAGATTTTCAGGTCTTCAGTTCCAGACCTGCCCCAATGGTCTAAAAAAATCATGACTGGTGCAGAGAAAGTAAATAAGGAAGTGTTATTTACTCCTTCCCATAACACAAGAACTAGGGGTTTCCAAATGCAACTAATAGGCAGCAGGTTTCAAACAAACAAAAGGAAGTGTTTCTTCACACAACACACAGTCAACCTGTGGAACTCCTCGCCAGAGGATGTTGTGAAGATCAAGACTATAACAGAATTCAAAAAAGAACTAGATAAATTCATGGAGGATAGGTCCATCAATGGCTATTCGCCAGGATGGGCAGGGATGGTGACCCTGGCCTCTGTTTGCAGAAGCTGGGAATGGGTGACAGGGGATGGATAACTTGTTCTGTTCATTCCGTCTGGGACACCTGGCACTGGCCACTGTTGGAAGACAGGATACTGGGCTAGATGGACCTTTGGTCTGTTCTTATGTTCTTAATGCACTGAGCCCTTCTGAACATATAGCCCCGATTGTGGGTGCTGAGCACCTGGAAATCAGTCCCACACAGGGTAGCTTTCCCGACACCAAGGAGACTGAACAGAAGTTTCCAATATGACTGAGGGAGGAAGCAAATGGGCTACAGCCCCTGGGAGGAGGAGGATGTTATTAATTAATTATTTGTATTGTGCTAGCCACTCTACAATATTTATTAGGTGTATTACAGTAGTGCCTAGGAGTCCCAATCATGGACCAGAAGCCCAGTGTGTCAGGGGCTGTACAGACACAGAACAAAATGACAGCCCCTGCCTCAAAGGCCTCTAAAGTTGGGCCCAATCCTGCAAGGTGCTGAGTCAATGGGAGATGAGAGTCTTCAGCACCTTGGGACACCTCGTATTGATGTGCAGTGAAAAGCAGGCCATAAATGATGGGTTTAAGGAGCTCCCAAGATCTCCCTATAATGATTCCTGGGTCTCCATGAAATTCCTGGGTGGCTCTGGCTGGACCCACAACTGCTCGCAAAGAGGTAATTTGGCTTGCAGAGCTAGCTGAAATTTTCCCTGTTACAGTGACGAGCCCCACATGGGGGACCACATTACAAGTGGCCTCCGCAGAGAAATGGAGATCCAGCAAGAGAGCAAAGGAGCATCAGTTCATCTCCAGTGCTCCAGGAGAAATCTGGAAGCACAGCCCTGGCTTCAGTGCTGTTCCCCTGGAGTAGCTGAGAGCATGATGTGACCCTGTGCTTCCACTCCAGTTCTCCATGTTTCTAATTAGTGGACTCAGCCTCAGAACATCCCATAACCACTAAACCACGTCTGTGCCCTATCAATGATCCCCACAATGTTGCTATATTAACAAAAACCCTTTGAGTCCTATTCCCATAGCTGAATCAGTGGGATCTCATCCTAGATGGGCAACACCTTGCTGGTGGTCTGTGAAGAACACCTCTCTTACGGAGCTGGCTCTCCTCCTTTCAGCTGCTTCTGCAGCCAGCCAGACTCTGCAAGGAAGATCCTGGACATCTGTGCAAGCAGATTGAAACCAGGCAGAGAAGCCAGCACAGCAGGAGATGTTATAAGTAAAGGAAGGAGCAGGGGAAAGTGGGAGCTGCTCTCAGAGGCCACCAGCAGGACTGGCGTTGACAGCCACCAGTGGAGGCCATGAAATAGGAGAGGAACCAGTAGCTGCCAATTGGAGCAGGTAAAATTACATTTGGTGCGACCACGGCTGGAATACTAGGTCCAGGTCTGGGGTCCACTATTCAAGAAGGATGAAGATTAATTGGAGAGGGCTCAGAGAAGAGCCACAAGAATGATTAAAGGATTAGAACACCTGCCTCATAGTGAGAGACTCAAGGATCTCCATCGATTTACCTTAACAAAGAGAATGTGAAGGGGCCTTGATGGCAATCTATAAGTACCTAGCTGGGGAAAAAATATTTGATAGTGGACTTTTCAGTCTAGTAGAGAAAGGTCTAAGATGATCCAATGGCTGTAAATTGAAGCTTGACAAATTCAGACTAGAAATAAGGTGCATGTTGTTAACAGGGAACAACTTACCAAGGGTCCTGGTGGATTCTCCATTAGTTGCATTCTTAAAGCAAGATTGGATGTTCTTCTAAAAGATCTGCTCTAGCTCAGCCAGGAATTACTCAGGGAAGTTCTATGGCTTGTGTTATGCAGAAGATCAGACTAAGATGCAAGAGATCCTGAATCAGGTAGATCAGGGATTTGAATTCGGGTCTCCCACTGGAAACCCATCCAGAGAACGGCTCAGGCTTAACCAAAAGAACTCTCACCAAACCCATAAGAGCTTGGTCTGCCTGCTTTCACACTGAATTCATCACATAGATCTAGGGGCTGATTAACCAACGTGCTGTGGTTTAGAGCTGGACAGGAACCACATTTTCCATTGAATGGGAACTGCCAGGAATTCAAACAAGTTTTCTGTTCCGAAATGGAACAAAACCAAAACATTCTGAAATTTCCCACAAAACAAAATTACGAATTCTTTTTGTGTGTTTGTTTCAGGTCAATACAAATACTTCATTTAGATAAAATCAAACAGCTTCCTTCCAATCCTGAGATTTCATTTGAATAATATAATATACATTTAAAAACAAAGTCATTCCAAAATGAAAAATCAAAACATCGCATTGTGAAAATGTTGTCCCCCCACCCTACCCCAATATGGAATTTTGCCAGAATTAACAGGGGTCCATAAACATGTTGTTTTGGCCAATTGGCATTTTCCGCTGAAAACACATTCTGTTGGAAAATTCCCAACCAGCTCTGCTCTGGTCAATTTGTGCCACTCTGGCTGAGCTGGGTTTACGTCACTGCATCACTGGAGCAGTGCAAAGCACATGAGCTGAGATTCTCTGCTGCCCCCCCATGAGGCACTGCACAAAAAGGGACAGCCCAAGGGGAAGGAGGGCAAAGGTGGCTTCATGTCACCTTTGTGCCCTCCTTATTCTAAGGCGGCCACAACCATCCCCAGCACATGACTTTCTCATTTCCCCAGAGGGGCTCAACCACTGCTCTGCCCCAGGCCCCGCCCGCACTCCACCCCTTCCCCCAAGCCCTCCCCTCCACCCCAGGCCCTTCCCCCACTCCACCCCTTCCCCCAAGGCCCCACCTCTACTCCACCCAAGGCCCTGCCCCCACCCCACCTCTTCCCACCCCTGCCTCTTCCCGCCCCCTCCCCTGAGCACGCCCTGCCTCACTCCGCCTCTTCCTGCCCTCACTCCTCTCTCTCCCCCCCCCCAGTGCCTCCTCCCACCGATGAACAGCTGATCAGCAATGGGCAGGAGGCACTGGGGAGGAGACGGGGAGGAGCTGATCGGCGGGGCCCGCTAGTGGGTGCTGAGCACCCACTATTTTTTTTTCCATGGGGGCACCAGGGCGGGAGCACCCACAGAGCCAGCACCTATGGTTCCCAGTGTAACCTAGAGCAGACAGGAGTTGTTCTAAGCTACAGTGGCAACCTCCCAAGCTGTTTACAGGCTGATCTACAAATGGGAATTCTGTGTACATCACCGGCGCTGCCCACTTGCTCCTCACATGCCTGCTCCTACCACCAGCCCTGCTCCAGATGTGCCCCCATGGCTGTCACATACAATGTGGAATTCTCCTCTGGACAGTAAAAGGGCAGCGTGCAGGGGCTGTAGCAGGAGGGAGATCCCTCCCCAGGAGCGCACTGGTGAATCTGGATCATGGTTTCCAAGCCACGAGGGGAGAGGAACTGGGGCACTACGAGGATGCTATTGGAAGGGTACATGCTTTGCCGGGTAAATATGGGTTGTTAGGTTTCTTTGTACATGTAGAGAGAAGGTGAAGAGAGAGCCGCTGTGACTATTAACCGCAAGCTGGTCCAATCTGACTCGCCTTTAGCTACTGCTCTTTGCAAGCTGTTTGCATGGCTATGAGGCAATTAGCCAACGTCATTACGAGAGCGCTCGCTGAAAGAGATGGCGGAACATCGGTAAATAGCGCGTTCATAGACACAGTGCCAGTAGATGGCGCTCAAGAATACACAGCTTACTTCCTAGGCTTTGGAGGACCAATAAAAGGGAACATCTATGGTGCAGCTGGACAGCCAGACTCGTGCAAGCAGGGCTTGACTAAAAATGGTATTATGGACATTGCAGCTGAAGCTCTCAAGCCTGCCTAGATTGAAAGGCCGAGCGTCAACCCGAGCTGCAGTGTCCAACGGCTGTTTTTAATGTGCTAGCTCAAGCAAGCATGAATCTGCCTCCCTAGGCCGGGAGGTTCGCTCCGAGCGGCAGGGTAGACATACCCCGAATGGCTTCCTGCGTGCAGCTCTGAATCATCCAATAATTGTCACGAGAAAATTAGCGCTAGGCCGTGACCATCGGCTGGGAGGTATTCCAGGAGCGGGGAAAGTGGCGATGGTTATCGGATCAATTGCGTCAGGTCAGGTGTGTGCACATGCTCATATGCCCCCCGCCCCAGACCTGTGCATATGATATGCAACCACTCCACACATACCAGCGCCCTCCCCCCTCCCCCACACACAATCAGCCTCCCCGCTAGACAGTGCCCCTGCAAAATTAATTTGCTTCTTGTGCCCATATAAGACAAGGACGAAAACGGAGGGGGGAAATCTGTACTAAGAAGCAATATTTAAACTAAAAGATTTTGTCATTGTAACAATCAGCTCTTGTACTGATGTCCCATGTACTGATTGTGCAGCCAGCCGGCCTGCAGCTCCCTTCTCCTTCAGCACAGCCCTGATGGCTGCTTTCTTAAGTGCCCGTAGTTAATTAGGCAGAGATCCTCAAAGGGATTTAGGTGCCAAAAGCCTGTTCAGTTCAACTGGAGCTGGGAGTCTAAGTACTTCTGCAGATGTGGGCCCCGTGGGCAGCCCATCTGCCTAGAGCTGCCACTGTTCACCTGGCTCCTTTCACGGCTCCCATCTGACACGACTCAGCTTCTGACTCCTTGACCCCTTATCTACTCCTGGGAACCCTGAGCTGCTTGTACCCATGGTATTCCCCGTTCCTGCCAGCTTGCTTTCAGGAGCGTGGGCTCAGAGGCCTGCAAGCGACCACAGCTGTTTGTGTGACGTGGCCGATCCATCCCACTCCGGCGGGCTCTGGCAGTGTGCAGCTGTTGCTGGTAGCGCCAGAGCCAGGCCCTGCCAAGCCGCCTGGGAATCAGTTGGCAGGAGATCAGAGGTGAGGGGCCGGCAGGTTGTGTGGAACACAGGCAATTTGCTACTTGCATGCTTCTGCCTGTGGCGAAGCCGCGTTAAGTCGGGGCCAGAGGCAGCCTGACCTCTCATGCTATTTGTGGCTGAGCTGGGAACAATGAAGGAAAGGTGCCAGGGCTGGGTGTATCAACTCCCAACTGCAACGCACTTTGTCTGCATGAGCAGGCAATGGTGGTTTCCATCATGCCAGGGCTGGGGTTGGTAGGGCCAGACAGATAGACAGGAGAGGGCAGAGCACTGCAGGAAGGGCCTGTGTGCGCAGAGAATGCTGGCCCAGACTCTCCGCTCCCGTATCCCAGGGTAAATCAGGAACCATTCCTGGCGGGCACTAGAGTTACCCCAGAATCCAGCCCCATGTCTCTGGGCTGGCCATGTCAAGAGGTTCATACCAATCAGAAGGCTGGAAAGGGCTCTACTGAAATGGATCTGGGGTAAACGGCAGGGTATTTTTCACACACGTTAGATCAATGGCTTTGTGCTGGCTATGTCTGGATGATAACGGCTTGGGGACCCTTTTGCCTCTAGATCGCTGTTCTGATTTGGGGCCAGATGGGGCGTGACAAGAAGCTTGAGTCCAGCTGACAGCTGTTTAATGGCCCACATGTGTAATGAGCTCGTGGGTCTCAGGTCAGCGTCCGCATCACCAAGACTATCACAGTGGGCACTAAGTGGCTTTCCAGAAAGAGGCCGGGGGCTGAATGGCCCATGGAGATTGACCTTCCCGCCTGGCCCCAAAGCGGGGCTCCTCCAGGTAAGGTGTGAGGCATGTTGGCCTGGCAGTGGGCAGGAGTACCCAGGCAGTGCCAGAGCTATCTAAACCGAGCTCTAACACCCCAGGGTGGGCAGTCCAGCACCTTGTATCCCTTGAAAGGAAAAATAAAAACAGGACCCACTGTCCCATCAGTGCTGATCCCTAGCAGCTGGCTGAAAACGGTCCCCATGCCTATCAGAGGCTAAAATACATGTCTAGGGTGTTTTGCTCCTGTTAGCCCTACAGACCCAGCCCAGCTACGGCACAGGCAACTGGAGTGTATCCCCATTAGCCCCACAGCCTGGAGCCCATTCAGACAGGTAGGGAAACAGCATCAACTTATTTCAGCGCTGGATAAGCTGCATAGACACCTGTGGTGGGCCTCCCAGAGCCCAGACTAGAGTGCCCGTCGTGCTGATCTCCAAGCACAGGATCAGGCCTCCAGACCACGTACCCAGCTAGGGCTGCTGGAAATGGTGGTTTTGATGTAAGGTAGATCTCAGCCCAGCAGCGGGAACTGGAGTGAGATCCCCAAACTCATGCCATGCAGGTCCATCAGCTGGCCATGACTTTTGGTCACTCCTGGTCTGATCCACATCAGATCCAATGGCTTAGAGGAGGATCTCAGGACCAGTCCCTCAGTGTTGTAGTGGAGCAGTCCTTTAAAGCTATAGCAATGCAGTCAGTGGGCTAAGGACCCGTGTACCTGACCTAGCACGTCTGGAGGCATTTTCTAAGGTTCCTGGAAAAACACTGAGATTTGTTGCCAAAAAAGGTTTATAATATGAACAGCTGCCAGCCTCTCTGCAGCACCCAGTGCTAGCTCCCGCAAGAGCAGAACCTGCTCCCCCCCAAAGATTTAGGGTCAGTGGAAGACCAGGGAGCTCCTGGTTTTTGCCTTCTGTCAGTAACCCTGGGATTGCAGGATGAGGTTAATTACCCACACTTAGCAGCCTCTTTGCAAACCTGGCTTTACACTGCTTTTCCAGCCCAGCTCTGCAGGAATGGTCTGTTCAGAGCCCCTAGCCCAGCCAAGCTGCTGTTCAGACTTAGCCAGGGCCGGCTCCAGGCACCAGCTTACCAAGCAGGTGCTTGAGGCGGCCACTTCAGAGAGGGGCGGCACGTCCAGCTGTTCGGCGGCAATTCAGCGGACGGTCCCTCACTCCGGCTCGGAGCGAAGGATCTCCCGTTGAATTGCCGCCGCAGATCTCAATCGCGGCTTTTTTTGTTTGTTTGTTTTTGTTTGGCTGCTTGGGGCGGCCAAAACCCTGGAGCCGGCCCTGGACTTAGCCCTCCCTGAAGGCACCTCATTCCACATTCCCCTGGAAGCTCTGCCTGGACCATTTTTGAGTCGGAGTTTTCCCATGTACTGATTTACTGTGCAGCCAGCCACTGGCCCGGGTGGAGGGGAAAACAGGGAATGGCAGTATACACTGAGACACAGATGCTGCTCCGGAATAGCTCTCAGTATGTAGACAAGCCCTTGGATGGGGAGAAGGGGTGGCTATGTGAGGGGAAAGGCTCCAGAGGCAGCATACCCACTGGGTGGAGCAGTAGGCTGGAAACCTCTGATTTATACCTAATGCTTCCACTAGCTCACTTTCTGGCCTTGGGTAAGCCACTTCCTTTCTCTGTGCCTCAGTTTCCCCATCCTTAAAATGGGTATGCTGCTGCAGTAAAGTATGTAAAGTGCCTGGGGATTCTTGGCTATGAGCCACTCTAATAAATAATCATTCTATTTTTCTTACTTGGAAGGAAAAACACCCCCAGCTATGACCATGTGATTCCTTTACCAATGATCCAGAGGGTCATTATGGATTAGCAAATGCTGTGGAGTTGGTCCCGCCCCTACCCTACCCAGAGCTACCCGAGAATTCAGCAGGGAGAATATGCAGGATCGTGGCCTTTAAACATGATTAACAAGCTAAATGTGCAGCACTTTGGGTAAACTGTTCTTTTCTGCCAGCAGGTAGGCGGTTGTATAAAGGTCTCCGCTGCACCTTCCTTGGATTCTCCTCTCCACCCTTACTCCCACTGCTGCAACCCCCTGTGTTCTACCCCACCCCAAGAGACATCATTTACCTTTAACAAAGAGCAACAGGCTGAATATGATCAGCAAGGCAGCTAGTAGATGGAGCCCAGGGCTGGGTCTCAGCAGACATGAGTTCTATGCTCTGCTCTGCCATGGCCTGTTGGGTGATTCTGGGCAACTCACGTCACAGCCCTGTGCCTCAGTTTCCCCACCTGTAAAGTGGGGACAAAGATCCTGACCTCCTTTGTGAAGCACTCTGAGATCTATATACGAGTATCATATTATTAATAGGTTTCATCCGAAGAAGTGGGCTGTAGCCCACAAAAGCTTATGCTCTAATAAATTTGTTAGTCTCTAAGGTGCCACAAGTACTCCTGTTCATATTATTAATAATATTTAATAGGCCAGGGAGGTGAAGGTCAGTTCCACCCAGCCAGAGGAAACTGATCGCCAATGGACAATGAGGTTCTAGCCCCTCACGAACCGATCTACTTGATGGGTTAAACAGATGCTCTCAGGATGATGTGTGAAGCATTTCAGGCTAATGGATACCAGAGCCCAATCCTGTAAGGAGCTGAGCACCCTGAGCTCTCATGGACAGTGAGGGGTGCTCAGCATATTGCAGGATCAGGACCATATATTCTGGGGGTGCCAAGCCCCCTCCCCCCCTTCACCCTGCCAGGATGGGGATCACCAGGGATCCAAGATGTCTCTGGAGAGAGGCACAAGTCCCATGGTTGAGGATTTACACGCCAGCCTGGCCTTTCCTGGCCAGCAGTGCTATCGTTGTGGACAGGCACGGATTGGCGCTCTCTCTTTCTTGGCATTGTGCCGAACAACAGGATCCTGGGAGGCCAAGATAATGACCACCCGAGTCCAAAGCAGATCTGGAATGCAGAGGGGGACAGGGGACGGACCTTCGATCTCACTCCCTGCCCTGTCTCCACACCTCCAACACGCCTGCTCACTTTTGGGAGCAGATTTTCAGCAGAGCTCTGCACAGCAGGTGCTGAGCGGGTTTGAGAGTCTGGCCCATATTGTGCAGAGGTCTCTGGGTCACAGGGCCCTGCAAGAGGGGGAATGTAAGGCGGCAGGGGAATAATAGGGGATCCCACCAGGCATATTTCAGAACAGGAATGAAACCAACATGCTAACCTCAGGAGAGAAAACGCAATGATAGTGCAGCAAGGCAGCAGGTTACCAGAGAGGCAGCGATCGGTACCCGTAACGCTAACCTGTGGCTGCACAAAGTCGGCCTCAGCAGAGAAGACAAAGACTGGTGATGCAGCAAAAGCACCTTTCCCGGGAGGTGGCCCGTCTCGTACATCAGCAGGACAAAATGCACGGCCGGTGCCTGCTCCATGTGCAGAGGACGGCAGGCTCCAGGGCTGTCCACCAGCCCCCTTTCAGCTTCCCAAAATCTAACCAGCGCATGCCTCCTATTTTAAGGGGCTCTCTCCACCCTCTCGTGTGGCTGGTGGCCCCTTGCCCTGGATGGTCAATAGCTTCAGAGGGAAAGAGAGCACTGTGACAGACTGGCAACAGCCTGAACCAACCCGTGGAATGAAGAAACTTTCTTGAATGACAGTTAATCCCTTTGGGGTCCATTGCATTAAAAAGACACTGCCCCAATAGCATGGGACTCCTCTAGGAGGAGAGGGATGCTGATGTAGTTCTTCTGTTATCAGTCCTTTGAAGCCACCCCCCGGAGAGGCGTCATGTACTGGTTCAAACTGCATTCTCCAGGGCCCAGACAAAGAGAAGGATTTTGGATAAATAGCCTGGTTTTTAAGTGGCTCGGGGCCTTTTTCCTGATCCAGCAAACGGACCGGACCTCTGGTCCACAGAGGGCCCCAATGCTTCGGGAAGGGTTGGAAGGACTCGGCCTGCCAAGGACCCATAAGACTGTGCTTGTTCTGAGCTGGCGCTGTGATGAACCTGTGACCACCAAGGAAACCCCATGGGTGGGGTGTTGAGGGACGGGTCGCGCCCGTGTTGCAGTTGGGGTGATCTCTGGCCAGGTTATTAACATGCACATAGGTTCTTTTATTGTGTTTAGTATGTTTTCTCTGTAGTGTTTTCACTGGGAGAATAAACCAGGCTTGCCTACGGCGTGCTGAGTGGGAAGCTGAGAACTGCAGCAATTCACCTGGTAACCATTTCGAAAGGGAAAGCTAGCAGGTGTGCTTGGGCAGCGTGTCTCCGGGAAGAACACAGTGAAGGCAGGGAACCACGCAGCCTGGGAAGTGCCCCAGTCAGAAGGGAGTGAGACGCGAGTCTCTACCCAACAAAGGCAGCAGCTGGGGAGCCAGAAGTCTGCGAGCAGGTGCCCGAGCTGGGCCACGGTGGGGAAAGAGATATGCGCAGTTGCCCTGACCTGTGACAATCACATTAGAGGTGGACCCAACCCTTGCCTCCAAACACACTCAGACTTTGGGTCCGGTTCAAGATTTCCCAAGCAGGGCAGGGCATCACCTCACTGGACGACACGGAGCTGACACACCCACAGCGCTGCAGACTCACAATCAAGGGGGGTAGAAAGAAATCAAATTACCTGCCGTCTGCTGGAAACCCTGCATAGGCAGTAAGGGCGAGATTGGCCAAAGTGCTCAGAACCCAACGAGCTGAGATCTTTGGAACCCCCGGCCGGCCCATGCAGGCCGGGAACTGCCCTGGGAGAGACATTTGCTACAAAGCAACAATCGTGGACCATGCATTCTTTGCAAGATCGCGATACTGCTAAGAGCAAAGTGGCAACTTGCCTGCCAAATGTGCATTGGCCCACTGCATAATATGTGCCATCTAATTGCACTATCAGAAAGTATGGAAGGACTTAGAGAAAAGCAACCTCATTCTCTTCTCCCACACATCAGTTTCACTGCAGCGTAACTCCACTGGGGCCAGTGTGGTTACTCCTGATTTACAGCAGAGCAAGGGAGATCAGAATCAAGCTGTTTGCCCATTCAGGGCCAGGGCGTTGGCATGTTCCCCTCTCCTGAGGCGGTTGTTTGTTTGTGATGCTAGGATTTTGTTGTTTTTATTGTTTGGTAGTGGTTGCGGTTTTTTTTAGAAAGTAGCATTTAACCAGCATTTATTGCAGTGAGATGTCTTTCCAAACTAAATGTAGCAAGGGCCAAAATATGCATCCCAAATGAGCGCTTCTGGGGGGCTGTTTTTCCAAGCCAAGACACGGTGTCCCCTGGCCCTTCCTGCCAAATCTCAGCCTGACACCGCTCTCGAGAGTTTGTGCAGACGTTTATAGAGACATTTGCTTCCAAAAAGTTGTAATTATTACCAGGACTTTGTTTTATTTCCAGACAGAGGCCCACATCACACAACACAGGCATGTGCATCCCGCACCCATGCACGTCCGACCCACGCGCATACATGTCCTGTACATGCCTGTGTCCCACACGCATCCCATGCACACATGCTCTGCTCCTCTGCCTACTGCACATGTGTGTCCCACACACGTATCACACTCACATGTGTCCTGCACATGGATCAGGCCAGGGCTGCCGGTGGAGCACATCACGTCTGTGTCATTCTGGGCTTTTGGCCCGGCCCGCTGGGAGTGGTATTGGGCCCCCCGTATGTGAGGACTCTCTGGTACAATTCCATCCCTCTCACTGGAAGGGGAGGCCCAAATGTTCCTGACCTGAAGATCTGACTGGGAGGGAGCAGATGCTGCCATTGCTGGGGAACATGGGGAGAGGAGATGTGGGAGGGGAGGTGTCATCATAACTGATCACTTGCTGTATCTCCTGTCGTCACCTCTTTCCCCCACTCCATATTCCTTTAACGCATTCCTTCCCTGGCCCCCTTCTACTGCCCAGATTTTCCCACATGCCTATAGGCCATGCTGGGTCACTTAGCAGCAGGTCGTTGGAGCACCAGTCTCTCTAGCCTCCTGTGTTCTGTCCACATGGAGGCCACACCACCAAAAGTCCTAAGATGGCAGAGGTCACCCTGAGCAATTCCACAAAAGCCTGAACCTGGGCAGGTCTGGGGAGAGGGACCAGACTTCTCTCCAAAACATTTCTCCCCTCCCCCCAGTCTACCCCCCAGTCCTGCTCTAAATGTAACATTCTCCCCAACGCGCTAGGGCAGGGATAGTCAATTATTTTTGGTCAAGGTCCAAATTTCTTGGTGAAGGTCCAGACTCCAGAGAAAATAATAAGTAAAGAGAAAGATTTCAGGGTCCATTCATAAGCATCTGGCGGTCTGGATTTGGCCCCCGGTCTGCCTATTGACTACCCCTGCTCTAGGTGTTCTTCAAAGAAATACAGAAGCGCTCCCTGCACAAGCCAGATTCTCCTCCAACTAGGAAATGTGAATTCCCCTTGCAAACCGGACTTGGAGAATCACATTCATTTCCATAGGAATCTGTGCTGCAAAACTGAAACCCTGCGAAAGCAAACCATTACAGCAATGTTACAAGGATTCCAGACATATCTGCTACCTCTTGCCTGCGGGCATGTGTGTTAGTGGCCACGGCAGACATGATAACTATTCCTTAATGCTAACTCAGACCTTGTTTTGCACGTCAGACGTTACCTCTTTGCATGCATAAGTGTGGCTGTTGGAACTCGTCTGTTCTTTTTATGATTCCAGAGCTTCAATAAACTTTTAATTATTTACGTAAACGTCCGGATTGGATCGCTTGTTCCGCGGATCCCAAGGGAATTCTGAGTGAAACGTCCGCTCCAATCCTGGTGTCTGCGGGCTGGGTTACAGAGTGGGGCTACGCTTTGCCCCCTGATCTACAGGGGAACAGGATTGGAAATCCAGTCTGAGCTCCGACTGTTGTAACTTGGGAGGACTGTCTGGTTTGTGCATGTGTCCCTCCAGCAGAGCCACCCATGTGTTGCTTGGCCGGGCGTAGGCTCTGGATGCTCCCTGGGCGAGGAATCACACATGCCAGCTTTGAGGGCCAGAACCCGAGTCCTGCTGCAACTTGGGTCAAGCCCTGTCAGTTTGCAGCATGGACGCAGGTCAAGCTGCAGACTCGAGTCAGAAGGTTGTGAGACCCAGGGCCAGCAACTGGAAACCCAGGTTTACAATGCAGTGTGGATGCTCATGCACGGGCTTGGAAACACCAAGTGCCCAAGCCTGGGTCTTAGTGCGCAGGGTAGACAGCCCTTGAAAAATCTGCAACTCAGTGTCTCTGGGTATTGAGCTTCAGTCAATGGGAGTCAGGTGAAGAAACAGGGCACCTCCTTGTGCTGTATGGTGGCTCTGCCACAGCCTTGCCTCAGTTTCCCCCCTTCTCAGGCTCCTGCCAACTCCAGAGCCTGGACTGGCTGCAGCAGTGGTTTGGGCCTTTGGTGAAGTCCTTAACAAATACCCACCCCTTCTGGGGAAACAGAGTTCCTCAGCCCATGCGCAAAACAAAACAAAAAATCTTAGCCCCAGTCGCAAACTGGGCCCAGCCCCTCCTTCCCATGGAGTCGATCGTCTCCCTCCAAATCTGCTGCCCACCCTCAGAACTCAGCTTCCAGCCCTTCGCAGACTCTTTTCCATCTTTCTGCTGACCCCCTTTGGGTGGCTCACTGCTTTTTCTTCCCAAGCAGGCACTCCCAGACCTTCCTACCTGGAGTCTTCCACAGGCCTCTGCCTGCCTTGTGCTCCCCTCTGACTCCCCACAGCCTTTTGTAGCCACCACTTCCCCTTTCTTCCCAGAGCAAGATGAGCATGAGACCTGATTGGGTCACATGACTTTCATTTTCCCCACCTTGGGGAGGAGAGTTGGCTAGGTCACAGATGGGGCCGAGCCCCATCTCCCTTTCAAGGGAACAGCCACCCTCTGACAGGTGCTTAAACACCTTTAAAAACCTGGTCTTAAGTGATTTGCCCACGGTCCCACAGGAGGTCTGTGGCAGATTTGAACCCAGACGTTACAAGACCCAAGCCAGGAACCTAAGCACTCAGTCAAGGTGTAAAGGAGTAAACTACAGATCCTAAACCTCAAGCTAAGCCAGGTCCAACCCCCGTAGGACCCGAAGAGGAGGTGGGAGAGACAAAGCCATCAGCTGCAAGGCAGATCGACACACTGGGCCTGTCCGTCTGCAAGCACAGCTGTCCAGACACACTGTTATGCCGGTGTGGCTGCTTGCCACCACCAAGGAATATCCCAAGGAAAGCAACAGCCTCAGCTCTCTTATTCATCTTCACCACTTTACTCCTGCTGCAAAGAGCAGAAGATTTTGCTGATGGTGGAGCAGTTGCTCAGGCAGATGGTGTTTCCTGCAAGCCAGTACTGGGACAAAGGGCCGGCCTTTGTACCAAAGGCACCTCAGAACCCCCTCCTCTTTCATTTCTTACTTTGCTGTGACTTCCACAGCTGGCTCATGGCATTTTGTTTAGTCCACAGACTCAATCCCGCCAATGAAAACCAACCATGTAGAGATGGTTCTAGGCATTAGCATGTGAAACTCCAGGATCAACATGGAGGCCTCAGGGCCAGCTAGATGCAGAGGTGCCCACAATCTGAAGAGTGGCCCAACCCGCTCCCCGGAAGAGCTGTCTGTTTGTACATTAGGTTTGCAGATTGCTTTGGCAATCATAAGACACCTGCAGAACGGTGGCCCCGAGAGGAGAAAATTCTGTCATAAGCTGACACCTGCTTAGAAACTGAGACAGGGCCAGGACCTTGCCGTTCAACTCGCTTGTCTCCGAGACCTTGTGTTCCAAGCTAGACTGAATCAGAGCAGGAACAATCCCGTAACAACGTGGGGTTGAAATACGTTGAACACACTCAAGCAGGAATGCAAAGCAATCATTCGCTCCAAGGTGAGAACTGGTTTGGATGGAGATGGCGCTCCACACTGACTTATATTGAGAAAAGGCTTGGCAGGTGTCTGGATGGAACATGGATTTGGTTTCTATAGTATTCAACCTGTCCCAAAATAGTTTCAACCCTCCTGCGGCATGGCATGAGTCAACCACTAGATGCCTGGGCTTGGGAAGAAGGTTCTTCTAGGGGCAGGTTATTCCAGAATTGCCCACTTGCATGTTTCCTGGGCACCGTTGGACATGTGACATTGGACTAGATGGTCTGATCTGGTCTGACAGGTACTATGATGACTTAGATACAGGGGCAAACTAACCCTTTCTGTTGCTCTGGTCCAACAAGAAACCAGTTGCCATGCCCCCTCCCCATCCATGTAAAGGCAGGAATTGAAAAACTTGCCCCTGTGCAGGCCGTCACCTTGTATGGGAGGACACTGGGTATACTGCCACTGAACTGGGCAAGCAGGAAAACAGCAGCATATGCAAGAGGGTGCTGGACAGAGTCCAGGGTACCAGAGGTAACCAAGGCACAAGCCAATCAAATCCTCATGCAACTGGGAAACATGTAATGCAATGGGACAAGCAGCTGCGTCCCTTCCCCCTCTCACTAGGACATCTTGTACCTATATACCTATCCAGGTATAGTTCAACTGGGGCGTCTTTCTAGTGTAGACATTTTGTGACTCCCAGAGAGTGGGTTTGTGTCCCAGGGATTGAGGGACTTGCAAGTGTTATTATAAATGAGATAGACACTGTTTCCTAACTGGAGAGTAATGACCCCCAGGATGGGGGGTGTCATAAGAACCAGTTGGGGGGCTGAAAGGTGCTGAAAATGTTGTTACAATTTAAAGCAAAGCAAATCTCGCTCCCCCACCACACACGTATCCTCGCCTTTCAAAGTCAAGTGTTCTCTGCCACCCTCTTGAAGCACCCACCCAAATACACGATAAAGGCTCAGTGTTCTCATTGGTACATGTTTTACTCTGACTTTTATAGTACATGTACCATAGAAGTGTCGGGCTGGATGGCACCTTAGGAGGTCATCAAGTCCAACCCCCTGCGCTGAGGCAGGACCAGCCCTGACAAGTGTATGTCCAACCTGCTCTTAAAAACCTCCAGTGATGGGGGATTCCACAACCTCCCTTGGGAGCCTGCTCCAGAGCTTAATTCCCCTTAGAGTTAGACCGTTTCCCCTACTATCGAACCTCAATCTCCCTAGCTGCAGATTAAGTCCATTTTTTCTTGTCCTACCTTTAGTGGACAAGGAGAATAACTGATCATCGTCCTCTCTATAGCAGCCCTTCACATATTTGAAGGCTGTTATCAGGTTCCCCCTCCATCTTCTTTTCTTAAGACTAAACAGACTCAGGTTTTTTAATCTTTCCTCACAGGCCAGGGTTTCTAAACCTTTTAGCATTTTGGTTGCTCTCCTCTGGACTCTCTCCAATTTGTTCACATACTTCTTAAAGTGTGGGACCCAGCACTGAACACAGTACTCCAGCTGGGGCTTACCTTCCATGTCTTATATACACCTCTCTGGTTAACACACCCCAGAGTGATATTAGCAATTGCATCGCACTGTTGACTCATATTCAGTCTGTAATCCACTATTACCCCAGATCCTTTTCATCCTCCTGCTTTGAGCAGGGGGTTGGACTAGATGACCTTCTGAGGTCCCTTCCAACCCTGATATTCTATGATTCTATGATTAGTACAATCATCAAGCCAGCTATTCCCCACTTTGTAGTTGTTCATTTGATTTTTCCTTCTTAAGGGTAGCACTTTGCATTTGTCTTTACTGAATTTTATCTTGTTGATTTCAGACCAATTCCCCAATTCATCCAAGGTCATTTTGAATTCTAATCTTGTCCTCCAAAGTGCTAGCAACCCCTCTCAGCTAGGTGTCATCCACAGATTTCATATATACCCTCTCCACTCCATTATCCAAGTCATTAATGAAAATATTGACTAGTACCAGACCCAGGACTGACCCCTGCAGGACTCACTAGATACATCCTCCCAGTTTGACAGTGAACCACTGATAACTACTCGTTGAGTACTGTCTTTAACCACTTCATTTAGACCACATTTCCCTAGTTTGCCTATGAGACTGTCATGTGGGACTGTGTCAAAAGCCTTACTAAAATCAAGCAATCTCACGTCTATTGCTTCCCCCCATCCACTAGGCCAGTAACCCTGTCAAAGAAGGAAATTAGGTTGGTTTGGCATGATTTGTTCTTGTCCAATCTACGCAGGCTGTTCCTTATAACTCTATTATCCTCTAAGTGTTTACAAACTGATTGTTTAGTTTGTTCTGGTGATCTTTCCAGCTACCAAAGTTGGGCTAACTGCTCTATAGTTCCCTGGGTCCTCTTTGTTCCCCTTTGTCAAGATGGGTACTGTGTTTCACTCCTCTGGGACCTCACCCTCCTCCAGGAGTTCTCAAAGGTAACTGTTAACAGTTCTGAGATTGTAAGAGGGTCATTGTCAAAGTTCAGAGCAACTGCATTTGTATTCCCCTTCCATGGTCCAGCAAGAAAACCCGCCCAAGTAGGGTTGCCACCCGTCTGGATTTTATCTGGGCAGTCTGGTTTTTTACTTCTGTGTCCAGGTGCCATTTAGGGTTGCCAGGTGCCCAGTTTTCGACCGGAAAGTTCAGTTGAAAAGGGGACTTGGCAGTGTCCAGTCAGATGTATTGATCGGACACCAGAAGCCTGGCTACCACGGGGTAGGGGGAGGCGCTGGCACTGGCACCAGCCCCTGCTCAGCTGGGGCCACTTCCGACCTGTAGGCAGGCTCCTTGTCAGGCTGCAGCAGCTCCCATCCCAGCTCCAGAGCAGAGGGACTCCAGCCTGCCGGGGGGGAGGGAGGTGGAGACGGTCCAGCGAGTGACTGGGGGTGGGAGAGGAGTGAGTGTTGGGGGCAGGGTCTGAAGGGAAAAGGTGGTTTGGAGCAGAGGCTTTGTGGGGAGAGGCGGAATGGGGCAAGGCCTTGGGGAGAAGAGGTGGGGCAGGGGCGGGGCCTCGGGGGTCTGGTTACCAGCAATTAGAAAGGTGGCAACCCTACACCCCAGGCTCCCAGCTCCTTAACCATCTCCTCTCTTGGGCAGAGATGTGCATCTCTCTCCCTCCTGATTGGGGGTTTTCCAGGCTGCACAGTTCCCTGCCTACACCGTGAACGCTGCAGCAAGTCAAACTGCCAAAGCCAGCCAGCGTCACCTTCCCAGAAGCTAGAGACGGTGTTATTGCCCACAGTCAAGCTACCACACAGTTCTTTTTAAACAAGCACATTTATTCTTAAGGTAAAAGCAACACAGAAAAGTACATATTCAACCCAATAAAAGAACCTCCACGCATGCAGCGATCACTCCACCTCCAGCAAAGGCTCTGGCTGGTGAACAGACCTTCAGACCCCACACAGGTTTTTTTCCTGTGATTACCGGGTCATAACACCTTTTTCTCAGGACGAGAACCCCCACAAATCTGTGAGTCACTGCTTTCTGCAGTGTGGAGCTTTGATCTCCAGCGACCATGAACAGGTAATCAGCCAGACGACAGTCCCCTCCTCAGGGCAAAGCTTCAAAAGGCCGGGTTTTTGCACAACTGGGGGAGGGGGAGCTACATTGTTTGAAGGAGTCCTTTGAAGACTTTTACCACTTCCCAGGATTTACATGAGTCACATCTCTCTCCTAGAGACATTACCGACAATCCCACAGTAATACAGAATCATTTGCGTTTTTAACACCACGAACCATAGATACTTAGGCTTCGTCTACACTGACCTTTTGTTGGCAAAACTTTTGTCAGTCATGGGTGTGAGAAAAACACCTCCCTGACCAACATAAGTTTCAGCCACAAAAGTGCCGGTGTGCACAGCGCTACGTCAGCGGGAGACGCCGCTCGTTGGGGGTGGTTTAATTATCCCGGCAGGCGAGCTCTCTCCAACTGGCATAGAGCAGCTACACAGGAGACATTACACAGCACAACTGTGCCGCTGTAAGGTCTCCCCTGTAGACATAGTCTTAAATGTAATAAGGTTTAACTTCCTTCAGGAAGGCTTGTCTGGGGTATTTCAGGAATTTGCCTCATCTGTCAGAGTCATGAACGTTTTTGACTTTGAATAAGGGGTGGCCAAGCTGACCAGATAGAAAAACACTGGCTTGGACGCAAATACCCCCAGCTTGGGACTCATCCTGCCCCTGCCTGTAGCTCTGTTGCTGTTGCTGAAAAGACACAGGAGGACAATGAAGGCAAAGTTTGGCTCAGGGCGATAAATCTTCCCTTTCTCGTGCCCAGTCATTGTCTATTGTCTCAGGAACTCGTCTGTCTGTCCTGGCACAGAAGGGAGAACAATTGGCAGGGTTGAGTAACATCCAATGTGTTTGGAGAAGAGAATAATGAAAAGAGGGGGAGAGGCCAATTAGAATTGGGTGGAGACGGGGGCAAGGGGAGGTGGCTCCATTGTTGATGTGCATTCAGCATCCGCGGCTATTCAGCCCTTGTTTACTCTGTGCAGTCGCCAGTCGGGCTCGCTTGGCCTCCTTTGAGAGGCCTGCTGGGAAGGGCGGAACGTCTCTTTCCCTCCTTTTGTGCAGAGGTTGGGTAGAGGGTGAATGATACCGGATGGAGGTGTAATTGTGTTTTGGAAAAAGACTGAATGGGCCTTGCCAGTGGATTTGGGGTCAGGAAGTAGGGCTGTCAACCTTCCCGGTTTGGCTGGGAGTTTCCTGGAATCGCCTCGATCTCCCGGAGGCTACTGAAACCAATCCAGGAGATTTTAGGCCACTAAAAGTCCGGCGTTGGTCCCGCCCCAAGCGCCAACTCTGCATCTCCCACTGGCTGGGAACAGCGGGCAATGGAAACTGCCCCTGAGTCTAAGAGACAGATGTGCCAGTCACTTCCAGGAGTCACCCGAGGTAAGCACCACCCGGTCAGCGCCCGCACCACTCACCCCCTCCTGCACCCCACCTCCGAGCCCCCTCCAGCACCCAAACTCCCTCCCAGAACCTGCACCCCTCACCCCCTCCCACACTCCACCCTCTTGCCCCAGCCCTGAGCCCTCTCCAGCACCCAAACTCCTTCCCAGAGCTTGCAACCCACACTTCCTCCTGCACCCCATCCCCCTGCCCCAGCCCTGAGCCCCCTCCTGCACTCAAACTCCCTCCCAGAACTTGCACCCCTCACCCCCTCCTGCACCCCACTCCCCTGCCCTAGCCTGAACCCCCTCCAGCACCCAAACTCCCTCCCAGAGCCTGCACCCCTTTCCCCCTCCTGCACCCCACCCCCTGCCCCAGCCCTGAGCCCCCTCCAGCATCCAAACTCCCTCCCAGAGCTTGCACCCCACATTCCCTCCTGCACCCCAACCTCCTGCCCCAGGCTCAGCCAGGAGCCTCCTCCCACACTCCGAACCCCTCCGCCCCACCCGCGCAGCCCAGATCCCGCACCCCCTCCCACATCCCTACCCCCTGCCCCAGCCCGGTAAAAGTGAGTGAGGGTGGGGGAGAGCAAGCGACAGAGGGAGGGGGGATGTAGTGAGCGAGGGTGGGGCCTCTGAGAAGGGGCAGGGCAGGGGGAGGGGCAAGGGTGTTTGGGTCTGTGCGATAGGACAGTTGGCAACCCTATCAGGAAGGAATTTTCCCCGGGGTCAGATTGACAGGGCCCTTAGGGGGTTTTACCCTGGGATCATCTGGGGATATCGCACCGAATCAATTCCCTGCCGTTGGGGCAGTGGTGGCAGGTTGGTCTCTCCTGTTCTCTGCCTGTTGCACACAGTCACTTTGTCTCCTGAGGGCTGTAATGCTTTGGTCTCATTCTGATTGTTGGGTATAGTGTGCTGGTGCTGGGTGATGTTGGTGGCCTGTGTTACCCAGGAGGTGAGACTGGATGCTCCGGTGGTCCCTTCTGGCCTGAAATGCTAGGATTCCGATGTCTGGCTCTGAGCTGGTTTAGGGCTTGCAAAATTGTCCCTAACGCGACAAAACCTCTTAACTCAAGTGCATGCTGCTTTTAACTGCAATGCCACCAATGCCTTCCCACAATTCCCCCCAGGTGCTCAGAAAGGACAGAAAAGTTCTCCCACAATTCCCTGGGAAAGAATTGCATGCCTCCCAATATTTCTAAAGCAGGCTGGGTCTCGCCACGCCTGGGGGGCACGGCGGAGGGGGTTGGGTGTCAGGCATCAGGGGACAGCACTACGGGGTCCCAGTAACAGCAGTCCAACTGCAAGGCCAGTGTTTTTGATCTGCACTAGCATTGCACCAGTCCACCCCCCAGACGAAGGACACAACGGGTTGGGAGCTTGGCTCACAACAAAGGCACTTGCAACAATGCTTGGCAAAGCTTATGCATTGTTGTCGGCGCTTCGGTGTGTGACCACAAGGGATGAAATTCTGGCCCCATTGAAGGCAATGGGAGTTGAGGCAGCGACTTCACTGAGGCTTGGATTGCACCCAGGGATACAAGTGTGGCAGGTGTTTGCAATGCCAAATTCTCTAGTATAGACCTGCCTACTCTGGCTTTAATAATTCTCCCATAATTAATAACCTTTTGATGCAGTCTGGGATCCTACAGCGTTTCCTTGCCTGTGATTAAACAAAGTACTCTCCTTGACACATTGCTTCTGACTTGAACAGCTACATTCCTTTTGCCGCAGTGGTGCTATTTCCAGTTTTGCTCTAGATAACTAGAATCTTCCCCTCTGCGTTTGCCGTCTCCTCTACCCGGTGCAGAGAATGCAGCAAGTGCAGCGATAAGATTTGTTAGTTAGCTCAAGGAAAGAGAGAAGTTTTTAAACACAACCACTTGTATCAATACGTTCCAGTTCTTACCCAGCAATGTCTGTATTGCCAATCCCAACAATTCAGAAGCCGTGAAATGGGCCCCCAAAAATCATGAGATTGGCTTCAAACTGCTGAGATTTTAACAGGGTTATGCTGAAAGGTGCTAATGGTTGCCAGCAGATGGGTCTCAGATTCAGAGACAATCACAGATCTCATTAAAGGCAGTGGGTGCTAAGCCCCTTCTTGTAGGCTCAATGGAAGGAGCAATTAAGCCTCTTAATGTAGTAAAGACAGCTGCAGACTTTGAGAGCAACTGCCCAAAGCAATGGGCCACATGGCATGGCAGAGCTAAGCTGTGCGGACTGAGGGGTTTCCAATGCAGACGCTAGAAGACTGAGTGCAGGCTGAGTGTGATGGCGCAGAAAGCCTGAAGGATCTGGGAGAGTGACTCCGAGCCCGCGTATCGTCAGCTTCTGATCCAGAAGGAAATAGCCCTGCAAGGCCCTGAGGTTTCGGCATCCACCCGGACCAAAGGGGCAGCAATAATAAATATTGGGTTCCTGCAATCCACCTTCTGGGTTTTGAGCCTTTAGGGGCAGGGCTGGTGCAAGGAAGTTTCGCGCCCTAGGCGAAACTTCCACCTTGTGCCCTCCTCCCTCCCCCGCCAGCCCTGCGGCAGCTCCCCGCCCCTGCCCCTCCACCATGAGGCACCCCCCCGTGGCAGCTCCCCCCTGCGGCAGCTCCCCACCCCAGCTCACCTCTGCTCTGCCTCCTCCCTGAGCACGCTGCCCCTGCTCTAACTCTCCTTCCCTCCCAGGCTTGCAGCACCAAACAGCTGATTGGCGCTGCAAGCCTGGGAGGTGGGAGAAGTGGAGCGGCGACCGCGCACTCGGGGAGGGGGCGTAGCAGAGATGAGCTGGGGAGGGGAGCTGCCGCAGGGGGGGTGTGCCTCAGCGGGGGGCGGGGGAAGCTGCCACAGGGCTCCCCACCCCAGCTCACCTCTGCTATGCCCCCTCCCCGAGCACACCGCCCCCACCGGCAATGACAATAATTGCATGGAGCGGCCGCTGCGCTGGGAGATGGAGTCTGAGCCGCACGTGTCAGCGCGCCGCCGGCAGCCTAGCCCAGGAGCGCTGTAAAAAAAAAATTGGGGGCACAGCTTTTTGGCGCCCCCAAATCTTGGTGCCCTAGGCAACCACCTAGTTTGCCTTAATGGTAGCACCGGCCCTGTTTAGGGGTCACATTTTCCAGCTTTCCTCCATGACCTCAAGGGTCTGGAAATTGACTTTATTTTGAAAGGAAAGCTGAGATCCTCCTGTAACCAGCTGACTCCAGCAGCTGGGGATTTCAGAAGAGCACCAAAGATCACGTGAGTTGGCAATGCTGCCATGGCTTAGGCCTGGTCTACACTACGGGTTTAGGTCGACTTTAGCGGCGTTAAACCGAATTAAGCCTGGACACGTCCACACAACGAAGCCCTTTCTTTCGACTTAAAGGGTCCTTTAAACCGGTTTCTTTACACCACCTCTGACGAGGGGATTAGCGATAAAACCGGTCTTTGCGGGTCGGAATTGGGGTAGTGTGGACGGAATTCGACGTTATTGGCCTCCGGGAGCTATCCCACAGTGCTTCATTGTGACCGCTCTGGACAGCACTCTCAACTCAGATGCACTGACCAGGTAGACAGGAAAAGACCCGCGAAGGTTTGAATTTCATTTCCTGTTTGCCCAGCGTGGAGAGCACAGGTGACCCCGCAGAGCTCATCAGCACAGGTAACCGTGATGGAGTCCTCCCAGGATCGCAAAAGAGCTCCAGCATGGACCGAACGGGAGGTACGAGATCTGCTCGCCATATGGGGAGATGAAGCAGTGATAGCTGAACTCCGTAGCAGTAAAAGAAATGGAAAAGTATTAGAAAAGATCTCCAAGGCCATGAAGGACCGAGGCCATAACAGGGACACACAGCAGTGCCGCGTGAAAATTAAGGAGCTACGGCAAGCTTACCACAAAGCCAGAGAAGCAAACGGAAGGTCCGGGGCAGAGCCGCAAACTTGCCGCTACTACGCGGAGCTGCATGCGATCCTAGGGGGTGCAGCCACCACTACCCCAACCGTGTGCTATGACTCTCTCACTGGAGAAACACACAGGGAAGACGGTTCGGGGAACGAGGAGGATGATGACGATGGAGGTACTGTAGGTAGCTCACAGCAGCAAGGAAGCGGAGAAACCGGTTTCCCCAACAGCCAGGATATGTTTGTGACCCTGGACCTGGAACCAGTAACCCCCGAACTCACCCAAGACCCTCAGGGCACACAGGAGACCTCTGGTGAGTGTAACTTTGTAACTATTTGTAAACATTACAAAAAAAAAGCAAGCGTGTTTAATGATTACTTTGCCCTGGCAATCGCGGCCAGTACATCTACTGGAAAAGTCTGTTAACGTGTATGGGGATGGAGCGGAAATCCTCCAGGGACATCTCCAGAAAGCTCTCCTGGTTGAAATGGGGTGATTTTATTAAGGGGACATTCAGAGGCGCCCGTTCCTGCTCTTCTGACCAGAAATGTTCCCCGCTGTTAACCACGCGGTGGGGGGAGGGGTGAAGTGATCATCCCAGAGAATCGTGTGTGTGTGTGGGGGGGGGGGGTTTACTTGTGTTTGTGCCGCATGTTAACCGGGAAACCGCAGCCACTCCTTTTACATTGAAACCCCATTTTAAATGGACAACCCAATTCATCCTTGATATGGGAAATGCGCTGCTGTTTGCAACCTTTCCCGCATGTTAAGAAGGTTAAAAAAGCCAAAACACTGTGGCCTACGATGGCTGCCTGCAAGCCGAAATATGCGACCTTGTAATGAAAGAGTGTACCCATTGTTCTCTAAAATGTGTCTTTTTTAACCACCTCTCCCTTCTCCTCCGCCAGCTGCAAATGTTTCTCCTTCGCAGAGGCTCGTGAACATTAGAAAGAGAAAACGTAGGACGAGGGACGAGATGTTCACGGAGCTGCAGATGTCCGCCCAGGCTGATAGAGCACAGCAGAATGCGTGGAGGCAGTCAATGACGGAGATGAGAAAAGCCCAATATGAACGAGAGGAGAGGTGGCGGGCTGAATCGCGGGAAGAACAGAGCAAGTGGCGGGCTGAAGACGATAGGTGGCGTCAGCTTGCAGACAGACGGCAAGAGGCAATGCTCCGTCTGCTGGAGCATCAAACTGATATGCTCGAGCGTATGGTTGAGTTGCAGGAAAGGCAGCAGGAGCAGAGACCGCCGCTACAGCCCCTGTGTAACCAACAGCCCTCCTCCCCAAGTTCCATAGCCTCCTCACCCAGACGCCCAAGAACACGGTGGGGGGGCCTCCGTCCACCCAGTCACTCCACCCCAGATGATCGCCCAAGCATCAGAAGGCTGGCCTTCAATAAGAGTTAAAGTTTTAAAATGCAGTGTGTCCTTTTCCATCCCTCCTCCCCCACCCATCCCAGGCTACCTTGGCAATTATCCCCCTACCTCTGTAAGGAACTAATAAAGAATGCATGAATGTTAAAAAACAATGACTTTATTGCCTCTGCAAGCGGGAGGGGAGGGTGGGGTGGGGTGGTTGGTTTACAGGGAAGTAGAGTGAACCGGGTCGGTGGGGGGGGTTTGGAGGGTTCATCAAGGAGAAACAAACAGAAGTTTCACACAGTAGCCTGGCCAGTCACAAAACTCGTTTTCAAAGCTTCTCTGATGCGCACCGCGCCCTGCTGTGCTCCTCTAACCGCCCTGGTGTCTGGCTGCGCGTAATCAGCGGCCAGGCGAGTTGCCTCAACCTCCCACCCCGCCATAAAGGTCTCCCCCTTACTCTCACAGATATTGTGGAGCGCACAGCAAGTAGCAATAACAATGGGGATATTCTTTTCGCTGAGGTCTGAGCGAGTCAGTAAGCTGCGCCAGCGCGCTTTTAAACGTCCAAATGCACATTCCACCACCATTCGGCACTTGCTCAGCCTGTAGTTGAACAGGTCCTGACTCCTGTCCAGGCTGCCTGTGTACGGCTTCATGAGCCATGGCATTAAGGGGTAGGCTGGGTCCCCAAGGATCACGATAGGCATTTCAACATCCCCAATGGTCACTTTCTGGTCCGGGAAGAAAGTCCCTTCCTCCAGCTTTCGAAACAGAGCAGAGTTCCTGAAGACGCGAGCATCATGTACCTTTCCCGGCCATCCCACGTTGATGTTGGTGAAACGTCCCTTGTGATCCACCAGGGCTTGCAGCAGCATTGAAAAGTACCCCTTGCGGTTTATGTAGTCGGTGGCTTGGTGCTCCGGTGACAAGATAGGGATATGGGTTCCGTCTATGGCCCCGCCACAGTTTGGGAATCCCATTTCAGCAAAACCATCCACTATTGACTGCACGTTGCCCAGAGTCACTACCCTTGCTATCACCAGGTCTTTCATTGCCCTGGCAAATTGGATCACAGCAGCCCCCACTGTAGATTTGCCCACTCCAAATTGATTCCCGACTGACCGGTAGCTGTCTGGCGTTGCAAGCTTCCACAGGGCTATCGCCACTCGCTTCTCAACTGTGAGGGCTGCTCTCATCTTGGTATCCTGGCGTTTCAGGGCAGGGGACAGCAAGTCACAAAGTTCCATGAAAGTGCCCTTACGCATGCGAAAGTTTCGCAGCCACTGGGAATCGTCCCATACCTGCAGCACGATGCGGTCCCACCAGTCTGTGCTTGTTTCCCGGGCCCAGAATCGGCGTTCCACGGCATCAACCTGCCCCAGTGACACCATGATTTCCACATTGCTGGTGCCTGTGCCTTGTGAGAGGTCTATGTCCATGTCAATTTCCTCATCACTCTCGTCGCCGCGCTGCAATCGCCTCCTCGCCTGGTCCGGGTTTCGCCTTGGCATGTCCTGGCTCTGCATATACTCCAGGACAATGCGCGTGGTGTTCATAGTGCTCATAATTGCCGCGGTGATCTGAGCGGGCTCCATGATCCCAGTGCTAGCTATGGCGCCTGGTCAGAAAAAAGGCGCGAAAGTAGTATCTGATGGACCAGGAGAAGGAGGGAGGGCGGGAGGGAGGGAGGGCCGAGTGACGACATGGCGTACAGGTACAGGAACAGGGAGAAACACAAACAACTGTCACACAGAATGGTCCCCCCAAAGATTAAAATGAAAACCCTGGGCTTAGCAGGCCATTGATTTCACGGAGGAAGGGGAAGCATATGAATACAGAACAAATCTATTTTTTACATCTTAAGGTGGCAGCCGACGGTGCAGCATGAGTGACAGCCATACCAGTACGACGATGACGGATACCAATCATAAAATACCATCATCTGCCAAAAGGCAAGGGGCTGCTGCTGTGTAGCAATGCAGCCCCACGTCTGCCAGCCCCACGTCCGCCAGCACCCAGCATCGCCCTCGGCCTCTTCTGGGTGCTTAGCAGACAATACTGGGCAATTGGCAGAAAATAGTATATTACGACTGGTAGCCATCATCATCGAAACAGTAGCATGTCTGCCCAGGTGGCCATGATTGACAGCCACACCAATACGATGACGACGGATACCAGTCATAATATACCATCGCCTGGCAAGGGGCTGGTGCAATGCAGCCCTACGGCTGCCAGCCCCATGGCTATCACTCATGCTACACCGTCTACCGCCAAAAGGCAGTTAGCAGCTGCTGCTGTGTAGCAATGCAGTCCCACGTCTGCCAGCACCCAGAGGACATATGGTGACGGTGAGCTCAGCTGAGCTGAGCGGGCTCCATGCTTGCCGTGATATGTTGTCTGCACAGGTAACCCAGGTAAAAAGGCGCGAATCTATTGTCTGCGTTGCTGTGACGAGGGGGGAGGGGCCTGACGACATGTACCCAGAACCGCCCGCGACACTGTTTTGCATCATCCGGGCATTGGAATCTCAACCCAGAATTCAAAGAAAAGGCGCGAACCGCTTCTCGGCTCTCTGAGCTGTGGCGCAAACGTAGTATCTGACGGACTAGGGGAAGGAGGGAGGGGGGCCGAGTGACGACATGGCGTACAGGCACAGGGAATTAAAATCAAGAACGGTGGCTGTGCATCAGGGAGAAACACAAACAACTGTCACACAGAATGTTCCCCCCAAAGATTAAACTGAAAACCCTGGGCTTAGCAGGCCGTTGATTTGACGGAGGGAGGGGGAAGCAAATGAATACAGAGCAAATCTATTTTTTACATCTTAAGACGACGGTGCAGCGTGACTGATAGCCCTCGGCATCTTTCTGGGTGCTTGGCAGCAAATACGGGGCGGCGTATGACGATGGTCTTCAGGCCTATTGCACAATCGGCTGCTCGGGGAAGACTCTGCTAATGTGCGATGACCCGACTTGTAATAGGACGGCTAATAGTCGTAATACACCATTTACTGCCAAAAGGCAAGCGCCACGGCTGCCAGCACCCAGATCGCCGATGAAGGCTACCAGTCTACTGCACCGTCTACCGCCAAAAGGCAGTTAGCAGCTGCTGCTGTGCAGCAATGCAGTCCCACGTCTGCCGACACCCAGAGGACATATGGTGACGGTGAGCTCAGCTGAGCGGGCTCCATGTTGTCTGCACAGGTAACTCAGGTAACCCAGGTAAAGAGGCGCGAATCTATTGTCTGCCGTTGCTGTGACGGGGGAGGGAGGGGCCTGACGACATGTACCCAGAACCGCCCGCGACACTGTTTTGCATCATCCGGGCATTGGGATCTCAACCCAGAATTCAAAGGGGCGGCGGAGACTGCGGGAACTGTGGGATAGCTGTGGGATAGCTACCCATAGTGCAATGCTCTGGAAGTCGACGCTAGCCTTGTACTGTGGACGCGGTCCGCCGACTAGAGCACCTAGAGCATTTTATTGTGTGGACACACACAATCGGCTGTATACAACCGATTTCAATAAAACCGGCTTCTATAAATTCGAACTAATTTCGTAGTGTAGACGTACCCTCAGTCGCCTTACGATTTTCAGTCCCAGGATGCATCACTTGTCCCCTGCTAGCGCGAGGAACGCTTCCTAGGTCACTGCCCTGGTGCATTTAATTCTTTTGGAAGACACCCGTGCTGATGTTTGGGTCACAGAGGACTGTTGACACTGCTCTGAGGCCTTGTGGCTATACAAACTGGAAAGCAGGGCCCTGCCATACGTCCAGTCGGAGTGACCTTTCCATCCAGCTCATCTAACCAGTGTGCCTCTGCTGTACCCTCAATGCTGTTCTCCGGGTGCAGTAGGGTGGAGCAGTGCCAGGGCTATTTCCACAGGGGATGCTTTCAGCAGAGTAACATACCAGAGATCAGTGGTGCGCACTCGTTTGGTGACCAGACAGCCCGTCCTACCCGCTGTTTCCGATTCAACACCATGACACTGAAGGGGCTCAATGGAACTTTCCACTGCCGTCCGCCTGACAACAACCCTTTGTGGTGAATGGGCAGCTGGGTCTGGGATTGCCTGTGCTTGAAGGACTAATCAGCTAGGCAGGAAGGCAGTGCTGAGGGCAAAGGTCTGGAAACCAGGAAACCTGGAGCTCGGTTTTTAAAGGCGCAGCACCCTCAACTGGAGCTTTGCTTTTCAAAGCTCCCAGGGGGCTGAGCGCTTCCAAAAATCTGCCCCCTGGATTCTATCCCCCACTCACTGCACTGTGTGACATTCGGCAAGTCTCCCCCCCGACTCTGCGGCCAGCCCTAGGGCTGGAGCCACTGTGGCTAGTGGGTCCTGAGCACCCCCTATTTTTTTCTGTGGGTGTTTGAGCCCCGGAGCAAGAAAGAAACAAGCTGAGAAAGAAACAAGTGGCCATCTGCACTGCCCAGCACCTCCAGAGCCCACGCCTGTCAGGCTGGCAGGCTTTGCACTCCAGCTGTTTGTCTATAGAGCTTCTGGCTTCCATCTACAGCAGCAGTGCTATGGTTTCCTTCCAAAGCACCAGCGCCCCTGTCGGGGCAGATCGGTCTTTGTGACAGGGTTTGGCAGGTACATTTTAAGGACTTGGCTACAAAGGTGTTTCCTCCTGGCCTGCCAGACAACGTTTATTTAAAATTTGCATATGCAAAGTATTTCCCTCCCTTTCCTTTAAAAATATCACTTCCTTCCCTTCCACGCGCTGTAAATCCCCAGACACCAAGGGCAGAGCAAGAACACATCCATCACACAAGGAGAGAATCCTTCACAGCCTGTCTAGAGTTGCTAAGAAAAAGCTTCCGGATATCTCTGCCTCCTGGGTGCCCCATCCAGCGCCAGCTCCTCTACCAAGCTGGCAATGCAGCCCTCACCATCCCACAGCCTGGGTCCCTGCCCCATACCATGGCCCGGTTCCCCTATGCAGCCTCTGCCATCCCGTTTCTGGTCCGTCCCCCCCCCCACTAGCCCATGTGCATATACATTAAGCCTGAAAGAAGGTCCCCCAGTCCTGGCTCCCATGCCAAACCTGCAATGCCACCCGCACAGCTCCTCCACTCCAGCTTATGGGGCTGCCCCCCAATCTCCAGCTGACCAACTCCAACCTATGCGGCAGCCCATCACTCCCTAAATGCCAGCTCCCTGTGGTATGGCCCACATGCCTCCTACACCCACCCACATTTGCGTGCTAGGGTGCCCTCAGCAGGGGTACCCTAGAACAGCAGGTTTGAGCTATTGTTTCAGGCTCTCTGCAGACTCAGGCAGGACGTTGCTGCCTGGGATGCACTCCAGTCACACTCCAAGACTCATCATCGTGTGACCCCTGGGGAACGTGTGCTCACAAGCTGGTGCCTTTTCTGCTGTGACTCAGTGGGTCCTGTTACCCTTATGCTCAGCCTAAGCCTCTCCTGCCCACATCGGCACCCCAAATGTCTCCCTGACACGCTAGAGCTCTCCCCACATGCTCCCCAAAACTCTCCCATGTCCTCACCCTACACAACTCCTTGGATGCTAACCTTAAAGAATCTTCAGGTGATGCACCTAAATCACCCCTCCCAGTGTAGCTGCCTCTACACTGTTCCTTGGGTCCTAACCCTAAGTTGCCCCCCCCCAGGTGCTGACCCTAAACCACCCACATATGCTCACCCTAAACGGTCCCCCATATGCTCACCTTAAATTACCCCCTCAAGTGTTAGTTCAGAAATCCCCTACACACACACACACACACCTCCACTGGGGTGACATGAGCAAATTCCCATTCCACAGCAGCCTGTGGCAGTATTAACAACCCTTTGTGGTGAATGGGCAGTTCGCACCCCTCAGAGCCATTGTTTCAGACTCTCAGCAGACTCAGGCAGACATCGCTTACACTCCAGTTGGGTTTTCAAGGTCTCTTCCCCATGGCTGCAAGGGCTGGAAATAGACTTTAGCTGAGATCTTTGACATCGTCACATGCAGGGCTTTGGAGCGGAGCCCGGAGCTGGAGCGCGGAGCAGTGGAGCTGCAGGTTTTTGCCTGGAGCTGGAGCACAGCTCTAAAGCCCTGGTCACATGACTCCAGGATTCAGGGCCTCAAGCATGTGCCAATGCTGCCTGTGCTTTAATCCAGCACTGGGCTTCTCTGCCCATCCTTTGGCACGGCTCACACCACCCTAAGACCCAGGTCCACCACTCATCCCACGGCGTGGCTCTTGGTGCTTCCCATCCAGCCCGCGGGTGGCCTTCCTAGCTCCAGTTACCTCCTGGTCCTGCACTCAGCACGCTGAGCCAGCTGTGCTCTGACTCACATGGCCTGGGTCTCACCCCTCCCACCCAATTTAAGGTGTGACCCATCTGTCCCTCACACAGTTGCCACTGTCTTAAAAACAGATGAGCATCGTCACTAGGGGGGAAGAATGCTTAGAAAGCCTAGAGCTGGGTCTCAGCAGACCTTGGCTCAGTGCTTGGCTCTGGCACTGGGTCCTGCCTCAGTTTCCCCATATGTAAAATGGGGATAAAGATCCTGCTCTCCTTGGTAAAGGATCCACTGATGAAGGCGGCTATAGAAGAGCTAGGGGGTTATTAAATCAATGAAGAGAGAAAAATGGCAGACAAAAGCTGCATAAGATTTAGATCCCATGCTGGAGTTTGCTCCTGCTGCTAGACAGCCAACGAGAGCTGCATGGAGATCGGAAATAGAAACTTCCACGAAAGCCCTCAGTGTCCATGCTAATGTCCCAAAATCTAGAGCTAATCTCCTGTAGGGAAAGGAGCCACTGGAGGACTGAGCAGTGGGGCTGCTGGTTTTGAGTGGTTATGGACAAGGCCGGCTCCAAGCACCAGCGAAGGAAGCAGGTGCTTGGGGCGGCAATGGAAAGGGGCGGCACGTCCGGGTCTTCGGCAGCAATTTGGCAGCGGGTCCCTCAGTCCCTCTCTTCCTCTCTGAGCTGCCGCCGAAGTGCCGCTGAAGAGGAAAAGAGGGAGCGAAGGACCCACCGCTGAATTGCCGCAGAAGTATGAAGCGGCGCGATTGAGCTGCCGCCGAAGTGCTGCCGATTGGCTTTTTCTTTTTCTTTTTTTTTTTGCTTCGCCGCTTGGGGCGGCAAAAAAGCTGGAGCCCGCCCTGATTATGGAGGAGTACCTGCCAGGTAGCTTATAGCCCACATTTCCACATTCAAAATGAGGGCTGTTTTCCTACTGAATTTCACTACAGGAAATCACAGACGCTTTTCCCATATTAACTGCTGGGCTTTCCAGCTTTTACCGCTGAGCGCTGCCAAATCACCCTCTGCTATTCAAGCTTTGGACCTGCACCTCGCCTCGCCAATGCCACTCATCATTCCACTCTTGGTGCCTTTCAGCCGCAGCCGCTCCCATTTGTATCAGGCGGTGCAGTGAGGTGGAGACGTGGAATGGAAAAAGCCACTTGGGAGCAAGTTGAAAACATCTAACTAGTTTTGTTGCTGTGGACCTGGCCTGTGTTACGATCTGAACCTAAATCCTACCCGATAAAAGGTGTGACGCCTCCCCACAACCTTAGCCTCTGTCCTGAAACTTTGCAAAGTTGCAGAGAGACAGCTCTGGGGGTGAACTCCTCTCTTTATCCAACGGGCAACTGCAGTGCACACTTCCTCGCTGTGCTGAATCAATGCACTGGAGTTTTCCCCACCGAGGTGAGAGAGGAGGTCAGCCTTCCAGCCCACTCAATAGGCACTGCAGGTATTATTTAATGCCAGCTGTGTTGGTGATACAGGGATTTATCCAACAGTAAATGGAATTAAACCATCACCTCATTTTATATAGATTGTCAGAGAGGAACCCCTACTGTTCTGGAACCGACAGCTAGAAAGAGGAGACGCTCTGTTATTCTGACTAGGGCTGCTTGAAAATTTTCTGTTGAGACTGTTTTTCTATGGAAAATTGGGTTTTTGATTAAAATTATATTTTTGCAAAAAGTGTCTGTTTTCCATGTTTTTCATCAGACATCTGAGTATGCCCAAACAGAAAAGTCCAGCTGGACTACATCTCCCATGATACACTGCAGTCATGGTACTCCTATGATACTTCACAGCAGTTCAGCCATAAGTGTCACACTGGGAGCAGCTGGATGCTGAATAGATCTGGTTGAAACTTGGGATTACCAAAAATTCCAAATTCTGAAATGAAATTTCAGAATTCCCCAAAATGAAAATTTCCCAAAATTTTTTTTTTTTAATTTTGTTCTGGAATATTTTTCCCACGGGATTGTTCATCAAAATTGACACGTTTTTCTGATTTTGATGAAAGTGGCATTTTTTATCCAAAAACAGACAAAAAAAAATTTCTGACCAGCTCTAATGCTGAATCCCAGTGAGAATCAGCCCTCATTTTGGGGTCAGATTTTCAGAACGTTCGGCTCCCATTTACGGACCTAAATAAGGGCTGATTTTCAAAAGTTTGCAACACCCAGCAGCTCCTGTTGTGAACCTCAGGGGTCCAATGTTTTTCAAAACAGCTCAGCACCCAATGTGCTAAACCCTTGAAAACATGATTCTGGCTTAGATGCCTCAATGGTAGCAGAATCTGGCCCAAACTCTGGACAGGAAGGGGAGGGATCTTTAGCCAGGAGATCTTTCCTCCACACTGTTAGTCAAGCATTTGAGTAAAATAAGTGTTAACCAAAACCAAAGCGCTGCCAAACAGTCAGGCAAAAGCATGGCTCCCCTTCTGGCTGAATCAGGTTTCTAATGGGCCAAGGCCCAGTTTGCATACAATGTCACACATGGACAGGTCTGACCCTCTCTCCCCCACCCTGTATTTCCTTTTCCACCAGAATTCTAAGCACCAGAAACAGAAAATCTCTTGCCCCCCTGGAACTGGGGAGGGGCCTTCCAGAGAAAGGATAGGGTAGATGCAGACACTGAGGAATCTGGGGGAAAAGGCATCACAAATGTATCTATTTGCACTGCCTGAGTGAATCGGGATCTTGTTGAGATACAATCCCGGTGTTTAATCAGGGACTGGTTAAAGCCTGTAATGTCCATGGAATTCAGCATTCATTAACGGACAGTGATTAAACTCTGGCAGCAGGTGTTAGCACAGCAGTGCCTGCGGCTCCCAACCAAAACCAGGGCCCCCTGGTGCTAGGTGCAGTACATACACAGACTGAGAGCCAACAGGGTGCATAGATGAGAGACGTAAAGGGTGGGAGAAAGAAAAGGTTACTACCTCGTTTTGCAGCGGGGGAACTGAGACCTAGAGAGATTCAAGGCCAGCTTTCCATGTGCACAGCACCCACTATTATGGCTGGATTTTCAGTCAAGCTCAGAGCATTGGGTGCATGTTGAGCTCCTTTGAAGTGTCACAAAGAACAGTGCTTAGCCCTTGAATGATAATCATACCAACAGTAGCTCTCAAAGCACGTTACCAAGAAGATATGGGGGAACTTTTTATAGATGGGGAAACTGAGGCACGGGGTGGGGGCAGTGACCAGCCCAATATCACCTCACTGGCCACTGGTGGGAATACAGTCCAGTGCTCTACCAACTAGGGAGCACTGCCTCTGGCCTCATGTGACATATTTAAGGTCACACAGGAAGTGTTTGGTAGAGAAAGGACCTGAATACAGACCTTTTGGGTCCCTGCACACTGCTTTAACTACCTTCCTCCTAGCTGGAAGCGCACGCAGCAAAAGCTACAATTAAGGTTGTGACTCAGGTGCCCTTAGAACATCTTCACTCCCAACTTTCTCGGGCTGGCTCCTTTTGGGCTGAACATTCTGGTCTCAGCCTGAAGGTCAGATTTTCCAGGAAGCCTGGATCACAGTCAGTGGAGGTGTTTTGCGGTAAGGGGAGTGGTGACCAGCTTGGGAGATTTGGGGTAGGCTTAGAAATGACCCTGTGAGTCGGGGGTCAGCCCAACTACTTCCCTCTCAGTAATAACTGCAGAGGGATTACAGGGAAGTTAGTCATTAACCTGCCTGCAATTACAGAGCAATTAAGGGCACTGGATGGAAACAGGTGATCCTAGTTAGGAGTCTTAAAGACCCAATCACAGCTGCAGGTAAAGCTTCCCAGTCTGGGTAGAAAATGACTCTCAGCAAGTCAGATAGGGATAGGGAAATCCTAGGTGTTACTGGGCTCTCTTTCCTTGGTTCTGTGCCGCTCCTAGCCAGGAGGAGCAGCTCTCAGATTAGCTGCTGCAGAGGCTGATCTAATGCAGGGATGCGGCCAGGAGGCTGCTCAGAGGACAGCGAAAGTAGCTCTGCGAGGACAGAATTTGAGAACAGCTGTGATGGAGTTTGGGCCAAAGGTCAGGAGGTGCTGGGAGATGTAGAGTACCCTCATCACTGGCTGAAATCAGGGGCTGAACACCTCACTGAATCGGGGCCTTGCAGAACTCTGGCTGCCATCTCCAGCCTATTGGGCCAGGGTTCCTTCGCATGCTGGGGTGGCAGGGTTGCTGCTGCTGGTTTCAGAGGATGCCAGCTGGAGTCCATGTGGCTGGGTGGCAAGGCTGAGCTCTGGGCTGTGAGGCCAGCTGGCTTGGCAGGGAGGCTGTGCTCTGAGCTTGGGGGGATGTGGGACGCAGGGAAGGGAGAATGGGGATTGGATCCCTGAAGAGGAACGGGCTGCCCTGCGGGCTAGGACAGTCTCACCTGGAGGCCAGACTGCGCTGGTCGCTTCTGTGAACCCTTTCTGGGAAAGCCGGTGCTGTATTACATTAACTATCATCCTAGCATGGGCTAGAGCAGCTGTCTGCTCCTCTTGTTCCAGCTGCTTCTACCAGTGAAGAGTCTGGAGGCCTGTGAAACCAGGAAGAACCAACGATGGGGGTGTCCACATTCAACTGGCCCTTACTCTATTTACCAAAGCTGTCCTGTTTCCTCTGCTGGTAATCGCCACCTCCCAACCCACTTCCTCCCACTCCCATATCACCGGGGCCACCAGAGGGTGGGCAGCAGCACTCAAAGAGTTAAGGCGGATATTCCCAACCTCTAGGCTACCTGCCAAGCAAGGACCAAGTGTGTCAGGGAGCTCCGGGGTCCGCGTTTGTCCCTGCGAATCACGCTAGGCCACTAGCCCCCATGCTATGCTAGGCTAGCCCATGATGCTAATGGTTTCCGGCAGCTTTGCTACATTGGGTGGAAAACTGCCCTGGCTCCCGTTCAGCTGCCGGCTATCACTCGACAGTGCGCCCGTCTGGATCGCCTCGGGTTTGTGCTGGATGGGGGACTAATGGCACTGGGATGGAATTCCTCTTTCCACTAGGTGCACATTGTTAATAGATGACCTTGTTCTGTCCTGGGCACAATGCCCTCCGGAGATGGGGAAGAAAGCAATCTGTGGGCCATGGCTCTGCACCACAGCCACACATCTTTATCAAACCCCCACTACCTTCTTTCTTTGCAGGCTGTCTTTATTGGCTCCCAATCAATCATTTTACAGAGCAAGTGAGACTGTTGCTCCGATCGAGTCGCACGATTACCTGGGCTCATCCTGGCTTCTTTCTGAAAACACTCGAATGTTTGGAAAATCATTGGGCCTCATGCAGAGCTCCCTGACACTGCATTCATGCCTGTGCTACTCAGTGGAGTTAGTCCTGATTTACACCAGGGTGAGCGAAAGGGGAATCAGGACCAATGGGGCTACTCCTGATTTACCCTCGTATAAACAAAAAGACCAACAGGCCCACTCTGTTCAGTGCCAATTCTTCCACTGGCTCCTACCATATTTTCCATGCTCTTTTCCTTCATGGTTTTATTTTATCAGTAACATTTGCATGCAAACAAAATCTCGGTGACTCAATAAAAATACATCGGTCCATTCCTTGTTACCTCAAGCCACCTGGCTGTGTCTTCCCTAATGGTTGCTATGGCAGAATTGGGATGTCACCAGAGATGTTTCTACCTGGACAGTATCTTGGTGCTATTTCAGAGAATCATAGAAGATTAGGGTTGGAAGAGACCTCAGGAGGTCATCTAGTCCAACCCCCTGCTCAAAGCAGGACCAATCCCAACTAAATCATCCCAGCCAGGACTTTGTTAAGCTGGGTCTTAAAAACCTCTAAGGAAGGAGATTCCACCACTTCCCTAGGGAACCCATTCCAGTGCTTCACCACCCTCCTTGTGAAACAGTGTTTCCTAATATCCAGCCTAGACCTCCCCCACTGCAACTTGAGACCATTACTCCTTGTTCTGTCAAGATGGATGTAATCCACAGTAACCAGATTTGGCATCATGGACAGAGGCTGCTGCTGCTGCTGCTTGGAGAGGAAAAAAGGCAGTGAAACCCCGCAGAATTAAAGAACCTGTTTCCTTGCAAATGTCTCTGCGGTCGTTAAACTGAAGACAACCCGGGCGCGAGAAACAGCCCTGTCCCTAAACAGAGCAGCCCTCACATTCTTGGAGGAGACACCAGCAGCATCCGTTCTCGAAAAGCCATCGGAATGCGAGAGCTGCATGCATCAGTAACAATGAATTGTTCCATTGTGCCTGGTAATGGGGGAGGTTCATTAATTACAGGGTATTTTCAAGCTAGGGGGTTCATTCTGGCAGTGTGGAGCTGCACCACCCCATGAGCAGCCAGGGAAGGGACCATGACTCGGGCAGCCCCCTCTGCTCCCCAGGGGAGCAGTGATGTGCCCTGCCCCTGTATTGGTGCACATGACTCCATCCCGCTGCTGGCTCAGCTCCGCACAGGCACGGGGGAAGGTGGGCAGCTACACCCCTTCGCGGTGCCAGGACCGTCTGAGCTGGGGCGACTGGGCTCCCTAGTCACCCTCCCTGCCTGCCCCACACCATCGATTTAGGGGCACGAGAGACGCCCGCCCCAATCCCAAACTCTAAGAGGATGGGGCCTGCAGATGCTCGGGAATGGGGCAGGCTCCTTGGGACCCTCACGGCTGATCCTGCTCCAGAGTCTGACAGCTCCCGCTGTTCTCTCCTCTCACACCTCATGGGAGGGGAGGAGGCGGATGCTGCTCCAGGTGGGGACACAGACAGGGCAGAGCCCCCCCCACAGCCAGTCCTGCCCACACAAGCCACAGTCTCAGGGCCTATCAAGCCTGCTGCGGTTCCTCCCTCCTCGCTCTCTGTCTGACACCACCCACCACCCGCTTCCCCAGGAAAACGGGCCATGGAGGATGGGGCACGTTTGAAAATCAGGCAACCCTGCGGATGACTAGCACAGTGCCCAGAGCATCACCTCTCCCACTCAGAGAAGCTGCAGCAACACAAGGAACAAATAGAGTCCCAAGGTGCTACCAGGTGAGATCCCCAATACTGTCAGCATCTGGCCTAGCCAGAAACCCCAGTGCCTGGCTCAGATGGCAGAGAACCAGATCAGGGATGCAGGAGAGTCATCGATTCAGGGCCAGAAGGAACCATTGTGATCCTCCAGTCTGACCTGCGGGGCACAAACCCTGGAACCTCCCCAATGTAACTCCCAGAGCAGATCTTTTAGAAAAAAAACCCATCTTGATTTGCAAATTGCCAGCAATAGAGAATCCACCACGACCCTCAGTCAGTTGCTCCAGGGGTTAATGATTCTCACTATTAATAATTTACACCTTATTGCTAGTCTGTGTTTTGTCTGGTTTCAACTTCCAGCCATTGGATCGTGTTAGGCCTTCCTCTGCTAGACTGAAGAGCCCATTATCAAATATTTGTTCCCGGGTAGGTACTTACAGACTGTGATCAAGTCCCCTTTAGCCTTCTCTTTGTTAAGCTAAACAGATGGAGCTCCTCAATAAGGCACTGCAAGAATCTGGCTAGAGGCTGGTGGGCCATGAGGAGGCACAGAAAGGATTGTGGGGTGTGCGAGTCTACTGAGAACTCCCTGCACTATCTCCCCAGAAGCAGCCCCGCCCAGTGGTTGGAAACCCCCATGGGTCAGTTGGCCAAGAGACAGCAAGCTGGGGGAGATAAAATGCTGGATTCACACCATCCCTGGTGCGAGGAGATCTCTTGGGTTGTCCATTCCGGCTGTCTGAGCTCAGCAGGAAGGACTCTCTGCTATTTGATGCATCTCTATATCTTATCTCACCTCAGCCACAGCTGCCTCACTTGGTAAACAACTCTCTTGTCTGCCGGAGCTGACAGCCAGCCGGCTCCGCACTCCAAAAAGACCCAATTCCCAGCCGCCTTGGGCTCTGACCTGCTGCAGCAGGGTTTATCTGGAGGACGCTCACGGCTCCATTCCTCCAGCGAGCAGCACCAGTGCCAGGCCTCTCTCATAGCTCCAGAATGCAGAAGCCTTGCCAAGCCCTGCGCTCCTCTGGGGTGGGGTTGTTCGAAGGCCTGGTAGCTAGCTCGCCCTTGGGTGAGAGAAATGTGCCCCGCCCAGCTTCGTGGCCTTCTCTTGCTCCTCTCTCAGTGCCACTATTGCCCCAGAGTCCCTCGGCCAGTACCCGGTGCTCTGCCGGGTTCTCGGTCTGTGAGCACTTCTAGCCAAGGACGTCTCTGTGCAAGGCCAATCTGGCTGAGAAGCAAGGGCAAAAACGACCCTCCACCATTGGTGCATTGCTCACACTACATGTAGGCGTAAGCACCGGTCAGTGTATATATGTCCCCCTCTGCACCTGATCGGCAGCGGCTATGAACCCATCCCCGGCACAGCTAGAGAGCTGGCTCCAGCTGTAGCTGCTCACGCCTTTCATTCCTGAGGTTCCCCAGTTCAATCCCTGGTGTCAGCCAACATGGCGGCCGAAACACGTGCATCTCCTGGGGAGATGTCGGGGAGGGCCGGGTACCAGAGCTGCAATGAATCTCCCCAATACACGTGATCCTAGTGGGAGCCTATTGAGAGCAGAATACCCCCCACCACCACCACCACTAACTGATAGCCCCTCTGAGCAGTTCTGGGGCCTGATCCAAAGCTCACGAAAGCCAATGGAAAGGCTTGTGCTGATCTCACTGGGCTGTGGATTGGGCCCTGCAAGCTGGATGCATGAAGCCGAGGGGAATGAGAGAGAGGCTGAAATCCTAACCATCCCAAGAAGGACAGTCTAAACCAGGGGCTGGGGTGAAACCTGACGCTTCACACTGCCTGCGATGTCTGATTAAATCCGCCCGGCGCTGTGCTAACTGCTGGGGAGCCGTGTGTGGTGCCTGTTTTCACTTAAGTCCCCCAACGCTAACGAGATCTGAAGGCAGAACAGGGCCAGGGAATTTAAGAGCGCCTGAGTGGCAAAGGCTTTGTAGTGCCACATGCCCTGCTGATCCTGTGTTGAGCAAACCAAAGCTAATTACCATCTTCCCTGGCGCGTAGGGCACCGGGCGGCTAGGGCCGGGGAAGGAATGTGTTCGGAGACGTGACTCAGCGTGACATACTCGGAGTTCTGGATCCAACCCAGCCAGCCAAGCACTGACAGATGGAAAGGAGGGGTCCACAGATCACATTCGCCACCACGGCACACTGGGAGCTGAGGTTCAGTTCTACCACGTCTCCTAAGTCCTTTCCGGAGTCACTGTCTCTTGAACTTCCCATTGGGGCGGCTTACCCCTCACGGTCACATTCTGCTCCAACTACAGATTGCATGGCAGCGCCATGGTCCAGATCGCAATGGGATTTAGGCACCTAACTCCCATGGGTTTCTCTTTGAGGATCTGGGCCCAGGGGCTTGTATACATGGGGAAATTGATGAGCAGAGCTATTCAGCAGTGATCACTTTTATGCTGGAATGGTGTCCACATGGGGGAGTTATTCCGGAAGAGCTATGCTGGTCAATTTCCCCTGTGTAGATAAGGCCTTAGCTGTTGCTTGAATTTCCCCAGGAGGGTTTCATATTCCAGGACCTTTTGGTATGTACGTTCACCCCCAATCCACATATTATAGGCCCATAAGAAGAAGAATTTCTCCATGTACCTAGCGCCTTTCATCCAAGGATCTAAGTCAAAATGACAACCCCAAACATTCCAACATAGTACAGCCCCATAATTCCCGGGCTGCTCAAGTGTCCAAACATCAAAGGGAATGTGGATTTCCCCTCCAGTCCAGCTGCACGGCCCAGCAGTGCTTCAGATGCAGCCAGGTGGTGGTGGCAGGACAGAGGGATAGGAACCAGCAGGGGGCTCCAAGGCAGTGTCTACACAGCAGTTAAACACCTGCGGCTGGCTCGTGCTAGCTGGCTCTGGCTCGGGCTGCAGGGCTGTAACACTGTGGAGGAGATTCTGGGCTTGGGCTGGCGCCTGGGCTCTGGGAACCTGCACGGAGGGAGGGTCCCAGGGCCCGGATTGCAGCCCGAGCCCAAACATCTACATGGCAATTTTACAGCCCCGCTGTAAGAGCCCTGCAAGCCTGCTGGCCCGAGCTAGCAGTGGGTTTTCCATTGCTGTGTAGACCTACCCCACAGGGCAAAAAGAGCCAGTTTGAATCCTTGCTCTTCCTAACCTGGCCACTTTCCAGTCTCTTTCTGGCATGTTAAAGCTACGCAGGAATGCTCCCAGCTTTGTGTATGGACAATGGAAAGCGAGGAGCAGGGAGCGCTGCTGAAAGAACAGACGGGCAAGTGGGGGGAGACCCTCTGGAACCTGTTGCAACCCACGATCCACAGGCTGGACTGCGAAACCTCACACTGATGTTCAGACTCTGCCCAGCTAAGCGCCAGGTAGATGCCTGAAGAGTTGAAATAAGATCTGAGACCTTCTAGCCTGTTTCACAAGAGTCAGGGTTCGACCACCCCCTCTTCTGCCCTGGCCAAACTCCAGTCTAACTATACTCCCTTGGTCCTTTCAGCGGTATACAGGGTCCCCATTCGCTTTCCTCACCGTAGCTGAGAGACATTGCTTTTAAACAAAGCTGCTGGCTCCCAGCCCCAAGGTGGCTGCATTTCACTGGAGGGTGTAATGACTTCCTCTAGTTCGTAAGGAACTGTGAGGGGTAGTACCCCTCTTAGCAGATATATAATATTCACAAATTGGTTGTTAAAACAGTTTAAAAAAGAAAGATGTTTCAAATTCAGGAGCCCAGATCTATGGATGAAAAGCACTATATGAGAGTTCATAGCTCACCTATAGCATGTTTCATCAGCAGCAGATCCCAAAACACTTCACAAAGGAGGGCAGTATCATTATCTGTATTTTACAGGTGGGGAAACTGAGGCACGAAGTGGGATACTCTTGGGAAGGAGGCTGTAGAAAGAGAAACGCCTTTGAATGGCAATAGCACATTAGCCTAACCTGTGTGCAGAAAATTACTGGGATGGATTTTACTCCAACTGATGTCATACTGTATAGCTCGTGTTGTGGCATGTTCTCATCCCCCCATCAATAAATCAAGACCTCCAGCTTTCATGTTTTTGTCCCTAATAAATCCTGCATTGTATGAGACATGAAAGAGGAACAATGCACTCACCCAGCAGTAGCCGGGAGACACATCCTCCAGCAGGACTGGGCATGCAAACACATCTCTAGAACTGGGAACAGCTCTGCCAGCTTCCTCACGATTAGAGCTGGTTGAAAACCAGAATGTGCATCCAGCGGGAAATGCCCAGATTTTGAACTGTTCCATCCCAAATCGGGACATACATTCGTGATCTTGGAATTGTTTGTGGTTTGAGATCTGCTGTTGAAAAGTACTGTATAGGAGCTATTCACTGTTACAGAGCACATTTCGTCCATAGAGCTCATGCCTGCTCCAAAAATATTTCATTAAGACCTTATGGAAACATAAGAACATAGGATGGGAAGGTACTTCCTGGGTCCCTGGGTCCAGTCCCCGCTTTCACAGGCAACCTCATCATATCATCCCATTCATAAACTTATCAAGCTCCATCCTCCATCTTAAAACCAGTTAGCTTGTTTGCCCCCGCTACGCCTACTGGGAGGCTGTTCCCGAACCTGCCTCCTCTGATGGTTAGAAACCTTCTAATTTCCAGCCTAAATTTGCTCACGGCCAGTTTATCCCCATTTGTTCTTAACAGACTCATTGACTGTAAGGCCAGAAGGGACCATCGTGATCATCTAGTCTGACCTCCTGCATGTCGCAGGCCACAGAACCTCCCCAACCCGCTCCTGTAATAGGCCCCAAACCTCTGGCTGAGTTACTGACATCCTCAAGTCTCAATTTAAAGACTTCAGGTTACAGAGAATGCACCATTTACTTTAGTTCAAAGCAACCAGTGACCCAGGCCCTATGCTGCAGAGGAAAACAAAAAAAAACCCCAAACACCTGGGGTTCTGCCAATCTGACCTAGGGGAAAAATCCCTCCTCACCCCAAATCTGGCGATCAGCTAGATCCTGAGCATGTGGGCAAGACCCAGCAGCCAGACACCTGGGAAAGAATCCTCTGTAGTAACTCAGGGCCCTCCCCCTCTAGTGTCCCAACCCCAGCCATTGGAGATATTTGCTACTAGCTGTCGCGGATGGGCCAGATGCCACCATAGGCCATCTCATCACACCATCCTCTCCCTAAACTTACCAGGAACAGGCTTGAAACATTGTCCCTTAGCCTGCCCAGTTCTCCTCCCTCCCTGATGTTTCATTTCACAGCGTATATTATGTTCAGTTTTGACACCACCGATTCATTCCCATCTAGGGTGATCAGATGTCCCAGTTTTATAGGGACAGTCCCAATTTTGGGGGCTTTTTCTTGTTTAGGCATCTATTACCGCCCCACCTCCTGTCCTGATTTTTCACACTTGCCCTCTGGTCACCCTATTCCCCTCGTGTATGCAGCCCAGCGTGGCCTGGCACTTCATCTCAGCTGAACCCTGTGTTGCAAAGTGAACCCCTATTAAACCCTAGCTCTGAACAGTGTGAGCTCTTAGCAGACTCCCCCCCGCCCCCGCGCACACAGATCTCTTCCTCCCCAGGAGACATTTCCTTTCACATTCTCTCCCTTTGCAGTGGGCACAGCCCTGACCAGGCGGCGCTGTGCCCAGGGCTCACCTTCCCTTTGAAGGAGGGGAATGTTGTCAGTTAGCTGCCGTGGGGGGGGGACATTCTTTGCTAGAAACTATTCGGTCTCCCCGGGGTCTGTTTGTAGTGGGACCCGTGGCTGCTCTCACAGAGCGACCGCACGTTCTGGGAGCGGCTCCTAACCTTACAGGTGTGTCTGACTCACTCCTCTGCAGAGGTGGGGTGGGTGCGGGGGGGGGGGGCGCTTTTCATTTCAAAATCCCTCTGCTCTTCAAGGAGGGTTTAGGCAGCTACAGGAAGGATTTCAAACAAGGAGAAAGGGGGAAAGACCAGGGGGAGACTTGGAAACACTCCTCAGGAAACCTGCTTCTCTGGGCAAGGAGCCCAAGGAGAGTCGGCTCTGTAAGGGCCCGGCCTGCACTTGGAAAATGACTGACAGACCCGGGTCCCTGCTCCACTCAGTGGGTTTGGCCCCCGGGACAGGCAGGGCCTTTGCAGACCACGCTCTGGCGCCTTGCTGGAATTCAACGTCTAGCCTCCTGGCCTGGTGTTTACCAGCGGGGGGGCGCTGCTACCTGCAACGCCAGCTCAGGTGGACCTGCACAGGGGAGCCCACGGTGTCCTGAAGCCATGTCCAAAGGACATACAAACCACACACATGCAGACACTGCCTGGGGGAGACAGGCCCAGCAGCCTGTATCTTTGCCTCTTCTGCTTGAGCTAACTGAGGACGATGTTGGTGGGAGTAGGTCCTGTGTCCCTTCTGTGTCCAGTCACCAGAGGGACAACTCACCGGGCTGCTCCCCACTCCTGACCTGTCTCCTGTCCAAACCAAAACTTCAGCCAGCTTCTCTGACATCTCCTTGTGAGCATCCAGCCCTCAGCCTAAGCTTATCCTGGCCAAACAGAGCTCTTCATCTTTCCCCCCAAGCCCTCGCCTCTCCCTTCTTTCTCAGTCACCCCGGACAACGCCACCTGGGCATGGACTTTGACTCGGTCCCCTCCCTAGATCCTTGCATCCAGGCCATGTGGAAATCCTGCCGCTGCCTTCGGCATGACAGCTTTCCTCTCTGCCCAGCCAGCTCTGATCACCTCACACCTCGATACCAGCACCATCCCTTTTTCCAGCCGGGACAAATCCTTCCTCCCGGCGCTTGCATCCATTCAAAACACCACGCCAGAGATCACCGCCCTGGTTCGGTGCTTTGGCCACATCATGACTTTCTGAGTGTCCCTCCGCCAGCCCCCCGCCCTCCCTTCCCTGCCACATCAAACACCAACTGTTTGTCTTCACTTTTAAGGCTCATCCCAGCCTATCATCACATGACTGGTTCTCTCATAGCCGCTGGAGATATGCCCACCCCTGCCGCTGCTCTGCCAGTAGTGCCAGCCCCTAATGCCCACTGGGAAAACTGTCGAAGAAGCACCTTCGTGCTCGCTCCCCTGTTGCCCCATGGTGGGGAGCGCCCCATAAACCTCCACCAGGCACCTCCTGCCTCTTCACACTCTCCTCTGCTGGGATGCAGACAAAGAACTCGACAATGGGGTGGTAGCTGCTGCTCAGAGTGGCCCCGCTGTACCCGGTGCAGGCCCTGGTCTGTGTGTTATAATTGCTCGCTGGCTGTTGTCTTGTACATCCACTGTGAGCTTTCAACGGCAGGAACTGCCTCTTTGCTGCATGTATGTGCGTACAGCACCTAGTGCCACAGGGCCCCGATCCCCGACTCTGCTGCCGCAATACTGCTAATAAGGGCAATGGGCCCAAGGAGTGTTTTCCACATGATGACACAGGGGTGGAGCCCAGTCCAGCTCCCCATTGGCTCTGAGTGCCAAGAGAGAGAAAGGAGGTCCCTGCTGTACCCCCAGGAAGGGTGGAGGGAGCAGGTGGGGGGATGGTTTTGCTCCAGCCTCAGCTGTCGAGCGTCTCCCACTCCCTGACTCAGGCAGGTGCAGCAGGGGAGATGCATGCGCGGGCCGCCCTCTGGCACCCTGGCTTCTGCCAGAATCAAAGAGCTTTTCAAAGCAAACCCTAAACTCCTTTAATCGCCAGCTAGAGCCCCTCCTGTGCAGATCTAAGGGCTGTGAGCTCAGGGTTTTCATTGCCCTGGGCAGATTTATGAGCTGCTTCTGCAAGGAGGAAAGGAAGGAGGGAGGGAGAGGGAAGCTGCCATGCACTGCTTACTCTGGGAGGAGGGAGCGGGACAGGCTGGCGGGCAGGAGAGAGGAGCCAGGGCTGCAGGGAAGGTGGAAATCCAGACATACAATGCACAGTGCTGCTGGGAGCAAGCAGCCCTTGGGGAGTATCCCACCTGTAGCTGTACGTTCTCCGGTCAGACCCGACCCCTGGCTCATCACTGTGAGCTTCAAAGCACGGGTGTGGGTGAAGAGCCGCTCTCTCCTTGCTAACCAGAACCCTGGGAGTGCTTTCACCAGCGTTCGTGTCTTAGCCAGCGCTGCACAAATCTGCATAAATCACTTGGGTACATCGATGCAGCGAGCCTCCGACCCCGGGTCGACCGCTTCCCCCACAGGCTCAGAGCCCGAGCCCCACAAACTCGCATCTGTCAAGCCAGGCTTGGACGCTCGCTGCCGCGGGCTGTGTAGTCATATGCCAGGATGGATGCAAATGCACATGGGATATGATTTTTTTAAAGAGAAAAGCACAGATGATCCAATTCATAGTATCATAGAATCACAGAATCTCAGGGTTGGAAGGGACCTCAGGAGGTAATTAGTCCAACCCCCTGCTCAAAGCAGGACCAATGCCCCTATGACCATAATGAGGGGCTAGAACTAAGCAGAACTGTGCAAATAACCGATTTTTTGGTTTGGGGGCTGAACTGAAAAATAAAAAAAAATGTTTTGGGTCGATCCAAAGCAAAAAAATTCCAGTTGTTTTGGAGCGCTGAAATGTCAACAAAAGCTTCGTTTTGAGTCGACCAGAATGTTTCAATTGACACAAAACGAAATGTTTCATTCTGAGGTGTCTTACTTTGTTTTTAACTCAAATTGAGAGATATTCCAAAATGTATCATCTTCCCGAAACACAAGCCAGAAATAAACTTAGTTTTTCTCCAACCGAAACAAATGGCCAAAATCCACCCGAACTCGCGAATTATTTCCGTCGACCCAAACCTGCATTTTTCTGTGAAAAAAGGTTTCACGTGAAACATTTCTCCCAGGGCTGGTACGATGCCCATTTTACAGAAACCGAGGTGCAGAGCTTGTTCAGAGTCACATACACGAGTCAGTTGCAGAACCCAGATCTCTCAACTGCAACACCCTTGCTCTACTCCCGATACCGTGCCGTCTTCCAGACTACACTGCATTTTCTTTACACTGGTCCACTTGCTGTCAGGGAACTCTAGCCCTGAACAAAGCACAGTACAGGTTGAGCTACTGGAGCCTGGCATGCATTACTCTCCACCCTGCACAGTGTGCTTCATCCAAATGGGCCTGCATAGGCTCCTGCATCCAGTTTTTCCATCATGGCCCATGGTGGAGTTTCTTGTTTCTTCTACTGAGCATCCGAAGAAGTGGGCTGTAGTCCACGAAAGCTTATGCTCTAATAAATTTGTTAGTCTCTAAGGTGCCACAAATACTCCTGTTCTTCTTTTTGCGGATACAGACTAACACGGCTGTTACTCTGAAGAATGTGGGCTGGCTGTGGTAGGGCAGTTCCTATGCTCAGAAGATAAGCCCTATCCCCAATGTTAGCATTACCAGTAGAATGGCTGCTAAGGTATAAGTGCAGAAATTCCCAGCTGGCCATTGCACAAGAAAAGTAATGCGCAGTGTTTCTTATCCCTTTTATTGATCACCTGGGAAGGACAGAATCCATGCCATGGAATGCCAAAGTTAAGCCCTGTGCTACTTCAGCTAAACAGCTCTCTCTCCAAGCTAGAAGCACTTGGAGGCTGGTAGCCTCCTACGTGGTCCAACCACTGGAGGGACACAAAGACCCGCTAGGCCAGTGTGTTACAGAGTGTGACGGATGACCAGAAAGAGTGAAGCACCCTGCAGGATAAATGACTCAAATTCAACCCTTAAAAATATATGAGTAGATAATGTTTGTGTTTTTGTGTATTTACATATATATTGGTAGAGGTCAACAATGTAATCAAACAGTCCCCGTCTATGCTGTACTCTGTTAATTCAGAGATCAAAGGGACATCTTAACATTTAAATGAACTGTAAACATAGGATATCGCTGTATTCGTCTCTCTTTGAAATGTATAGCAAATCATCTGCAAATGGTGGAAAAACAGGCAATTGCATTATGTTCATTTGTGAAGATAATTACTAGTGATGCTTAGGAAATGGGTCCACTTCAAAGTCCCCAGGAGGCCTATTGTTCACCAAAGGACTCCGAGCTGTCAAAGAAGGCCTGAAACTGTATGAAAAATAGATTGGGTCCTGATCTGGTGATCTCAGATCTGCCTGAGGCTTCATGCAGGGGAAGCCTAAGCCATAAGGACTGAGATCCCAGTTCTGATTGGATTGCCCTGAAATATAAACTTTGGACTACAACCAATGGACTATTTCTGAAAGAACTCTTGGCATCTACAAAGTTCACCATCTCTGCTATGAATCTGAATCTCAAGATTGTACTTATGTCTGTATGTACACTGATCTTTTAACACGTTCTCTCTTTTCTTTTTTAATAAATTTGAGTCTAGTTAATAAGAATTGGCTGTAAGCGTGTATTTGGGTAAGATCTGGAATATTCATTAACCTGGGAGGTAATGTGGCCGATCCTTTGGGATTGGTAGAACCCTTTTTATACGATGAATGAGATTTTCAATAATCTTCATCATATTTGACTTCGGTGTCTCGGTGGAGGCCTGAGGCTGGGTTACTTTAAGGGAACTGTGTTGCTGACTTCTGGATAACCAGTGAGGTATTATAGAAGCTGTTTGATGCTGGCTTGGTAAATCTAAGTATTGGAATATCCACCGGCTTTGGAGATTGTCTGCTCTATTCTTTGTAGTTCACCCTTAATGAGAGACCTCAGTTGGCTCCCCTTAGGACTCTGGTCATACAGAGTAGTATCTAAACCACTCTAGGTGTTGTATTTATGGAAGATAAGGTCCCTGCCCCAAACAGCTTCCACTCCAGGATAAATAAGAGCTACAACATCTGGGGGAGTGGGAGGATGAGCACACAATGGGGAAGGAAATAAGTGTAGCTGGTTGAATGGGACTTTTATCCCACATTTCAAAATCTCCTTTCATTCCAAATCGGGACGAAATACAAAATCTCGCAATTTACAGCAGAACAATTCTGAAATATTTTGTTTCGGAAACATCAGAACAATCATTGAAATGTTTTATTTCAATAATGTTGAAATATAAAATAATAATGTCTAATATTAAATATAACATATATGTCAATAGAATATATTACAATTAAAAGTTTAGGAAAGTTGGTTTTTTAAGTGAAAATGAAATTAAATGAGACTATCATAGTTGGAGGGGACCTCAGGAGGTCATCTAGTCCAAGCAGGACCAATCCCCAGACAGATTTTTGCCCCAGATCCCTAAATGGCCCCCTCAAGGATTAAACCCTGGGTTTAGCAGGCCAATGCACAAACCACTGAGCTATTCCTCCCCCCTCCATAGCATTCTCCATATCAGAATGGAACAGAATGAAACAAGAAAACCAGAAAAAACACTCCTTTTTGATTCAAACTTATTTTTAAAAATCTATTAAAAAATTCATTTGAATTGACATGTTCTGCAAAACATTTCAATTTTGATGAAACTGCATTTTCTGAGGGAAAACTGTTCTGTCAATTTTTCCCCACCACACCTAGAAATAAGCTGACCCACTGGCTGAATTGTTAAGGCTATGTCTTGTTACAAAAATCAATTCAGACTTCAATTTGAGCATTTACATTGAAGAATTGGCGATAGTCCGTGTTTCATGGCGATCCTTGGGAAAGTCAACACCTTCCCATCATCCCCACTGCTAATTCTCCCGCCTCCTGCCTGATCCATTCAGGGATATCATGACAAGAGCTGGGCAAAATTTTTCTGATGGCACTTTTCTTCACTGACTATGCAGATCCAGGTAATCTGAAACACATTGCGAATTCATGTCAAATTCACCAAATTGTTTCAGTTGAAAAAAACATTGTGAAAGTCAAAACATTTCAATGTTTTGATTCAAAATGACTGTTTCAAATTTCACATTCATTTTATTTAGTTAGTTAAAAAGGAAAAAATCCTCGGAAACGAAATGCTAACTTTTGGATTTTTTCATTTGACCTGAAACAATTCTTTTAAAACTTTTTCATTTCCCCAAAGAATTCAATGTCTTTCTCTGCCCCCAGATATGACAGGTCGCCCTCTGGGCCAATCTGCGGAGAAGCTGAGTCTGTTACAGGCCCCCCTAGAAATTCTGCCTCTTTAGCTGAAGCTGTAGCCACTCCACCCCCCACCCCCCTCTGAAACACATTGCGAATTCATGTCAAATTCACCAAATTGTTTCAGTTGAAAAAAACATTGTGAAAGTCAAAACATTTCAATGTTTTGATTCAAAATGACTGTTTCAAATTTCACATTCATTTTATTTAGTTAGTTAAAAAGGAAAAAATCCTCGGAAACGAAATGCTAACTTTTGGATTTTTTCATTTGACCTGAAACAATTCTTTTAAAACTTTTTCATTTCCCCAAAGAATTCAATGTCTTTCTCTGCCCCCACCCCAACTTTTCCGTTCAGCCACCAGTTGCCAAATCGGTTATCCTCATCCACTATCTGCAGCAACGCAACTCACGACTGTGATTCCGGGGGGGACTTCCCCAATTCTTTGGCAGCCAATCAGCACCTCCCAGAGTCCTGAGAGCTGCCCTAGACCAAACCCTTAGCTAAATGCCAAGCTGCTGGGAGCTAAGGAATCCTGGCTACTGTATGGCTGATGAAGGAATCACATGAGTCCTAGTGGATAAATAAGGATATTTAGAAGCACATGCCCAGCAGCTGTAGTTTTGAGGTTATTTTTCGGTTTCTCTTACAAGCCCACTTCCCAGGCAATGGCAGATCATTAAGAACGAAAACAAATCTATCGGTTTTGGGATGGGGGGGACAGAATGAGAAATGACAATGTATTTCTGGTTGGTTTTGGTCTAGGCTCTTCAGGGAGTCAAAACAGCTGAAGTTCATTAGCAGTTTATTACCAGTCTTTGAAGGCAGGTCTCCCCCTACAGCCTGACGCGCTGTAGGGCTGAGAATGGCCGGCCCAGTTCGGTTTGACTCAAGCAGCTTTGACACGGCAGGGTGCAGATTTCCACACCTGCAGAGATCCCCCTGGCATTTCCCGATGCTGCCGAGGTTCTTGGGTACCGCAGACGGGCAAAGAGAATCTTCCCACGGAGACGAGCTCCGCAGAGCGGCACAAAGCAGGAGGGCTCAGATCCTCAAAGCTATTTAGGCACCTAAGATGCAAGACTCAGACCAAAGACCCATGTTGTTCCTTTGTGTGCCCGGACAACCTGCCCTTCCCTGTGACTCTTTAGCACAAGGCACAGAGTCCTTCTGCTCTCCCAGGGGAATGCCAGCGCGAGCATGCTCCTTCCCCTTGCCTCTGTCCTAACATCAGAGCCCCCGAGCTGCATTGAAGCTCAAATGCATCCATTTCTAACACTGAATCCTGCTGCACTGCTTGTACATTGCGCTGTGACATGAATAAACACACATTGTCCAATCAGGGAACAGCATCAATGCCGCATGACCTCTGAAACTAACCAACACAGCACAAGTCAGGAAGAGTCACAGTGATCTGCAGGCCAGCTGGGTAAATTTACAAATCCATTTCCAATGGAGAATGCTGCGATCCGCCCGTTAATGCAAGAAGAGGCGCTGTCCATGCAATAACTTACAAGAGGTAAATGATTTGCTCAGCTCTAGTCATGTATCCTAGAACATAAGAACAAAGCAACACATCTGCCCAGTCCAGTCTGCTATCTACGGCTCCGGATTTAAGTGGGCGTAGAAGCAGGCCCCAGGTGGGGTGCCCAGAATCAAACACCAATTTGGTGAAGGAATCAGGAACAGAACCCAGCCGTTCTGACTCCCAGGCTGCTGTTACAAGAGGCCTTCCCTTTAATAGGAAGCTGAATGTGAATGCGTCCTTCCTAACAGCAGGCAATAGGACCCCCTGGGACTGAGCCACAAGCAACCCACATCAGACTTTTATTCTTAAAACTCACTTTGATCAATACTGTCTGCAAGATGGTGAGGCTCTGTGGATAATACTGATCGCTGATGCAGCATTTCTACCCACTCAAAGGTGGGGAATCTTTATTACCGTCCCCCCCCCACCCCCCGTGCACAGATGGGGAGCCAAAAGCAAGGAGCCACTGTGGGACTAAGCTAAGGTGACACAGCCGGGCAGTGGCAGAGTCTGCAGTAGATCCGATCCTAGCTCCCTGTCTAGTGGCCTACCCACTAGACCACACTGCTTCTCTTGTAAACTGCCCCTTACACCAGGGATCTAGTGTTGTCTTAAGGCCTTGGGCTTCAGCTACATGACTCCCACCGAGGTCCCTGCATTTGTGTGCATGCCTGGGTGTAATGCATGGAAAATGCTTTCCTTCTGCGTCGGATTTCACTCCGTTCTCGTCCCAGAGGCCCTATTCTGGGGCTGCATATGAGTAACTCCCACTGGAGTCGAGGGGACTTACTCATATCCTGCGGGAGGAGAATACAGGCCCCAGCACTCAAAAACATTCCTTTTATAACAGCCACACCTCACCCTGCAGCCAGGCTCCCAGCGCAGGTCTCGTTTCCATAGGGAAGGCTGCAAAGTGGGAGACTTATGGATTTCTGGCAGCATGAGCTCAGAAATGGCATTCGCTGACCCACCCGGGGACAGGAGAAAAGCTCATGCAGAGAGCCAGCCTTTCGAAGTGTCACATGCCCTCTGGTTTCCTCTGCAGCCTGACGCACTCTGATTCTGCTCCGTGGCTCTCCAGTGGAGGTAACACACTTCTGTGCAAACTGGCTGAGCTCCACACTGACACGAGAGACAAAGCAGATTTCCGGTCACGGGGAATCCTGCCTGATCAGGACTCACAGCAGCGTTTGGGTCTCTGTCTGGGGCACTGATCTGGGCCCCATTACAGTAGCATCCGAGGGCCCTGCAATCTTTACCGGATTTACCCTGGGCAGCTATTATGCCCATTGTACAGATGGGGAGCTGAGGCCCAGCCAGGCTAAGGCATTAACCAAGGAATCTATTACACTTCCAGAAATTGAACCCAAGTTTCCAAAAGCCTCGGCAAGTGCCCCCACCACTGGCCCTTCCTTGTAGTCCACATGCCTGCGTGATCTCTGGCCCCGTCACGTGTTAACGGCACATCCAGGGCCGGCGCAACCCATTAGGCGACCTAGGCAGTCACCTAGGGTGCTAACATTTGGGGGGTGGTGATTATGGCGGCCGGATCTTCTGCCGCCCTGGTCGTCGTCGGTATTTCGGGGGCGGGACCTTTTGCAACCTAGGGTGGCAAAAAAGCTGGCAGTGCTCCTGGGCACGTCTACACTGCAGCGGGTGGAGACTGCAGCATGCAGTGACTCCCGCTAGCTCGGGTACCAAGAGCAGTGCAGCCGCGGCAGCTTGGGCAGTGCACGCCCACCTGGAGCCCTGGCTCCGTACTTGGGCGGCTAGCTCGCCCCTGCAGCTCCTGCTGCTGTAGCTGGAAAGCTAGCTCAGGGCTGTTTGCATGCGCTGTGATCATGTCCCCGACTGCAGTGTAGACAGACTCCTGGTGATCGGGGAGATCAGGTGGTTCCCGAGCTTCCGCGGCACATTAGCATGAGCTGGGGCCTGTTTCTATTTTGATGTGGGAAAACCCTTGGTTATCAGCGCCTTACCAAATATCAGAGCACCAGCAACGTGCTTGGGCTGAAATTGTCCCGGGCAAAGGGCAGGACAACGCCTAAGCACCCCTTAAGTCCACCAGCCTATTTACTGCTTCTGGGCTTAGGTGATGGCAAGATTGGAAGCAAAGACCATCTTTTTGTTCTGTGTTTGTACAGCCCCTAGCACCATGGGGGTCCCAGTCCATGGCTCAGGCTCCTAGGTGCTATAGCAATGCAAATAGGAAATACCGATAGACCTTGGGCTGGCCCTCCAGGCAGGGCTGGCTCTCCCCCAGTGCTGCAAGTAGCACAGAATGAGACAGTCCCTGCCCTGCACAGTCTTCACAAGCTGCCCCCAACAGCTTTACCCATCTGTGTTTGGGAGTGGTGTTTGCATTAGATCCAGAGCCCCAGGCCCTTCCCTCTGCCTGCAACATTCAGTGCTGCATTTCCCCTTCAGGGAGAAGACAGGCAGCCTCCACTCAGGCCACTGCTAATGCAACCTGTTGGTGTGGCTAGAGTCATCCGTGCACCAAATAGGCACTGCTCCCCCCCCCCCCCCCGACCCCCGCAGCGGCCCCACTACAGGAATTCCCGCTACGTGCGAAGTGGGCACTCCTCAATGGTAGTCAAATTAGTCTACGGTCTTCACCTCTAACAGCTAGCCGGGCCCTGGCAGCTCAGAGCTGGAGTGCTTTGCTGTGTGTTAGCAAGAGGACAGCGGCTTGGCCTGAGTCCTATTTGTTTCCCCTCTAAGTACCATGGGAGCTTCCCACTGCATACACAGCCCATTCCTGGGAGGACCCGCGAGGAAATGCTTCCCATCCATCAGGGGAACAGTTCTGTGGTGTACTGGAAATTGGTTAAAAATGACAAGCCATTCTGTGAGATGTGAGGGATTCCCGGTCCTGCTCACAGGCGAGGGGGCGGTGCGGGAAGCTGTGGACTCTGGGTCGACCAAGTCAGTCAGCAGACAGCCCTTGGAAACAGGGCCGGCTCCAGGCACCAGCAAAGGAAGCAGGTGCTTGGGGCGGCCAATGGAAAGGGGCGGCACGTCCGGGTGTACGGTGGCAATTCGGTGGCAAGTCCCTCGGTCCCTCTCAGAGCGAAGGACCTGCCGCTGAATTGCCGCCGAAGAATGAAGCGGCGTGGTAGAGCTGCCTCCGAACTGCCACCAATCGCGGCTTTATCTCCCCCCCGACCCTCCACTTCGCTGCTTGGGGCAGCAGAAAAGCTGGAGCTGGCCCTGCTTGGAAAGAGTCATTTTAAAGCAAGGTGTGGTGAGTTGGGACTCGCTCCTTAGGGAGTAGCCTGTTTTCTCTCTCTCTGTTTTCAGGTTCTCATGCGTTATTGGTCTGGATTCTGAGAAATAAAGCAGGGTTACGTTGTAACCCTCCAGCGAGAGTGTTCACATGTTTATCTCGGGGTGCATGGCATGAGCCTAACAGCCTCTCCTTGCAGACAGGCTGCGGCTGTGTTTCTGTCTCAGCAAGGTCTCTCTAGGCGGCACCGTTCACCACATTTCCTTTCCACAGCCAATGAGAAATCAGCAGAGGCAAGTTATTCAGGGAGGCTGGAAATCTCGTCTACCTGTGTGTTCCAGCCAGCCCTGTGACAGGGGGTTCCACTCGTGTAGCCCTGTGCGCCGCTGGTGCTACGTACATGATACACGTGGGGCCAGGTCAGGCTCTCATCCTCCCAATTCCCACCCTGAGAATTTTGTGTTCGGGGTGTTGGGATCCGGGGCTCTGATTGGTAGGGTGACCAGATAGCAAATGTGAAAAATCGGGACATGGGGTGGGGGGTAATTGGAGCCTATATAAGAAAAAGACCCAAAAATCAGGACTGTCCCTATAAAATCGGGACATCTGGTCACCCTACTGATTGGGCCCTGCATTATGACAAGGCCCAGTTGTGACAGATGGATGCTGTCCGGAGCCTGGATTTCAAGCCCGGCCCTCCCAACGTTCCTGGGCTGCTCAGATTGGAGATGATGGGTCTGCTCGTGTGGAGGTCGCCATCCTGGCTGATCCACTGTGCCTGAGTGTTGGGTGTTGAACTGGGGACCGGCAGAGCTAAAACCCTGAGTGGCTACAGCTTCAGCTAAAGAGGCAGAATTTCCAGGGGGGCCTGTAACAGACTCAGCTTCTCCGCAGATTGGCCCAGAGGGCGACCTGTCATATCCACCCACCAGTGAGTACAGTCGCATGCACAGAGTGAAACTCACCGAGGCCCCACTTAGCTCCCTCTGGAGCCCTAGCCACACCCACAGTGCAGGAGGGGACTGGGGCTGCGTGGGCCTGGCTTGGCGGTCCCATTCCAAATCCCTCCATCCCCTAAAAGTTCAGGGGTGCCTGGATCGGGCCCAGCAAACACATGAATCAGGAAAGAGGTTTATCCTCCCCTCAGAATCCTGCTTCCCGTGCCCAGGCTCCCATGGCACCTGCTGGAGTCGGTGCCACACGGCCGCCTGGCAGGATAAGCCAGGCTCAGTGGGGCAGAGGAAGGTGCTGTACAAAGGCCACTCCCTTGGGTGGAGCTGCTCCTGGGGGGGGGGGGGGGGTCTGGCTTCCTCGCTGGGGCTAGCGCCCAAAGCAAAGGGAGTGGGCCCTGAAGGGGCCCGTCACCTCAGCAGGGCAGCCCGCTGCAGCACAGGGGAGAGGAGAGGATCCTCCTCCTCACCCCGCACCGACGGAGGGTACAGGCAGACCAGGCCTCCATGCGGGAATACACCCCACCGGCCAGCCATACGTACTGTGCTTTGCCCAACCTGAGCGGCAGTGAGAACTGCCCAGCCCTGATCCCAGCCCTGCTGCTGGCCAGCACAGACGGCTGATGAAAACGGGAATGCAAACTCAGGCCAGGTTGCTCCTGGCAGCAGGTTCTGCTTGAGGGATGTGATGAGCATGTCCCCAGCTTTCCCTGCCCGGCTCCCCGTGGCCCCGGAAACAGCAACTGCAGAGCAGAGTGTGGGAGAACCTCAGAGAGCCTTTCCCACAGCAGGGAGAGGGCGGCGAAGGTGGCAACAGGGCTTCACATTCCCAGCAGGGCTGCTAAATTCCAGGCGCCTGCTCAGAATCTCTAGGCCGGCTGAGAATTCAGCTGGGAGCTCCCTGCCCCACTCCCCACGGAGACAGCTCAGGGAATGAAAGGGCTTCTGTTTGGGGGACCCTCGGAGATGCCACTAAAGCCCATGCAGGGCTGGGCTCCATGCTGCATCTATGGGGGCCTGAGTTCAGAGAGGACTTTGGGGGAGATGGGGCAGGCTCTAGCCTGCCACCTGCAGGCCAGCAGTGGAGCACTGTGGTTCTCCAGGGATTCAGCGGGGCAGAGACTGAGGCGGACTGGCCCCTCCTAGATCACCAGGAGAGCTTTCCCCTCTGCAGCTGCTGCCACCCGGAGCAGCCTCCATCTAGCTCTCTGCCTCGGCTATCGGGAAATCAGGCTGCGGCCTTAGTCTTTCTCCCCATCACCCTGCTGCCACCAGCCAGGAACGGGACTTGGCAATCCCCATAGCAAAGATGTTGGATTCGACACACTGCTAAGAGGACACAGTGGGCTGCCGGCGCCGACTCCCGGGCCCTGCTTTGATCGCCTTCGAGATGAAACATTTTAGGGTCCAGTTTCTCACCCTGCTGTCTGAGATAGAGAGCCTAATCATATGGGGTTATTATAAAAACCCTTCGCGTTGCCCAAGCCCCATTCCTCTAAGACAGTCAAATGCTCCGCAGAGGTGAGCATAATTAGTCTCATTATACAGGCAGGGAAACTGAGGCACAAAGAGGCACAGGCTAAAAGGTCCAAACATCAGGTGCCGAACAGAAAGCACCTGAATCTACGTTGAGCCACTCAAATGAGCTGCTGAATTTTAGCACCCATGGCTCTCCCCAAAGCCTGGCCACTTATTTACGTGCCTCAGTGTGGACTGAAGGCCAGAAACCTTCACAAGGGCTCAGCCCCCCACAGCCAGTGACAGATTTTCAAGAGAGCTCGATGTTGCTGAGCAGTTTGGAAAATCTGGCTCCAAGTGTGGGTGCTGAGCTCTGGAAAATCCGGCCCTCAGTGACTTGCAGCAAAGCAGGTTATACCGTGGCGGAGATGGAGTAAAACCCAGCCCCCCAGTCCCCAGCTGTAACCACGAGCCCAGGGCATCTCCTGTATTTATGTTACATGGTGTCACATATTAATTGACAGGCTAGGCTCTGCAATCTGAAGCCTTTTAATCATGCAGCCAGCTTCCTGGCATTCTCCCAAGTCTCTGAGAGGCAGTGCCAGGGGGCCAGACACTCTAGTCCCTCGCATGATGGGGCCTGCAATTTTTAAGCGCCAATAACTCCCCCAGACCGGCTTCGCCAATGGGGTGTTGGGCTCGGAAGGCTACAATGCCCGCACGTTTCCTCCAAACTGCTGTCAATGGCGCCACCACATGAGCAAAGTGGGCTAATGTCTGTACCAGGGAAATCCCCCGAGCAAAGCACGGCGAAGGGGCGAAGCAGCTAAAAAGGCAACGACACCTTGGGATGGGCAGGATAGAAATTGATCGGCACAGCAGGACTCCGACTGTCAGGGGAAAGACTGACCTCATCCAGAAACAGCCTGGTTCTCAGAGGACCTGAGCCACCTGCTATGCCTGCGAGGGACCCAGCGACTATGACAATCAGGCCTAAAATGTCTTTACAACACCCCACAGGCTGCAATCCTCACCCCACTGCAAACAGCTGCCGCATCAGCACACCCACACTGCTAGTGACTGCCCTGGTTGGTAGGGTCCTTGCCCCAGGGATCCTGCACTCCTCTGATTCATGTAGCTAAGGAGTTATGAATAGTCTGACAATCCTATTAGAATAATGTTAGCGACCTAAGTGACCCAGGCAGCGGCTAGTGCAAAGCATGCATGGGCTAGCAGCACCCTCCCCGCACCCACTGAGAAGGGAAACTGTGTTCCTACAGCGGGCTGGGGAGCATGGTCCTTATAGGGCTGGAGCCGAATGCACAGGCCCTGAAATGAATTAAAAGATGGAACGGGTCCCTGCTGGGGCTTTACTTTGCCATCACAATAGCACTGGCTTGGCTGAGCCCTGCTGCCTCCTTACAATCCACTGCCCTGGGGACGCACGGGCCAAAGCTGGCATCCCTCATCCAGCAATACTTGTTTGCAGACAGAACCGGGGCTGGCTACAAGATGCTTAGGGTGAGATGCTTCTACTGTAGGAGACACCGGAGGGTGACAGTCATACCGCAGGGTCCCCACCTAAAGGTATATGTACCTTGCACTAGGCAGCTCCCTTGTATTTCCTGCTCACCGATGAAAAGCATCCACTCTGAATGGGATCCCGCACAGCCCTTCCCACCTGACTGCCAGCGAGAGACAGAGAGAGACACTGCAAGAGGAGGGCTGAATGCCAACTCTGCCTCGGGCAAAAATGGACTGGGGAGAGGAGATGGCACCTTTCTCTAGCACCTTCCATCCAGAGCTCTCAAAGCACTTCACAACGGAGGGTCAGTATCATTATCTCCATCTCAGAGAGGGGGGAAACTGAGGCAGCGACCTGCCCGAGGAAATCAGTGGCAAAGTCTGGAATACAAGCCAGGGCTCCTGCCTTCTTCCTAAACCTGTTGTTCTAGGCACTAGGCAGGACTGCCCCCTGCACTGACTGGGGTGCTCAGCACAACCCGCTGCTGTTTGCCAGCTACACAATGTGGTTTTTATGTTGAATACATTTCTCTGGCAGCCCCTCAGCTCTGTCCCTAAATTCAAAAGCTAAGCTCCTTCCCATCCTTGCTGCAGCACGGCTAAACCTGTTGTGAATACAGCTACAAAGTGTCTTTCCCAGGGAATGCCAAAGCTGACCTGTCTCATGCAGAGAAGGGCACCGTCCCCAGTGGAGGCACCCCGCTGCCCTTCCAAGCCCTCCCTTGTAGGGCATGGGGAAGTTCTCAAGAGGGCAGGTTAGTCCCAGTCCTCTCCACAACTGGGACCTAACCGGAGTGGAAACACTGGGACCATCCATGGTGCTAGAAGTCAACCCTGCAAAATCCTCTTTGAACTGAGCCCTGTTGGGTTCCCTGTGGCAACAGGGCTGGGCCAACGCTTGGAAAATTAACATCTTTGAACTGAACCACCTGGTGAAACTTTACTGTCCGTCTAAAACAAACAATTCCAACACTCAGGGGGCAGTCCTGCCTAGTGCCTAGAACAACAGGATTAGAAAGGAGGCAGGAGCCCTGGCTTGTATTCCAACACTCTGCTGGTGGCCAACCCAGACTGAAAGCCCCCAAAGCCATGGGTTATCACAGCTATTGAAATACTGGACAGAAAGCTCCAGGACAGTTGGCAGTAATTGTCCAGTATAAATACTCCATTATGCTCTCAAACAATCAGAATCTGCCCAGCAAACCAGCTCCTCTGATCCGTTGCAATCAAGAAGCAAAGCATGCAGAACAGCACAGTATAAACAGCATTATGCAGAGGGGCAAAGGGAGGAGGGGGGAGTTGGCTCAGCAGGTCCTGAAATAATAGCTGCCTTTTTGTTTTGTTTCTAATTTGCGGTAGAAATTTTATATCAGCAAAGTGTGGCCCCAAATTCCGAGCCCAAGCAACCTGCAGCTGATTCTGGGGTGGGGTGAGAGGGTGTCTATCCTTGTGCCCCAAGGACAGCACTTGCACTGCAAAGCAAACGACAGTTCGGTACTTACAGGTAAGCCGTTAAGGGGCTCAGGCTGACAGGGACTTGGGAGAGTCCCAGCTCTGAACAATCCACTGAGAGCATTATGCCATCTTCTTCACAGTGGCACTGAGGCAGGCATGAGGGCGCAGCACCTGGGTCCGTGGATACCGCCTGGAGAGTGGCGGAGGAGGACAGAAAAGTGCACCAGAAGAAGAGCTTGTCCATCTTGGTCACAGCTGCAGCCCACATGAGCTGGGTGAGGGTGGCTGGCACTGGCTCAGTGGCTCTGATCTCAGCTGGCTGCTCGGACAGAGTCTGATTTCTCAGACCCAGCAGGCACTGGATCCCCTGCACTCCTGAGTGTAGTAAAGATGCAGCCGGTGAAGGGGAGGCATTGTTGAATGATCTTGGTTATTGGGTTTCACAGGCTGGGCAGGGCAGGGGCGTGAGAGCCTCGGAGAGGAGGAGCTAAAGGAACTTTCTGCTCTCTCCCTCTCTCTCCCGGAGAGCTGGCAGGAATTTCATTCAAAGAGAAGAAGAAGAAGAAGAAGAAGAAGAGAAAAAAAAATACCCCAACAAATAAAGACCTGTTTGTAGCTCCAGGACTTGTGCTTTGCTTTGCAATGTTTTTGTGGGATAGCAGCGCAGGGGAAAGGAAAGCCGACTCCTCCGGGAGAAAGTAATTTAAACAGGGGTTTGATCCTGCCCCATCCAGCACTTCAAACACTGAATGGTACCCCCTGAACCATGCCTTTGGAGGCATGTGCACTGAGGCTGGCTCCCTAAACCCAGCCGTCAGCTGGGAATTCAGGGGTTAACATTCAGGGGAGCTAGTCTGAATAAGCCATGCTGCTGCCACCCAAAAACTTCGGTGCTATCTACCTATCTTAGGTACTTCTATGGCTCCATCACCACAGCATGGGAGCACCTCTTTACCCATCACACCCTATTGTACAGATGTGAAATTGAGGCACAGGGAGACTAATTAGCTTGCCCAAGGGAGACTGTGGCATAGCAGGCAACTGAATCCAGCTCTTCTGACTCCTAGACTAGTGCCCTAATCACTAGGCCATCCTGCCTCCGCTCCTTCTCTGAGCTCACAGTACCATGTTTCATGGCAGATGACATCTCTCCTTTGATCGAGGACTGTGCCTTATGGCGATAAACAGACAACACCTGGAGAGCGGAAGTGATAAGGTTATTCCTAAATGTAGTGTCAAATGCTACATGCTAAAGGTGCACAGCAGGAAATCTCCCCCCCCCCACACACACACACACACCGGAATCATAGAAACAAGTGTTGGACTCTTCTATCCACGGTTTTACTGAAGGAGAAACAGTTTGGCAAGGCAAACAAAAACTAGGTTTCACCTCCAAAAATTACAACCAGCCCTTCTCTAAACCCCTTCCTGCAAGGAGTCTGACAGACAGAGTGAAATCACCCTGGGGATCTCCTCTGGGAGTCAGTTTCTTTAGGGGGGTTCCACATTCCCTCTTTTGGGGACTGTAGTCTCAGGTTTAACTTCAGACTCTGACCTCTCCAAGGCTGCTCTGCTTTTCCCTGCTCATTCCGTCCACTGCCCAGAAAGTCAGAGCAACTAAAATGCCTCCTGCGCATGGCTTCCAGCTCCAAACTGCCCACAGAGTGACCCAACACCTGCCAGACAGACGCTAGGATGACCCTGGAGCAGGCAGCCCTTAGGCTGGAGGTGCAGGAGTGGAGAAAGAAGAATCCAGGCATGTGTCCCTGTGAACACAGCTGCAGGTCCCACATCACCAGCTGGGTGCGCACCTACGTCCTGTGGTCAGAGCGAGAACTGGGAGCCTGGGCTCGATTACCTGCTTTTCCACTAATTCCCTGTGTCCTTAGGTGACTCAATGCACCTGTCTGCATCCCTGTTACTCCCCGGGAAAAGAGCTAGGAGAATGAGGTGGGCTGTAAAGCATGAGAGGCTTAAGCAGCCGACGCTGCACTTGGAGGGCTGATTGCAGCTCAGGTAGATGTACTCGAACCAGCTTTAATCTCACTTGCTTGAATCCTGGAGCAGTGAAGCTGCAGCAGCACTGGCTAGCCACCGAGTAATTACCCAGGGCTCCAGACAGGCTCATGCAACCTGTGTGACATAGCCCAGGCTTGATGGCTCCACTGCTAGATGAAAGCTAGCTAGCTTGGGCTCGGCTACTCATGCTGCAATCAATCTCCATGATTGCGATATAGACATACCCTGAGTAGCTTACCCAAGAGAAAGTCAAGAGATGACTTGATCCCAGTCTATAAGTATCCACACGGGGAGAAGATTTCTGTTATTATTATTTCTGCAGGCTCTTCAATCTAGCAGACTAGGGTAGAAGGAGATCCAATGGCTGGAAGTTGAAGCTAGACACATTCAAACAGGGAATATGGTTCACATGTTTAATGGGGAGGGCAATCAACCATTGGAACAACTTACTGAGGGGCATGGGGGATTCTCATTACCCCTGGAGTCAAGACTGGGTCTCTCTTTCTAAAACATCTGCTCGAGCTCAGCCACAAGCAGTGAGCAGGGTGAGGAACCCCTGGCTGGGTTTGTTTGACCTGCGCTATGCAGGAGGTCCGACTGGATGATCACAATGGGCCCGGATCCTCGGAGGTATTTAATTTAGATGGGAGTTAGGTGCCTAAAGAGCTGAGCCATTGGTCCCTTCTGGCCTTAAACTCTAAGGCCCCACTGAAGTCAAGGGGAGCTTTGCCACGGACTTCCGTGGGGGCTGGATTTCACCCTCAAGATTTGCAAATTGATTTAATTGGAATAACACCTCGTACATCACAGGGCATTTCTGAGGCTTCATTAATTAAACCTTTGCAAAGTGCTTTGACATCCCCAGCCACACAGGATTTAGATTAAAGGGAAAGGGCTATACAGAGAGCTGGGAGCCCTGCCATAATTAAAGGCTGAGCCAGACACGCTTTCCTACAGCTTTGACTTGGACAATTGGTTTGGCTGGAAAATTGCCACATTTTCTCAGGCAACCAGTCTGGAGAAAGTGACTCAAACCCATTGGGAGTGCCAGGCCAGTCACAACAACCCTGCCCTGAAAGGATGGGTTCACCTAAGGTGTCTCTGTCTCCCTCTAGCGCAAAAATGATTCATTACTGGCCCCTAAAACTTCTTGTCCAGTGAAACGTCCTTGGGGATCCAGCCGCTGGCTGGACTGGAAGAAAATAATTTGTGTTGAATGTTTTATTAGAGCTGGTGGGAAATGCTGTTTCACTGAAACATTTCCAGGAACGTGTCAGTTTCGACGAAATTTGTGCTGGAAACGTTTCTCCCCCCCCAAATGATTCGATTTGAAGGGGGAGGATTTAGTTTGGACTGTCTCATATTGTGTCAGCTTTTAATTTTTTTTTTTAACTGTCAATTCATGTTAATATCATATTTCTATGGGTCTATGATACTTTATAGAGAGATAACATTTGATAGTATATCATAAGGTTTCAGCTGTATTAAAACATTTGGATGAGTTCATTTCAGTGTTTCCTCAGTAAATTTAGGATTTCCAGACAAAAGGCAATTTGGAAATGAGATGGAAATTCCGTTTTCTGGCCAGCTTTAGTTAATGATTTCTGCTGTGCCTAGCTCTGGGCCCAATCCACTCCCATTAACATAAACAGATGTTTTTTGCCATTGACTTTAGTGGAAGCAGGATCAGGCCCCCTGTATGTTTGTGTGTTGCCCTCTAGTGGCTGGCTGCAGCTTAGAGAGAGCGGAAGAGTGTTTTTAATAGCAGACGGCAAGCCAAGCTCTTCCCTTAGCTCAGCTGATAGGTGCCTATGGCTGCAGGGCTCCAGTCTCAACTCTTTGGGGTGTGTAGCTTATTAGAGAGAAAGAAATAGCCCCTTCACACTGAAGTTACAACCTCTACCCCTGACGTTTCAGTTGTGAGCCTGACAATTCCCTAGGCAGTGTTGTTGTAGCTGTTTCAATCCCAGGATATGAGAGAGACAAGGTGGGGGAGGTGATATCTTTTATAGGACCAACTTCTGTTGGTGAGAGAGACAAGCTTTTGAGCTGACACAGAGCTCTTCCTCAGGTCTGGGGAAAGTACTCAGTGTCATAGCCAGAAACAAGGTTGGTTCAACAGGCCACTTCACTTTGAATGGTCCCCCAGTATTTATTAACTACTTATGCTAAACAGATATATTGGGATTGGAAAAGGTGCAGAAAAAGGCAACAAAAATGATTAGGGGTATGGAACAGCTTCCATATGAGGAGTGATTAATAAGACTGGGACTTTTTAGCTTGGAAAAGAGATAACTAAGGGGGGATATGACAGAGGTCTACAAAATCATGAGTGGTGTGGAGAAAGTAAATAAGGACGTGTTATTTACTCCTCATAAAACAAGAACTAGAATTAATAGGCAGCAGGTTTAAAACAAATAAAAGGAAGTATTTCTTCACACAACGTACCGTCAACCTGTGGAACTCTTTGCCCGAGGATGTTGTGAAGGCCAAGACTATGACAGGGGTCAAAAAAGAATTTGATAAGTTCATGGAGGATAGGTCCATCAATGGCTATTAGCCAGGATGGGCAGGGATGCAAAACCATGCTCCGAAGTGTCCCTAGTTCTCTGTTTGCCAGAAACTGGGAATGGGCGACAGGGGATGGATCACTTGATGATTACCTGTTCTGTTCATTCCCTCTGAGGCACCTGGCATTAGAAGACAGGATACTGGGCTAGATGGACCATTGTTCTGACCCAGTATGGCCGTTCTTATGTTAACACCTCTCCTGTCATGGGAGGAGGGGGGAGAGGAGAGGAAGGGAGGGTTGTTAGAGGGTTACAGATTGTTGTAATAAGCCATAAATCCAGTGTCTCCATGCAGTGCATAATTTTTAGTTTCAGAGTGGTAGCTGTGTTAGTCTGTATCAGCAAAAACAACAAGGAGTCCTTGTGGCATCTTAGAGACTAAATCAATTAACAGCAGAATACCAAGGGAGGAGAAATAACTTTTGAAGTGGTAAGAGTGTGGCCCATTACAGATTGTTGACAAGAAGGTGTGAGTAACAGTAGGGAGAAATTAGTATTGGGGAAATTAAGTTTAGGTTTTGTAATGACCCAACCACTTTGTCTTTATTCAGGCCTAATCTGATGGTATCCAGATTGCAAATTAATTCCAGTTCTGCAGCTTCATCTTGGAGTCTGTTTTTGAAGTTTTTTGTTGTTGAAGAATTGCCACTTTTAGGTCTGTTATTGAGTGACCAGGGAGGTTGAAGTGTTCTCCTACTGGTTTTTGAATGTTATGATTCCTGATGTCAGATTTGCGTCCATTTATTCTTTTGCGGCGGGACTGTCTGGTTTGGCCAATGTACATGGCAGAGGGGCATTGCTGGCACATGATGGCATATATCACATTGGTAGATGTGCAGGTGAACGAGCCCCGGATGGTGTGGCTGATTTATCTTGTTAGACTGACCTCACACTTGGTAAAGCAACCCCCATCCTTTCATGTATTTATACCTGCTCCTGTATTTTTCACTTCATGCATCTGATGAAGTGGGCTCTAGCCCACGAAAGCTTATGCCCAAATAAATTTGTTAGTCTCTAAGGTGCCACAAGGACTCCTCGTTGTTTTTGCATAATTTTAGTGTCTAGCAAAGGTTTATGGATTTAGTCTCCCAGGCTCATCTTCTGAACGCATTGTTGGATGGAGAGGTCAGATACAGAGTGATCACTTTGTGAAAAGTGTTCAGCCACATGTCTTTAATCATTTCCAGGAAAATGATAAGAGACAAAAAAAAAAAAAAAAAAAACCTATGGCCTGTGGGGGAACACTTTTCACTAAGTGAACACACACTGCTTTCTCCCTTTCTTTCCTCCCTAGGATGGGAGAGGTGTTAACAGGCCATTTCACTGGTCCCTTGAAATATGTGTTAACTACTTATGCTAAACAATCGGTTCCACCCACTCTGTCACTCACCTTGTCTCTCTAGGAGGTCCTGTGTTCTTTTTCTCACCACACCAGCAGTTAGAGTGATGGTAGTCGTGCTGCACGTGATGGGTGGCTAATGTAGCTGTCTAGGGACTGTGCATCTCTTTTAGGCTTGTGTGGATTAAAGCAGGGCTCTGCAGGAACTGGTGACAGCTTGGCCAGCACCCCTCACTGCTTTCTTAACCTGATGACCTGTCCCACCCCATTTATTTCAACTGATAAAACTTTTCTGGCTCCCTAGGCTGAATCCAGGAGGGTGAATGCCCATGTCCCATGGGAAATCGAGAGAGCTGTGCTGATCTGATGAATCTACAAAGCAGGGGCCTGACTACAATTCAAAAAGCAGCAGGAGCACGTGGGGATAAACTTCGAAAGGCCAAGGCAAAAAAATGAGACTAAACTAGCTGGGGACATCAAGGGTAACAAGAAAACATTTTAAAAATACATGAGAAGCAAGAGGAAGGCCAAAGACAGGTTAGGCCCATTACTCACTGAAAGGGAAAGATAATAACAGAAAACGCATCAATGGCCGAAGTGTTAAATGCTTTTTTTGTTTAATTTTTCACCAAAAAAGTTAGCAGTGATTGGACTTCTAACATATGACTATCAGTGTAAATGGGGTAAGTTCTGAAGCTAAACTAGGAAAACAACAAGTTAAGAATTACTTAAAAGTTAGAGAGGGGTAGCAGTGTTAGTCTGTATCAGCAAAACAACGAGGAGTCCTTGTGGCACCTTAGAGACTTATAAATGTATTTGGGCATAAGCTTTCATGGGTTATAGCCCAGGAAAGCTTATGCCCAAATAAATTTGTTAGTCTCTAAGGTGCCACAAGGACTCCTTGTTGTTGTTGTTTTTTAAAGTTAGAGGTCTTCATGTCCGCAGGGCCTGATGAAATACATCCTAGAATACTTAAAGAACTGTCTGAAGAGATCTCTGAGCCATTAGCGATTATCTTTTAGAACTCAGAGGATAGGAGAGTTCCCACCGGATTGGAAAAGAGCAAATATTGTACCTAGCTCTAAAATGGGGAATAAGGACAATTGAGGGAACTTAACTTTGGTACCTGGAAAGATAATGGAGCAAATAGTCAAACAATCAATTTGTAAGTACCTAGAACATGGATTTGTCAAGAACAAAGCTTGTCAAACCAACCTAATATCTTTCATTGACACAGTAACAAGCCTTCTGGATAGCAGGGAAGCAGTAGATGTGATATATCTTGACTTTAGTAAGGCTTTTGATACTGTCTCACATGACTTCCTCCTAAACAAACTAGAGAAATGTAGCCTAGAAATGAAACTACAATAAGGTGGGTGCAGAACTGGTTGGAAAAGTGGAGTTATGAATGGTTCACGATCAAGCTGGAAGGTGTATTGTGTGGGGTCCTGCAGGCATCTGTTCTGGGTCTGGTTCTATTCAATATCTTCATAAATGATTTGAATAATGGCATAGTTAGTATACATATAAAGTTTGCAGACAATATCAGGCTGGGAGGGGTTGCCAGTGCTTTGGAGGACAGGGTAAGAATTCAAAATGATCTTGACAGACTGGAGGAATGCTCTGAAATAGATAGAATAAAATTCAATAGGGACAAATGCAAAGTACTGTACTATGATTAGAAAGGAATAATCAACTGCATAAATACAGAATGGGAAATGTGTGCCTAGGAAGGAGTACTTTAGAAAGGGATCTGGGGGTTATAATGGGTCAAAAACTAAATATGAATCAACAGTGTAATACCGTTGCAAAAATATTAAAAAAAAAAAAAAAAAACACCAAACATAATTCTGGGATGCATTATCTGGAATGTTGTGAGTAAGAAAAGAAGTAATTCTTCCGCTCTGCTAAGCATTGATAAGGCCTCAGCTGGAATACAGTGTCCAGTTCTGTGCACCACACTTCGGGGAAAATGTGGACATATTGGAAAGAGTCCAGAAACAACAAAAATGATAAAAGGTCTAAAAAACATGACCTACAAGGAAAGATTGAGAAAATCCGGTTTGTTTAGTCTGGGGAAGAGAAGGCTGCGGGGGGACATGGCAACCATCTTCAAATATGTAAAAGGGTGTTATAAAGAGAAGGGTGATCAAATGTTCTCCTTAACCACCAAGGACAGGACAAGTAGTAAGGGGTTTAAATTGCAGCAAGGGGGATTTAGATTAGACTTTAGGAAAAACTTCTTAACTTTCAGAGTGGTTACGCACTGGAACAAATTACTTAGGGAGGTTGTGGACTCCGTCATTGGAGGTTTATAGGAACAGGTTGGATAAAAACTTATCAGGGACGGTCTAAATAAGACTTAATCCTGCCATGAGCGCAGGGGACAGGACTAGATGACCTCTCGAGGTCTCTTCCATTTGGGCTCAGAGCTGGGAGTCAACAGCTCAGTGGTATATGAAGCCAAGGCAGGAGACAGCCCCATAACACGTTTAAATGGTGGTCTAGCGGTGGGGCTGGAGGTCCTGGGTTCTGATGCCAGGCAGTCGTAGAGATGGAAGTAGAATATACACCGTGCCAGGGTCTCTGGCCTGTGGTGGGCAGGAGGGCAGAGTAGGTGGCTCCTGCTGCCCTTCCAATCGCTGATATTTCAGTTTTAACATCATTGGTTTGTTAAAATCTTTGCAATGAAATTTATGATGGTAAAACAAGCTGATGGTCGCTCCTTGGGCTCCTCACGCTCTGCTGCTGACAGGGCTGGGTCTTTTAGCAGCCTTGGATTCTTGTTCGCCCTGGCATCTGGGAGGTGTTTCCAGAACGGACATTGTGTGGCAGTCATTTCCTGCAGGGGGTGGCTGCTTCTCCTCTTCTCCCTTCACCTGTGCTGGGAGGCTGGGACGGCTGCATGGAGGGGCTGCTGCTATCCAGTACTATGGTGAGTGCTCTCTCTGCCTAACGCTATCCCAGGGCTGTGCTGCCAGGGTCTGCTGAGAGCAGGATGCAGCAGAAAGCAGCGGGAATGGGCCGTATGCCAACGAAGCCAAATGCCTGGGGTTTGGGGTTGCGTCTGCGCTCCTTGGCAGTGCCCCAGGGAGCCATTGAGGGGTCATTTGTGAGGCCAAAGGGCGATGGAATGTTTCCCTCTCCCAGCACTTCCGGCGGGGCCGGCCAGGGGCCAGGCCGTCTGTTATCTCAGCCCCGAAAGGCGTTCCAGACTGTAAACACAAACACTCGGAAAACAAGCACACCAGGAGCCCCAGCGCGCAGCCCTGCACTGGGGAGACGGCGGGGGGGGGGGGGGGGAGTGGCAGCAGTCTCCACATTCACAGAGGCCCCAGCCTGCCCCTTCCTGAGCCCCCTGCGAATGAACAGCCCTGGGCCCTTACACAGCACGGTCCAGCCATGGTGTTGCTAGGCCTTGCCACCCCCCAGAGAGGCAGGTAAACAGTGTGCCCCTGACGTTACTGGCACAGCAGGAGGGTGGATTCCACTGGCTCTTGGGCAGGTGCACACGGAGGGGAAAGAGGGACTGGCACAGTCACTCACAGGCGCACAGGGACTGCTCCCTCCTAGGCATCTCAGAGCCACCCCAACTCTGCGTCCAGCGGAGGCTACTAGTCCTGTCGGGAGCACGTCACTTACCTCAGCTTCAATCCTCCTCCAAGGGAGCAGGGGAACTATGGCAGGACAACTGACGGGACTGGACCCCTGGATCCATTGGGTCCTGGATGTCAAAGCCAGAAGAGACCATCGTGATCCTCACCCAGGGACTCCTGCAGGGAGCCCGTCTCTCCTGCTAGAGCAGAGCTTTTAGACAGAGACGGCTGCTCTTGATTGAATGACCCCAAGAGTTGGAAAATCCCCTTGGAGCAGCTGCTCCAATTCCCCCCTTGCTAAAAAATTGCACCTTTTTTCTAGTGACTTGGCCTCGCTCCAGCTTGTGGCCTAGGGATCTCATTCTGGCTCTGCCTGCTGGCTTAATGAACCTCCTCCCCCACACACCCCCAGCATCCTCTCCCATCTCTACCCTAAGGAGAACAACAAGGGCCCATCCTCAGCCATTCTGCATGGGCAACTTGCCAACGGGGTCCATGCGCGTCATGCTCTCTCATTACTTGCTTATGTGACTACAACCATAGAGGCAACTGGCACCCAGGGACTTCTCCGGAAAGAGGATTTGACAAGCAACGCAGCAGGGCTGTTGGCTCGAGGAAACAGCCCCAAAATGCCCACAACAGATGAGCGATGGCTTGACCTGGAGCCCCTCCCTGCGAGCCCTGTGAAGGCCAGTTTGGGATCCTAGGCACCTGCAATTAAAATCCCCCACAATGTCACTCATCTAGATGGCACCCCCTGCAGGCTTTCACACTAGTGCCTCAGTTTCCCCTCTCAAACAGGGAGGCTAACCCTCTGAGCTCTTTGCAGGGGGGTGATGTGGTGGCTTTGCGTGCTTGTGCTCTGATGCCAGAGGGATGGACCCCTTCCAGATAGTTCAGGGAGAATTTCCAGCCTGGTCCATTGATCCGGGAAGTGGGGGGCTCCCCCAGGGTTTGACCTTCACCTGGGGAGAAGGCCCTGGACGCTGCTGGGCTGGAGTAGGGATAAATGCAAACACCGCCAACATGCTGCCCAGAGGCTGGGGGTGGGTTTGTTTTTCCATTTTCTCTCTCCCCCTCCGGGGCTCGTGGCTGGAGGCCTGGGAAGTTACTCATCCAAACCGCAGCTCCCAGGACACCCTGTGTAAGCAGCTGTGGCTCCAGCCTCCACTGGAGCAGTGAGTGGGAGCTCGTCAATCCATCCTCATCGCCCTGTCAATGTCCTGAGGGGGAGGAGCAAAGAGACTCTGGGCAACGGGCCGTGCCACAGACTCAGCCTGGCGGGAGATGGCCTTGTGTGACCCACTGCTCAGGGTGGGTCCCCTTGGGCCTGACCCCCCAGCAAGAAGAACCTGCTGTAACCTAGCCTGGGAGCTGTAGCAGCTCCTGCTTTTCACCCTGGAAGCCCCCGCTTCAGTCCCTGGTGGGGGCCATCATGCTAGCAATGGCCAGTGAGAGAGCAGGATCCTGAGAACACCTGCTCCAGGAGCCTGGGTTCTTCCTTGGGCAGCCACACTCTTCCCCCTGTGCAGGGGAGTTCATCTGCCCCAGGTAGGGTTACCACCTGGCTGGTATGTGACTGGCCTGGCTGAGTTTTTTACGGATTTGCCAGAAAAATTAAAATCTGCACTTTTTTGTTATGTAGGTCTAAAGATTTGCATGATTATCCCAGTACACTGGGACAGCTAATGTTAAAAGTTTGTGTCCTGCTAAAGATGCTGCAGTGTTCCCACTTCCGAGGTTCAGCAACAACAGATCAAAACTGTTGAACATACAGCAGCTGTCTGCCCACCAACACGTAAGTTCACCGCGCGGGTGTGTGAGAGAGGGTCTGAGTCACACAAGAGTGAGGAGATGTGTGACGCATATTAAATAATGGGACGATCTGGGTGATGGTACGAGTGGTCCCAGGCCACCCCCAAAAAAGAAATACTTGCATCAGAAACTGCACTTTCAGTGGCTAAAGGAAACAGATTACAAAGACTGGCTGGCAAAATGTGCTGAGAAAACAAATGGCCATTTGTTATCAATGATAATATCTCTGTGTGTGTGTGTGTGTGTGTGTGTGCGCGCGCACGCTCTCTCTCTCTAGAGGGTTAGAAAACCTGCCTTATCGTGGTAGATTCCAGGAGCTCAATCTATTTATCTTAGCAAAGAGAAGGTTAAGAGGGGACTTGATGACATAGGTACTTACACGGGGAACAAATATTTAATAACGGGCTTCTTAGTCTAGCAGAGGAAGGTCTGACACGAATGGCTGGGAGTTGAAGCCAGACGAAATAAGGTGCACGTTGTTAACAGGGATTGTATTGAGGCAGGTCTCTGGCCTGCGCTATGCAGGGATCAGACTGGATGATCACAACGGTCCCTCCTGGCCTTGGTTCCCAGCCCCTTGAATGGCACTTTCTTGGTGTGGGAACCTAGTGGTTCCCAAACTAGGGTTCAAGAACCCCTGGGGGTTCATGAAATGTTACAGGGGGTTCTCGGGAAAGAATTCCCTAATGGCGGTCAGAGCTGTCCCTAGGGACCCCGGGCAGCACGGGGCCAGCAGCCCGGAGCCCGTGGACTTCCAAGAGCTAAGCAGATCAAGCAAACATATCTATCACACTGAGGAGATTTAAACTTCAAGACTCCTTATAAGAAATGGAAAGGGAGGTTAATTTTAAAAACAGCAAAAAATATCCAATAGGCAGCTAGTATTGTTTTAAAAATTATTATGAAGAACAAGTTTAAGCTTTGTTGTAACGTGTGTTGTTTGCCTGGACAGCTCAAGACCTGAATGCTTCTGTAGGAGGAACTCTTTGAGTTGGCTTCTTAAATACCTTCATGCTGTTTCACATCTGATACTCCTTGATGAAACAGACTTATAACAGGCTTATTCAAAGTGATACAAGCTACTGGAAGAGTGTTGCCGTTTTCATAATGTAATAAACATAATGTAATGATAAATAATAATTAATAATAAATAGTGTGTAATAAGCATGTCATAAAAACAAATTTTATATTTTCAAGATCACTGCTTTTATAATTTATACTCAGGTAAAGGAGAAAATCCCTGGAAATATTCATTTTTAGAAGGGGGATCACAAAACTTGACATTTTAGTGAAAGGGGTTCACAGGTTGTTAAAGTTTGAGAATCACTGCTCTAGAGGGACAATGCCAGGCCAGCACTGCTGTGTAGAGTGCTAGCCTGGGGCTAAGGGTGAATGGCAGAGCAGGTCCCTGGGGCCTGGGGCTAAGGGTGAATGGCAGAGCAGGTCCCCGGGCCTGATGCGTGCATTCAGTCACAGGCAGACGGAAGGGATGGCTAAGGCTGGGAATGCTGACTGGTTAAAAGACAGCTATTCTCAGAGCTGTAAAATCCACATACTTGAAATTTGCTGTGCCTCAAGGGAGGTAGTGAGTAAGTGAGTGACCCACATTTGGAGTAATTTGAGCAAGGGGTTCACAAGATCCAGCTCCCCTAAAAGTCACATTTACAAAAGTCACCTGGTTCTTCTAACACACACACACACACACACACACCTGAGGCTCAGATTACAGCCCTGATCCTCCTCAAGCTGATCTCAGCCACTCAGGCTGATCTGGCCCCCACAGGCCCTTGGTAGAAGCAACATTTCTGGAATTATTCTGGGTAGACCTCAGGGTCCCAGACTGGGCCTGGCTGAGGAGAGCGCTCTCTGCCAACAGCTGCTCCAGCCCTGCGGTGGGCTGCCTCCTCTGGGGACTCCGTTAGGTCTCATTTAGTCCCACGGTTTATGGGGCAACGAGGAGTCCAAACAACAGTCCTGCAGCCTCAGGCCACATCTCTGGTTCTACCCCTGTTCTTTGCTTTGCACCACTTTGCCCAGCCGCTGGCAGGGGAACCCAGGCCCTTCCCCTTCTCTGGGTTCTAGTCCAAGGACCCAGCCATTAGGCAAGGTCTGGTTGTACAGACCCACCCCTGCTTTCTCCCTGAGCTCCTTCCTGCCACAGCCGGTCTGCAGGCCTTTCCCACGCCCCTTCCCACACCCAGGGTCTACGTGGATTCCCCTCAGGCTCCCCTCTTCCTTCAGGCCATGGATGGAATGGAGCCACCAGTACCAACTTCACCTCCTTCCCTGCTCCCCAGGCCTCAACTTGAGCTCTTCACTTATTGTCCCTGACTCTCTGCTGCTCAGCTCAACCCAAACACCCCATGGTTGGGATTTTGAGTCCTACCTTAGAAGTGAAGTCCCCTCCTGTAGCCATTCTCCAAGAGCAGGAACTCCCAACCTCCCTGCTCCCCTCCATGCAGGGCTTTCTCAGTCCTTGTAAGGAAATCTGACTCCTCACCAGATGGACCTGCTAACCGACCTACTTAACATCCCTGCAGGTGAGCATTCAGGCTCCTGTTAACCCTCTCAGAACCAGCATAGGATTTAGACTCCATTTCAATCCACATACTGTGGAGCCCTGCCCTGTGGGAGCTTTCTGAGACAGGGTCTCATGCACATTCATGGTTCTCCGTCTGGCAGTCTTGCCCTCATTTAAGAGCTCTTCACAGTTCTCTAAACTCCACATGCAGGCTCTGATTAGGAGTATTATCAAGGAAATTAGCATTAAACAAACAGAGGGAAGGTGAAAGATGCCAGTAAGCAGCTGGGTTAATGCAATCCTGCTCCTCGACTGGATCCTGGACAACGGGACTGACTGTGATCAAAGGAAAGCAAGTCGCTGGGACATTTGGTCCAGGGGTCCCAGCTGAACAACCCCTAACATGAGCTGCTGAGAACATTTTCAGATTCTGCTGACTTTTGGAAGGGCAGAGCTAGAGAATGGGGGGCTGGGAGCAGTGAGGGATGTTGGATCAGTGCAGGGATTTGGGGGTTTGGAGGGTGTGGGGGATCAGTGCTAGGATGTGGGGGTTTGGAGGGCATGGGGGGATCGGTGTGGGGATGTGGGGGTTTGGAGGGTCTCAGGGGATTGGTGCAGGGATGTGGGAGTTCAGAGGGCATGGGGGGATCGGTGCGGGGATGTGGGGTTCGGAGGGTGTTGGGGGATTGGTGCAGGGATGTGGAGTTCGGAGGGTGTGGGGGTTTGGAGGGCGTGGCGGGATTGGTGCTGGGATGTGGGGGTTTGGAGGGCGTGGGAGGATCGGTGCGGGGATGTGAGGTTTGGAGGGCATGGGGGATCGGAGGGCATGGGGGGATCGGTGCAGGGATGTGGGGGTTTGGAGGCCGTGGGGGGATCGGTGTGGGGATGTGGGGTTCAGAGGGTGTGGGGGATCGGAGGGCATGGGGAGGTCGGTGTGGGGATGTGGGGGTTTGGAGGGCATGGGGGGATCAGTGCAGGGATGTGGGTTTCGGAGGGTGTGGGGGGATCGGTGCAGGGATGTGGGAGTTCAGAGGGCGTGGGGGGATCGGTGCGGGGATGTGGGGTTCGGAGGGCGTGGGGGGATCGGTGTGGGGATGTGGGGTTCGGAGGGCGTGGGGGGATCGGTGTGGGGATGTGGGGTTCGGAGGGCGTGGGGGGATCAGTGCAGGGATGTGGAGGTTTGGAGGGCGTGGGGGGATCAGTGCAGGGATGAGGGGGTTCAGCGGGTGTGGGGGGATCAGTGCGGGGATGTGGAGGTTCAGAGGGTGCTGTGTGAGGGCTTGCCCCTTTTGCCCCATAGGGCTGCACACTGGTCCAACTCCTGATGCGCCAGCGCAGTCCAAGCCTATGACCCTTCTTAGCGCCAGGGCTCATCCAAACGCTGCATTTTTGAAAACCCAGTCTGATGGCTAGAGCTTTCAGGAAGAACTGGGTTTCCCACAAGGTAGTTTCCCTATGATCCCTTGATGGATAAGGGATTAACCTCAAAGAGACCTTTATTCTCTGGATCTCAGAAGCAGAACCATGGTGGAGGGGGGAGCTGGGCACCTTCCCCTGCAATGACATACACGGGGGGGGGGGGGGAGTGATGCCATCTGTCCCCTCCTCCCTCCCCTACAGATACCCCCATTCCCCACAATTCCTCCCCATGGCAGCTTCACCAGGCCAAGGAAGGGGCATCTTCCCTCCCCTGCTCCCCTCCTTCCCCTTGCTGCCTCCAGCCATGGGGAAGGGCTCTAGGCTCCCCCTTCCCCATGATGCTGCTGCTCCTAGAGGAAAGGGAAGGTCAGTGCACTGCAGGGGGGCTGGGGAGACGGGGGTCAATGGAGGTTTTAGCTCTGCCCCCAAATCCTCCCTTACATCTCTACCCCCCTTTCAAAACATGCCCCCACTGACTCCCTGCACTGCCCAGCAGCTCAGCCTGTGGGACCCCTGCTGATGCCCACTCCTCTGTGGGGCAGAGGGCTGGGGAGCATGGCAGAGACAGGACACGAGGAGAGGACACGGGGCAGTGATGGTGCTAACACTCAGCCAGTGCCTGCTGGGGCTGGCTTTGTCACTGCCAAGGAGCCAGAGGCAGTGGAGGGGCAGCTGGGCTGTGGGACGAGGACATGCTGAGGGTTAAAAAACAAACAAAACAAAGAAAAACCAGGCAAGTGTATTGTCCAAAAACTTCATTTACGCTCAGGTCCAGTTGCCCAGTGGTGCCAGCCCCAGCCCCAGTGAACACAGCTGAGTGCGTGCAGGTCCACGCTGCAATTGGAATCAAGACAAACCTCTCAGTCGTTCTTCCTATTTCTTATGGCACCCCCAATACTGGCACCCCGTGGGGGTATCGCCAGCTCCAGGGGCCAGAGTTAAGGTCCCGTTGCGGGGGTGGTATGTTGATGTAACCCCACATCCCAGTGGGATGAAGAGACAGCTCCTCTAGCGCGACCACTGGAGGACATGGCTGATACACATGCTCCCCCAGTAGAGGGTAGTAGTGCGCTGAGGCTGAATTAGTGGATAATGTTTTTCCCCCACATAAACTAGCAGGCCTTAGAGACAGGGTTATATGGAGGGTGACTGGCCAGCAAGGGTCTTCTCATTTGATTGTTATTCCTGGTTTTGCTGTCGTGCCTTGGCCCCTACTCATGGGCTCTGCATAAATGCGGGGGTGACGGGATGCTGTCGGGGGGCAGGAGTCCTGCCCCTGTTCTCCCAGCTAGGAGAGACGAGAGTCCATGTGAAGGGTTGTCCCAAGGGTTTGCAGAGGTCTGCTGCTCTAGCGGTTGGGACTCAGCTCTCGGAGCCGAGCTGCTGGGCTCTAGCTGCGCTAGGACAGTCGGCACAAAGGGGCAGCGCTCGGAAGCCAGCCGAACGGCATGCACCTGGCGGGTGTGCACGGCTGCCCTTTGGGGATGGTGCCCTCCAGTCCAGCTGGCTGGAAGGTCGCAGGCCAGGCCAGGGCGTGTGGTAAAACCTACCATTCATTAGAGGACACTGGCTTCTAGGGCTGTTTTCTTTATTGTTCATACACATTGCTTGGTCCTCAGCCCTGGGTCACAGAGTCTCCCAAAGGTACTAGCACACCTGGATCATCCGCTCGACGCTCTGAGAAGCAGTGCGTAGCGCTTGGGCCTCCCAACCCTCCTGCCAGACGGAAATAAGCATCACCCAGCAGCCTGCTCAGTAGGACATGCCGGCTCTGAGCCAGGCACGGCAGAAAGGACGCCCCATGTATTCTGTCCTGTACTCAGCAGGGCAGGGAGGGCAGTACGGAGGCTGGCAGGATGCCAGAGCAAGTGCTACGGTGACTGGATTCATGGACCTTCCAGAGTCCCAGAAATCCCGGGCAGCAGGGATGCAGCCCCGCTAAAATCTTTGAATCCTGGACAAGTTCCCGTGCCCCGCACTGGGTGCTTGCAGGCTGAGTGGGCTGCAGCACTGTGGGCAGCAGAAAGGCACTCCCTGGGGGAGGCTGGTGCAGACAATGCATGTGCAATAGGCTCTCCCACTGCGTCTTGGGAGAAGAGACCAGGAGAGTCCGAGATTCTGAACCACTGATGCAGGCTAACCCAGCCTTAGCTCCTCATCTGTGCTGGCCTCAAGGGGTGGGGAGCTGATTGGTGCCTCTGCCCCAGGTGGGTCCCCTTCTCTCCGGAGGGAGCTTCAGTCAGGTTTGTGCAAACAGCCATGCGATGCGCTCTCCTCAGCCTGCCCCCAGTGCCAGGCTCTCTCGGGGGCAGGAGCTGCTGTGCTCTTCCTAGGGCTGTCTCTGGGTGAGGATGTCCCGGATGCACGTGTACAAGAACACGTACTGATCCTGAAGGGAGGCAGGAGACAGAGAGAGGTGTTCAGAGAGTAATTCTAGGCCAGGGGGGCTTGACCCTGCCTCAGAGACACCAGTCAAGCCCACTGACTGTCATGACACTGTGTTTCTGCAGTCACCCCATTTCATATAACCAGGTCATAGAAACGGGATGGGATCTTGAGAGGTCACCAAGTCCAGCTCCCTGCACTGTGGTAGGACCTGGACCACCTTGACAGGTGTGTGTCCAGCCTGCTCTTAAAAACTTCCAGTGACGGGGATTCCACAGCCTCCCTTGGGAGCCTGTTCAAGTCATTAATGAAAATATTGAGTAGTACCAGGCCTAGGATGGACCCCACTAGATACCCCTTTCCAGCTGTACAGCGAACCATTGATAACCACTCTTTCAGCACGGTCTTTCAGTCAGTTTGCACCCATCTTATGCCACATTTCTCTAGTTTGTTTATGAGACTGTCATAGAATCATAGAATATCAGGGTTGGAAGGGACCTCAGGAGGTCATCTAGTCCAACCCCTGTTCAGAGCAGGACCAATACCAACTAAATCATCCCAGCCAGGGCTTTGTCAAGCCTGACCTTAAAAACCTCTAAGGAAGGAGATTCCACCACCTCCCTAGGTAACCCATTCCAGTGCTTCACCACCCTTCTAGTGAAAAAGTTTTTCCTAATATCCAACCTAAACCTCCCCCACTGCAACTTGAGACCATTACTCCTTGTTCTGTCAGCTGGTACCACTGAGAACAGTTTAGATCCATCCTCTTTGGAACCCCCTTTCAGGGAGTTGAAAGCAGCTATCAAATCCCCCCTCATTCTTCCCTTCTGCAGACTAAACAATCCCAGTTCCCTCAGCCTCTCCTCATAAGTCATGTGCTCCAGCCCCCTAATCATTTTTGTTACCCTCTGCTGGACTCTTTCCAATTTTTCCACATCCTTCTTGTAGTGTGGGGCCCAAAACTGGACACAGTACTCCAGATGAGGCCTCACCAATGTTGAATAGAGGGGAATGATCACGTCCCTCGATCTGCTGGCAATGCCCCTACTTATACAGCCCAAAATGCCGTTAGCCTTCTTGGCAACAAGGCCACACTGTCGAATCATATCCAGTTTCTCGTCCACTGTAACCCCTAGGTCCTTTTCTGAAGAACTGCTGCCTAGCCGCTCGCTCCCTAGTCTATAGCGGTGCATGGGATTCTTCCGTCCTAAGTGCAGGACGCTGCACTTGTCCTTGTTGAACCGCATCAGATTTCTTTTGGCCCAATCCTCTAATTTGTCTAGGTCCCTCTGTATCCTATCACTACCCTCCACTGTATCTACCACTCCTCCCAGTTTAGTGTCATCTGCAAACTTGCTGAGGATGCAATCTACACCAACCTCCAGATCATTAATGAAGATATAGAACAAAACCGTTCCCGGGACTGACCCTTGGGGCACTCCACTTGAAACTGGCTGCCAACTAGACATGGAGCCATTGATCTCTACCCGGTGAGCCCGACAATCTAGCCAGCTTTCTATCCACCTTATAGTCCATTCATCCAGCCCATACTTCTTTAACTTGCCAGCAAGAATACTGTGGGAGACCGTACCAAAAGCTTTGCTAAATTCAAGGAATAACACGTCCACTGCTTTCACCTCATCCACAGAGCCAGTTATCTGTCAAGTCGGACTGTGTCAAAAACCTTAGTAAAATCAAAATCTCACATCTACTGCTTCCCCACATCCACTAGGTCAGTAATCCTGTCAAAGAAGGAAATTAGGTTGGTTTGTCATGATTTGTTCTTGACAAAGCCATACTGGCTATTCCTTCTAACTCTATTATTCCATAGGTGCTTACAAACAGATCGTTTAATCATTTCTTCCAGTATCTTTCCAGGAACCAGAGTTAGGCTAACTGGTCTATAATTCCCTGCATCCTCTTTGTTCCCCTTTTCAAAGATGGTAAATTCCATGCCTGAATTCCTGGAATACAGGGAATTTCAGAACCCAGCACCATCAACTGCCCTGCGCTGGCCCTGCTGGTGTTTGGATACTCTTCTTGGGAGGAGTCTGTATCGAAGTCAGGCCAGACGGCAATTACAGTTACACTGCAGAACAGCTAATGGGGCTGAGTTCTGGTCTAATGATGCGCCTGGGGGAGTAAACACAAGTGATTCAGATGTGGAGAGACCCTTTGCGGGATCTGGAGTGGGGATGTGTAGCAGGAAGTGTCACTCAGGCTTCCCTGTTGGTTATTGGCCTCCGGGAGAACTGACCACCTCACAGTTCAACTGCAGCTTGGCCATGGTGGCACCAAAGTTACAGTTTCACCCAGGGAATCATGCAAAATAAGAGCAGCCTGGTCTAGATCCACAGCCACGGGCGAGCCCTGTGCTTCCGCCCCCACGTGTGGTCTGGTGGGCTCAGGTCCTACTGCCCTTCCCTTGCCCAGCTGGGCAGCGGCTGGGAGGAGCAGGGGGTGTGTATACAAGAGAACCCCATGTGTGAGCTCTCCTCCAGCTCCCAGGGCCCCTGGGGCTTGGATTTCATTCGTGAACCAATTGGCTGTTTGCAGGGTGCTTGGCAGTGGGGACGTCACAGAAGGATTTTGATTATCAGTGGGACCGGGAATGTGGGGGAGCTCATCCCTAAAGGCTTCTGCGAAATAAATGAATTAACTTCAACCCCCTGTTCAAAAGCACGTCTGTGGAACCAGAGCTCGGCTCGGGCTGTGGCCAAGTCCAGCCTGTGCAGGGTGAAATGCTGGGATTGGCATCCTGAGGCTGGTGTCACAGTACCATCTAGTGGTGCGTTGCGTCTGCACTGCTCCGAAGGCAGCCTCGACCCAATCCGCCATTGGAATGCGGGCAGAGGTGCCTCTGATGCCCTCTAGGCTCCTCACCCTGACCTTCGGGCGAACTGGGTGTCTCCCATCAGTGCCCTGGCTGTAGGGTGCCAGTCGGGAAGGCTCAGATAGGCCCTCAGGGTATGTCTACACTGCAGCTGGGAGCAACAGACGCATGCTAGCTCTGAGCTACCGCACTAAAAATAGCAGCAGCGTGCCTAGCTGGCAGCGGCGTGGTCTAGCCACCTGACTCGCTAGCTATGGACTCAGGCGGCAAGCCCGAGCCACCACCCGTGTTAGTGCATGTCTGTCCACCCGGGCTGGGACACACGTTCCCAGCCACAGTGCAGCCAGCCCCTCAGACACTGCCATAATGAGCGCCGTGTAAGAATCTATCTAGAAGAGAAGGCGGCACAGGACAACCCAGGAGACGTCCAGTACCCAAGTGTACCAGGTCCTGTGGTTTTCAGTGCCCAGATCCTGAGGGGGAGGCGGCAGGGGATTTGCCCACATGGGAACAAACTGGCTGTCAGGGATGGAAGGGCAAGCGGGGGGCTAGGACTGGGAGGATTTGATTTTCAGATCTGCCTGGTTGTTTCCTGGGTCTGGGCTGAGTGGAAGCTGCTGGCTTTAACCTTAACATCGAAGGCATTTAACTCCTCAGCAATGGGAGTTAAGCACCTAAAAACTTCAATCAGAGGGAGTTAGGTGCCTAAATGCCATTGAGGATCTGGGCCTGAGAGTCCTTCCCCTGAGCTCCCTACTGGGCTTGGGGCAGATGGAGCGACCTCCCACCGTGAGCTGCTTCCCCCTCCACCCCCACCCCCCTGGAACATCCCCTGGCAGGGCCCGGAGAGAGGGGCACAGAGCCCGGGCTAAGAACCACGCTGCGTGTCGGGCTCGGAGTAGGATCCCCGCCTCGGCGAGCTCAGTCGGGACTGAGGCTGGGTCGGTAGAAGCTGCCTGAGGAGAGAGGAGGCTGACAGAGAACTCAGGGGTCCCTGGGTCTGTTCTGAGAAGCTCTCCCCTATTGTATCCGGCTCCGGGCCTCTGTTCTGAACCTGGCCGTTGCTTCCCCAGGGCACACCTGGCCCCGACGCCCTCCCTCCTCGCCACCTACCGGCGTCGGGGTCATGAGGCAGCAGCTTCTCATCAGCCTGAGGGTGACTCCGTAGACATCCACACTCCGCTCCGCTTTCATCTGGTGCAGCAGGCAATCCAGTGCGATCAGCATCCCCATCTGGCCAACGCCACTGCTGGAAGGGGCAGCCGATGGAGGGAGAGCCATCAGCCATTCTGCCACCCGCCACGCAACCTCAGCACAGGCACAGACGTAGGAGACGGACAAGGCCTGGATGATTATGGAGCCCGTCTCCCAGCAGGGCAGGGCACAGACCCCCCAGAGAGAGGGACATTCACAGAGACCGTGCCCGGGCAGGGCCGGGAACCTGGCCTGGCCTCTGAATGAGCACTAAGGAAACCAGGGCATCTGGGCACGCTGGGCGCTCATGACTGGCTATCTGAGACTGCACCCCAAACCAGGCTCGCTGGCCAGCCCCTGGCTTCTCACATACCCACACTGGCTCCCCCGACGGGGCCGCATACACTGAATGTCAGCAACCGAGCCCCAGTCTGGCCCTGGAGGGACCTTGGGTCCTTACGTCTCCCTGGAGACCAGCGGGGGAGAACTGCCGGGTCATCTGGTCAGCCCCAGGCTGCCCTGCAGTTGGCTCTCCCGCAGGGATGTTCGTCCAGGGGGTTCTGGCCCCAGGGGACTCATAAGGACATGGAAGAGGGAGTCACGTGACCATACCTGCAGTGCAGGAGCAGCGGGCCGGCTCGCTTCCTGTGTGGCATGCACCGTCTAACTGCGGTGAGGAACTCCACCAGGGGTTGGACATCTGGCTGCTGCTGGCACCCCCACAGAGGGTACAGGAATCGCTGCACCTGCCTCTCCTTCACTTTCTTCTCCTGGCAGGGCAGAGAGAGCTGCTGTGATTATGGAGGAAGGGGGCATGCGCGGACGACAGGATGGGAGGGTGCTGCGCTCAGGACAGACAGGCCTGGACACCAGGGGAGTAGAGAGAGCCCCGCTTCCTAGCCTCTGGCCTGTTAGGTGCCCTGCCACAGTGATGCATTGGGTCCTGTAGTGTCCCGTCACCCAGCCCGTCTATGCTGGGTCAGCAGTGCCCAGCGGTGGGGTGCTGCAGTGGTAGCAGACAGAGGGACAGGGGGAAAGTGGCGTTAAAGGCAGAGCTGTTCTCCCTAGGTCAGTGGCTCTGCTCCAGCCCTCACACTGCATCCAGTGGCATCAGTGTGACAAGTTAGAAGTTCTCAGTCAAGGCCCCCGGGGCCCGTGTCTCCCAGACCACCCCCACACTGGCTTCAAGAAGGCAAAGGGCCACAAAGCTGGAAACGTCTGCAGGTGGGGCCTGTAGGGCAGGGCTGAGATACATCAGCAAGGAGTGGCCAGGTCAGGGTAAGCCTGCACTGACCCTGCCCGTGCCCCTGCTGCACCTGGTCCATGGACAGTCCCAGGCTTGGGCTCCCCACCAGCTCTGCTGATGCCCCTCAGCATTTCTGATCTGCTGCTCCTCTGCTATTCCAGCCCCATAACCCACCCCGCTCCACCAATACCCTTCTGTCCTGACTACAGCCTCTGGGTCATTCTAGTCCCGGGCTGAGACTCTGGCATGATCTGGGAATGGGAACAAGTGCCCCAGGGACTGGGGGGAGCTCCTGGAGCTCAAGAAACCAGCTCCCCTGCCCTCGGAGGCACATACGTGTTTCAGTTTGAGCTGAATGCACCTCCATCCCGAGATGTGCTTCTCCGGGCCCCGCTGGATGGTCAACATCTCTGTGTAGAGTGGACTGCCCTCCAGGGGCCAGCATGCCTCGCTCAGGACCTGTGCACAACAGCGACTGGTGCGTCAAGCTCCCAGTGGCCCCATTTCGGATCAGTGCCCACTTGGCATGGCTCACAGGTGCTGGGCCAAGGGCACAGCCGACGTCAGGGTGACGCTGCCCAGCAAAGGGCCATGTGGCCGTCCGCCCGGAAGCCGACAGCCCACCGGTATGTTGGAAAGATCGTTGCTGATTGCAGCCACCTTCACCTTTAATACAGTGTGGCAGCCCAACGGGACTACAGGTCCCAGCATGCAATGCTCCACCATAGCTGAGCCACCAGGCTGCATTGCATGCCGGGGCCTGTAGTCTCTGGGGGCTGCACCTCCAGCATGAGGCGTGAAGGGCGGCTGTGACCCACTGGGTTTTATGCAAATTTCACATGTTCTTTGGCCTTCTGGGAAGTTGCCTTTGGGAGCCCAGAGGGAGGGGCGGCAGCTGAGGCCTTGGATGGGGGCTCCCCCTCCTCAGGAGCAGAGATCAGTGGAGAGAGATCTATCCTGGACTGCTGTCCCCTGTAAAACCAGAGGTCTCCATCTGGCTTCTCTAGGTGCTGCCCTACTAAATAGCTGGTGTCTATCTCCCCAGGGGACCATGTGGGCCATTTACTGCTTCCAGAGTTGGGACTCATTTTGGGTTTTACCTCAACTGTTACAAAGGGTTGGTAGGGGGAGGGAGCCGACTGCCAGCACAATAATGCACATGGCCCCTGTGGTGCCATGGAGCCAGGCATCCCCCATGCACGTCAGGGAGCAGGGTCCTAACCTGGACCACAGCCTGCTCCACACACGGAGTTTCCAAGTCTGGTCCAAAGCTTCGGGAAACGGTGGCAGAGGCTGGTGGGACAAACCTGCGTGTGTGACAGCGCAGTACCATAGAGACCACGCAGGAAATGCAGCACAGCCCGGGGAGGGAGGTTCAAGGAGCCCCCACCCCGCTTGGCTTACCTGGCCCTTCTCCTGGCATGGAAGCAGGGTGACTATGGTGTGGACACCATGGTCCCACACCAAGCGCCAGAATTCCTCAGTGGTCACCTTGTCGGGTCCTTGCACAGCCAGATAATCCCTGGATGAATTGCAGCCCTGTGTGAAGAACCAGAGTCTTACTCGCCTGCCCCAGGGAGGGGGCAGAGGAGAGCATGGGCTCCCTGCCTTAGGACAGCCGAGGGGGCAGAGCCAGAAGGCACGAAAAGGAGGGAGGTCTGGCAGCTTTGGAAGCAAAGAGAGGAGAGAAAGCATTAGACAGCCAAGCAGGTAGAGGGCCCAGGACCGGGACTGAGCCAGAGCGAAGGGGACAGTCGGGGTTCAGCCCTACGCAGCGATTCCCTCACCAGGAGTGCCCGGGACAGTGCTCATGGCAGCAACAAGCGCAGAGAGAGGAGGATGGCTATGGAGAAACAGGCCACAGAGACAGGCTAGTGCTGCTCCCCATGGGAGTAGGGAACCTCGGAGCACCGGAGGAAGGGAGTGAGTTCTGCTCCCCAGGGGGATCAGGGTGGGTAGAGGGCCAGGGGGCCAGGCAGGGAGGTGAGGGAGTTTGCTTTCCAGGGGATCAGGGTGGGACAACTCACCGGGAGGAGCCAGGTCTGTTTGAGATCCGAGAAGGGGCCTTGTTCCAGCGGCAAAAATTTCACTCTGGAGCGATCATCTGCCAAACAGGCCAAGCATGAGGGACTGGGGGAGCCGTTTCCGTCTGGCCCAGCTCAGCAAACCCAGCCCCATGCGAGGAGACCAGCCTTCTGGCTCCAGCCCAAACTCCCTGCCAGCCTGGGCCATAGCTGCATAAGGCCTGTCACTTCTGCACTGGGTCTCTCCCTCAATCCCTCTCCCCTTACTCTCAGCCCAGGGCGCGTGCCCTCTGCCTGCACATAACCCATTCCGGCCCCAGTCCATTCGCTTCCATGCACACTTCATCTGTGGCCAGATCTTGCCTTGGGAACTCTCTGCCACAAGGCTGGGTGGAGGAGATAAGCCTGGAGATGCTAGAGAGGGCCCCATTTCGACAAGCTCCCCTGGTCCTGAGGCTGGCTGCAAGTCCAGCCCTGGTGCTGCCCCTCTCTTCCCACACACACAGCTGGTGCCAGCTCTGGGGATAGAGAGGCACCAGTGGCACTTACATGGGAGGATGCTGGAGCCAGGGCGGCTCTCCTGGATGCCTGCAGATGGTGCTGCAGAGCTGGCTTTGTCCTTCGCAACCTCTAGGAGGATCTGCCACAGGGAAGCAGAGAGAGGGAGGGAGGGGGAGAGATCAGGGCCTTTCCCGACTATGCCCCTCCAGGGCGACGGGGGTGGTGGGAGCGTGCAGGGACTGGGTGGATGGCTCCTGTGGGATGCCCTGCCCCAGAAGACAGCAGGGGGTGAACCCAGCCCAAAGGGCAGAGCTCCCAGGAAAAGCTTTCATCTGCACCACAGCGCAGGGAGCCAGCCCCGTGCCTCAGTGTCCCCATGGGGCTGCTGCCAAGCTGCACAGCACATGCCCGCTGGGTTTGCTTGGCTGGGAGATTTGGTGCAGCAGCCATGGGGGATGCCCATGGAGTGTAGCACCTCTGCCTGCCCCCCGCCCCCGATTCCCTGTGTGGATCCTGACCCTGCGCAGGGCCCCTAGGGAGTCCCAGGGAGGGCTGGATGTCCCGGCTGTGTCTGCTCTGCAGGGGGATCAGGAGGGAAGCAGTGCTGGCCAGCCTCCAGCTGGGGAGATATCCCAGGCCTGGCAGCATTGCCATGGCAACGGGTGCCCCCAGCGCCAGCCATCTCCACAACAGTCAGATCTGGCGGGCGCCTGACTGAGCAGGAGCTGCTCATGGTGGTGGTGGTGATGGGGGGGTGTGTGTGCTTGTGTGTCTGGCCCAGCCTCTAACGCTCCCTTCACCCCCAGCGTGTGTGTGTGTGAGGGGAGCTAGCGTCTGTGCTCTCCAGCAGGGCACTGCTCCAGGTACTCCTACCTCATACTCCCGCAGGAAGCCCGCATTGGACTTGGCTGATTTCTGGGCATGGTGCTGCAGGAAGCTTTTGAGAGGGATCGGGCAGGAGCTGGGAAAACAAGGGGTGGAGGTGCAGGGTTAATAAACCCCTGTGCACCCACATCTCACAAAGAGCCAGGCCACTCGGTCGACAAGGTGATTCCCCTCCCTGGCCTGACCCTGCTAGTTCCATGGGAGCAGCCAGCCACTGGCCACCTGGAGAGGGCATCCCAAGGCCGGCCCGCTGGCCTGGGGGGTACATCTCTGCTGAGGGTGGGAGACCCAGTAGCGGAGCCCACTGCTTTGGGGGGGGTCAGCCCCATGGAGGCTGCCCAGGAAGCGTTAGGCCCCTGCGGTATCAGCACTGGAATGATGCTACGGAGGGGTGTGGTGCTCACCACCTTGGAAGGAAAGGACTGAGGCCAGACTTTGGCCCTGCCTCGGTGCAGGGAACAGGCCATCTTGCTGGGATTTCAGAATCCCTATTGCCTGGAGCCGAAGCCCAGGCCTGGGTCTGGATCGGAGTCTGAGGCACTGAATCTGAGTGCCCACACGTTTGGGACGGGCTAGGTGGGCTTGGTGGCTTACATCTCCGTCCCAGACTGGCCCAAGAGCAGCTCCTCCATGATCTTCTCCAGGATGCAGCTGTGCAGGAAAACATACTGGCCCTGGAAGGCAAGGGCAGGCTGTCAGTGCAGAGTGAGCCCACCCAAACCACGGCACCGCACAGAGTGGGACCACGCTGGGGCGAAGGGCAGCACTGCCTACTGGGCAGAGCATGGCCTTGTGCAGCTAGTCAGGAGCCCCGGCCAACCCTGCCGCTGCCTTGCTGGGGTAGCTTGGTTAAGTCAGTCTTCTTCTTTGGCTGGCGTTTTCACCGGGCTCTGGGGGATCCCCTCCCGGTTACCCAGCGCCCACAGCCAGCCTTTCTAAGGAGGCTCCTGCCAGCCATGGTTAGCCCCTGGCAGCTCGTCCCTGGCTCCTGCTGTGGCTGCATGTCCGGGCGTGCTGCGAGGGTCCAGTGGCTGGGATCAGCTGACCTCTGGGCTGCAACTTACAGGCACCCTGTGCAGCTTGTCGCTCCCCTGGATGTGCACGGGGCAGCATGGAGCCACTCACCCCTGGGGCCTGCCGAGTTGTTTTGGGATAGGCACAGGCCACTCTGCTTTCGATTACGCCCCCCCGCCCCCACCCCCATCCCCCCGCAGCTACCACACTGGTGCTCCCGGCCTGCTCACACTGAATTCCGGGAAGACCCTTGGCTCCGAAGAGCCGGGTGTTCCTGCTGGAGGTCTGGGCGGGCACACGGCTGCTGGGAGACGGCAGGGGAGGGCGGCTCTAACAGGGGCACATCTGAGCCCTGCTCAGGACACTGGAGCAGGGGCCCAGGCAGCACCATCCTGTGGCTGGCGGGGAACAGCTCAGGGATATCAGGAGCTGGCTGTTATGCAGAGGGGTGGGGGGCCAGCCGAGCTCTGGGCTCCCTCCCAGCTCTGCTGATTTGGTGGCAAGGTGGAAGGGAAAAGGCCCAGGGCCTCACCAGCGTCTGAATCATCAGGTAGCGGCTCATCCGCATGGTGTAAATGGTATTGAACACGTCCACTGCCTTCTCCTGCTTCAGCTGCTGCAGCAGCCGGTCCAAGGCGATGAAGGTGCCGCTGCGGCCCACCCCTGCACTGCAACAGCACAGACAGCAAGGGGTTAACATGGGCAGGTCTCCCTCCAGCCCTCAGGTTCCACTGCCCCCCACCAGGCAGGCACCAGCCCCAGTGGGTGGGGGGAGGAGGAGATGGCCAACAGCCTGCAGCATGGGCTCCTGTTCTGGAGGAGCTGTAGGGTTGTGGGGCCGAGGAGCTGTCCCAGGGTGTGGGAGGAGCTGTGGGGGTCATGGGGCCCAGGAGCTGTCCTGGGGGGGGGGGGAGTTGTGGGGCTGGGGAGATGGCCCCAGAGCAGCACTGGAAGGTGGGGAAGCATCTCCATAGTCTCCAGCGCTCACGTGGATAGGGCAGGGGCAGAGCCCCTCACTCACCGACAGCTGGGAGCTGCCTCTACGGACCGGGCCATCCCCAGGGCTCTCACCACCCCGGGGCTCCAGCCCCCACATACAAGGAGGGGCCCAATCTCCCAGGTCATTTCCCATCTCAGGGAAAGACACCCCTTCTCCAGCAGCCCCCACCTGGCAGAGCTAGGGCAGGTAGGGCCTCACCTGCAGTGCACCAGCGTTGGCCCAGAACCCTTGGCCGTCTGCATGTGGCCTCGGGCCAGGTCCAGGAAGGCCATCAGGGAAGCCGTGGACTCGGGAATGCCGTGGTCAGGCCATGCCGTGTAGTGCAGGTGGGTCACACGTCTCTCCTCCTGTAGGTCCTCCTGTCACAGACGGTGACTCGGCGTTAGTGCGCAGTGAAGCCGGAGTTGCAGCGGGGCTATTCACGGGGAATGTGCCCAGGCATTTCTGGAGCCCAGGGTCTGTCCACTACAGCTCCCTGAGTTACCTCCAGGGGCCGGAATCAGCTACCAGAACTTGGAGAGATTGACACTGGGGCTGCATCCCGGAGACCCACAGCCAGACCTGGGCCCTGGGTCTCCAGGATCCCCAGACACTCCCCGGCCAGCCCTGGGCATTTCTTACATCAGCACTGAGCAGTCATGTAAACACAGCATGGACGAGACACTGACACTGAGAGATCAGGTAACTGACGCTACTGGCCAGAGCCAGGCCCCTGCTCTGTTACGTTCAGGGCCCTGTCCTGCGGCCATCTCCACAGCATGCGACTGCCTGGGCAGGCTGCACCATGTGGCTCTGCCAACATGCTGCCCTGCAGCAAGGCCAGTCCTGGGGAAGCCACGTGGGAGGTGGCCTGGATACCAGCTGGTGGGGGCATGGAGCACATGTATCAGCACAGTGCTGCCTTCGAGGCGATTTAGTATCTGGAAACAACCAATCCTGGGCGATGCACAGCGCCCCATGATGGGAATGGGGAAGCAGGGAGGGGGTGATGGCGAATGGGAGGGGGATGAAATGCCCGGGAACCTGTGTGCTGCCCGCCCTGGTAGCTGTGGGTTATTGACAATCCTCTAGGTGAGTCCCGGTGTGGACCGACCCCTTTCACTTGTAGCCTCGTTGGAACCCAGCTGGCCAGAGGCGAAAGGGCAGCCGCCCCCGGGACACCCCCCCCCAGCGAGACACCCCCATGGCAGTGCCGTCAGCGGGGGCCTGCACCGGGCTCCTCTCGGCCGCTCACTCACGTGCCAGAGCTTGAACGTGCGTGTGGTCCACTCGTCAGCGCTGCTGTGGGAGAGCAGGTCAACGCGGATGTGTCCGTAGGAGACCGGAGACAACTCTGAGGGCCAGTAGTGATCACACAGCACCTGAAGGGAAGGCAGGGCATGGGAACAGGGAAACCAGCGTAGGAGAGAGACCAGTGCCCACACAAGACAGCTGCAGCCACTGGAGAGATGGGCCCGGCTGAAACTCCCCAGCTCAGCATGCTCCAGCTCCAAGCTGGGGCTTTGGGCCACATCTCGTCTTCCGCGGGGGAGCAGAATCTGGGCACGGAGGCAAATGCAGCATGGGCTAGTGGTTTGGTGTCTGCTCCCCACTGCGTGTCTTTGGGCAGCTCGCTTCCCCTCGCTGTGCCTCAGTATCCTCTTTGGTAGGATGGGGCTAGGGCCAGCATCCTCCATGCCAAGGGACTGTGTGGGTTCATTAGTGCCCATGCACAGTGCTCGTCTCACAGTTAAGTTATTGTCTGCACCTAGATATTAGGTAATGGGCACTCTAGAAATACCTAGCAGAGACAGACGTCGCCTGGCTGGGTGTCCACACATCCAGCACTGCCACTGCCCCTTCACTCTGCCCAACAGACCTCTAGCTATTACGTTGCTGGGCCCAGCACGGCTGCATTAATGGAGCCGCATTTGCATCTGGCTGTGGGTCAGGCCCTTCCTCGCACGAGCAACGCGCGCCTGGCACCAACCCTACCCGTCCGTTCTCCATGCCCACTGTCAGCATGATGATGTTGCAGACGCTCTGCTCCCACACCAGCCTCCAGAAATCCTCAATGGTTTTCTTCAGTGGCCCCTGGGTGACGATGAACTCCTGTGGGGAGGTGTAGCCCTGGGGCAGAGACCAGACAGCCAGAGTCAGCCCGGGCCAGAGGCTGTGAGACCCCAGATTTGGGGATGAGTAGATGACCTGCCTGGTCCCTCCAGGAGAGGGCCAGGTGCCCATTGACCTCAGCATTGGTGCCAGGATTGGCACACTTCCAGGGCAGCAGATGGCAGCTGGCGGTTATTATAGGATGCCCTGGAAGAGTGTGTTTCCCCCTCACTGGCATGAGAGAGATTACGCTCCTGGACCTCCCTTGAGCCCCTCAGTGTGACCCTGCGAGGAGAAGCATCTGACCCCAGACTCATGGGGTCCTTGCACCTGCCTCTAAAGCAGCTGCTGCGGCTGCCATTGGAGAAAAGAGATGACTAGATGGACCCTGGTTCTGATCCAGTCTGGCCATTCCTGTTTACTGCCTTTGACACACGCATGCAACATGCATACATGGGCCCACACGCTCCCAGGCATGCTGGGTGCCCCCTGTCCGTTACATGGGGCAGTCCCCTGGATGGGGGATGGGGGACCAGGTCCAGCATCAGTCAAGTGCAGCTGTACAGATTAGGAGGAGAAAGAGGAGACAGAGAGATGAGGCCATGAATCCAGAGAGGCTGCGAGTGAGAGTATCCTCAATTGGCAGAGCAGCAGCTATGACCACGCCCCCATGCACACTCAAGGGGGCACACACATGAACACACATTTCACAGACCCCAGGCTACAGCCAGCCTGGTTGCGCCAGTCCCCCATCTCCAACACCTTCCACCTGCGCCAGCTCCAGTGCCATCTGCCAGCCAGCCCCAGATGTTAATGGGACCGAGACCCTCTTGTGACCGAGCCCCCTGCATGTGCCAGCTATGCCCCCCTCATGTGCGGGGGTTCCCGGGGGGCTGTAGTGGGAGAGGCAAGCAAGCACTCACGGGGACGTAGTTGGCGTTGATGTAGTCGGAGTGGGGCTCCTCCCGCAGCAGGCTCAGCCTGACTCTTGAGTGGTCGTCTGCAAGAACCCAAACAGTGATCATTCCCTGCACTGCACCTGGCCGAGCCAGACCTCAGTCCCCCAGGGAGCCCAGCTCAGGGGTAGCATGCTCTGCTGCTTTCTTGGGTCCTTCCCCTTTTCCAGCTGGGAGAGGAGGCAGTTGTCACGGAGTCCCCGGGCAATGCTCTGGAACTGCTCCCCACAAAGCCAGTCAGGACTTTGGGGAGCCTCCTCTCCCTCGGAGCAGACTGTCTTCAGGGCAAGAAGCTCACACAGCTTCACCTCCTGGGTCTGACCTTGGAGCATTCAGCATATGCCCCTCCGTGCACTTCCCACAGCGAGTCCCCCCAGGTGGGGTCCTAAGGAAGCCAGAGGGTCCTGCACGCACCCCCACTTCGCAGTCAGACGTGACTCTTGGTCAGCCAGTAAAATAGAGGTTTATTAGATGACAGGAACACGGTCTAAAACAGAGCTTGTAGGTCCAGAGAACCGGATCCCTCAGCCAGGCCCATTCTGGGATCCCGTGAGCCAGACACCCCCGTCTGCCCACTCCTATTCCCCAGCCAGCTCCAAACTGAAACCCCCTCGAACCCCTCCTTCTCTGCTGAGTTCCTGTCCGGGGCCAGGAGGTCACCTGACCTCTTTGTTCTCCCACACCTTTAGCATCCCCTTGCAGGGGGGAAGGGCCTGGCCATTAGTTGCTAGGCGACAGAGTGTCGGTCAGAAACTGAGGCACCCACACAGTATTCAGAGGAAACATTAAGAACAATCCCACTTCGTCACATCTGCCCAGATACTAGGTAAGGACTTATGTACGTCTACTGCACATATGTTCTTAGAGTCTGTATCACAGCAGAGGTGGAGAACCAGGCGTCCTGTCAGACAAGGGATGTTTAGTCTCCTGCCCCTCTGTTGAAATGTACATTAAGTATTGTCTCATTCACAATGGGTTTCCCCATCCCCGTCTAAGCTGAACGCAGATGAAGGATTGCCCAAATGTCAGAAAGCAACTAAAAGGTAGAGAAACACAGCAGGGGAAGAGAACCTTATCTGGAGATACACTTCAAAGGTTCACTGGACTATTTTTGGGGAACAAAGACCCCCTCATCCTGCCCCAGGACGTAAATGGGCAGCATGTTTACATTCATGAAAACGGGATCAAACCAGCCTGGATTGAAGACGCTTGCAGAAGGCTTTGGGTGAGACACACTTCATCAGATAGGAGGTGAGTCTATTAATTAAGTTTAGTTGCTAGAAAGCGAGTGATGATTTTGTTTTATATGTCACCTTTTGTTTCCCTTATCCTTACTCACTATCCCTTGAATCTTGAGTCTTTGGTAATACACGTATCCTTGTTTGCACTATCAGTGTATCTCAGTGCTGTGATACTGAGCCAGGTGCTGATCCAGTGTTGAATCACACAAGCTGGCGTGTGCACTGTTCCCTTGGGGACAGCAGACCTGGTGATTTGGTGAGTGTTCAGTAGATAAGGGCTGGGCACTACAGGGGAATGTTTCAAAGGGGACCGGAGACCGGGGTGCACCTGTTGTTAATCTGCAGGGCAGAGTCAGGACTGGCAGAGCCCAGAGGAGAGGGCTTGGGTGATGCTAGGGAGCTTACACCCGGTTAGTCCAAACAAGACTCCCTCATACTGGAAGCTGGGAGTAACAAGGGGACTCACAGGCCTGGGCACCCCGAGAAATGTCACAACACCCCTCTCTCCTCTGGCACACCGGGCTGTGTGTATCAGTGTTAATGACATGGATACAAGGTGAGATGGAAGCTGGCCCTGGCCTGAGGGTCTTCTCAGCCTCCCATGCAGTAGTATGCCTGAAAGGGCCAGGGGTGGGAGTCTGCCCTGAGCTCCCTCCCCCTCCCCGCCCAGGAATAGTACAGGGACAACACAAGTGATGGGAGGCTGGAGGGGTCAGAGAGCAGCCCCCTGTTGCTCGCAGCTCCCCCTGCTGGCAGATGCACAGAACAGCAGGGGCAGTGGAGTTGTCTTTATGCTGTGACCAAAACTTGGGGGTCACTGGAAGGAGGAGGGGATCAAGAAAGGGGGCCATTCAAGTTAAAAGCATCAGTGAGATCTGAGGTGGGATGAGAGACCCAGTCCTGCCCTGTCTCACCAGGCCACCTCAGGAATAACTGTGGGAATGTCAGTGATCAGTGATTGTGGGTGCCCCACCAGAGACGCCATAACCAGGCCTGATTCTCAGAGAGGCTGAGCACCCACAGGTCCAGCAAACCAAAGGGATCTGTAGGGGCTCAACACCTCTGAAAACCAGGTTCTGGGTGTCTCAAACTGGCACCCAAAATTCTAATTCCTATCTTTTATATAGTGCCTTTTCACCAGCCCCACTCACCACCATTATCCTCAATTTACAGGTGGGGAAACCGAGGCACGGGAGACGACGTGACTCTGCTCTATCCAACAGGCCACGCTGCCTCCCACATTTGGCCACTCTGGAAATGTCTCCTGAAGCTTTCTGTGTCTTGGTGTCCCTGGGTGTGGCAAGGAGACGATAACCCCCCTGCCTCTGGGGTGGGGGCTTGGCTAGTGTCCCCCCAAGATCCTGGGATGGAAGGTGCCAGGGAAGGGCAGAAGGGGAGGGAGGGAGACATAAGGGCTGGGCCCCTGAACTTACAGGGCAGCACGTGGGGGTATCTGTTCTTGGACACGTTGGCTGGAAGTTCTGCTTCCACCTTAGGCTGCTCCTTTCCCACTTCCTTCAGCTCCTGTAGGGCACAAGGAGAAACCCAGTGAAGCCGCTCTGGGACAGATGGGCTGGGATGGGGAGGGCCAGCAGGGAGGCCCCCCAGCAAAAGCCTCCGCAGCCCCAGCTTGCCACACACAACCAATGGGTCTGCATAGTGTTTGGAGAGGCAGACATTGTTTGGGCTCCTGGGGCCACATTCGGCTTTCACAGCGATATGGATAAGGAGCAGCCTGATGAAGACGCCCCAGGGTACAGCCCGGGAGGAGCAGAGGAGAACTAGGCCAAAGACCCACTCAGGAGGTGGCTCCTGGGACTCCAGAGGGCAGCCGTGGTCAGACCTTCCCATAAAAGCGCCCCAGCACCTGTGACTTTGTGCGCCAGACTCGGGGCAATGGAGGTGGCACCGGTAACAGCGGCAGTGTAGACGCGGACGCACGGGCTGTTGACCCGAGTGCACACCCACAGTCCCCAGCAGGCTTGTTCTCTGGTTGCCAGCCCAGGCCACCATGAGTTCACTACTGTTGTTACCTACACTAGCTAGAATAGAGCTGGGGCGGGCATGCCAAGCCACGCTACAATTAGACCTCCACTTGCAGTGTAGACATAACTGATTCTCCTGCTATGTCCCCTCCCCACCCCCTTTGATGTGCAGTTGTACCCAGTGAACGCAAAACCGCTTAGTGATCTCCCCAACCCCCATGTGACACTGCCAACGCGTCTACACTGCCGGCGTCCCCAGGAGCATGCTCTCCTTGCATGCGACACTCACCTCAAACTCCTGGAAGAAGCCGTGGTTGGCGTTTGCCATCTTCGCCTCGTAATACTGCTTGAAGCTCTGGATGGGGATCGGCCGGTGGACATTTCTGCAGGAGATAAAATTGTGCCCTTGGCAATGGGAGAAAACGCCACCCTGGAGAGGAATTATTTCGAGGGAGTCCTATGGCCTGGGTTATGCAGGAGGTCAGCCCAGATAATCTGGCCTTGGAATCTCTGAACTCCAAACCTAATGACCTGTGACACCTCGGTCCCCCGTGCCGTCTCACACTGGGACGTCCACAGAGCGATGGCAGTCAGCCTGTCCCACCTCCTGTGGCAGGGGTTCTTCCCAGTCCCTAGGCTGCAGGCTGGTAAGGACATTTGCACTCCCAGCTAACGGGGATTCTCTTTTCCCCCAAGTAGTAGCATAGAGTCCCCAGTCCATGGAGGGGCCTGGCCTTTGCTCTGTGTTAGCGCACTGGTTATTAAGCACTGGATGCATTTCAGGGCGATGAAGGCTGTAACGGAACTTGGCAACACGGGAATCTGCCCAGAGGCGGCTGGGGCTTGGCAGTACAGCTACCAGTGACTTAGATAACGAAGGGTTAGCAGGTGAGTGGCGTGGCACCTGCTGGCACTTTAAAAAGAGACCCGATGGACCGGCTTGGCAGGGGCCCAGGTTCTGGAGCAGCCTAAGCCCCACTCCCTTTGTGGCCTATTGTGGAGCACTAGCACGTGGGTAGGCAAGCAGACAGCCTGAGTCCCAGACACCCGCCCGGCCCTGCCGGAGAGCTCCCGGCTTTGGGAGCAGCACACTCACCTCAAGCTGTACGTGGCCATTTCTTGTGATAAATTACTCTTCTTGGTTCTGAAAGGAAAGCATAGGGGATGTCACCCATCCTGGCAGCACCGAGGCTGGGGCCAAGCGCCCTGTTTAGCAGCAGGAAGGGTCTGGAAGAGGGCTCGGCTCCCTCCCACTTACACAGATGACTCGGGGAACTTTTCAGTGGATTCATCACACCCAACAGCGCACACCTGCTATGCTGGACCTGGCCACCCCTTTTGATACACATCTGCTGTCGGTCAGCTCCTTGTTCGGTTAGGGCCAATCGCATTGTCATCGCTCTCAGCGGCTTTTCCTACCACTTCCCAGGCCCATCCTAGATCTCATCCCTTGGGAGACAGGCCTCCCTTACCTTTTCATTCGGACCCGCTTCCAGTAGACCCATCCGAAAATCGCCGCAAGTGTCAGGAGAAAGCCCGCAACAATCCCAGCCACGACTGGCACGGTAACAGGACTGGGGTCTGCGCCACCTCCAGCCGCTGAAGACAAAGACCACGGGGATTCTTTGCATTTATACTGTGCGTTCCAAAAGATCCCGCTGGGCTCCGCAAACTGACCCAGACACTCCCGCTGCGAATCGCCCACCCCGCTTAGCAGCCAGGATCGCCAGACATTGGGATCACAGGGGAAGGAGGACCAAGTGGTTAGGGCACTAACTGAAGACTTGGCAGACCTGGATGCAAGTCCTGGCCCTGCCTCTGACTTCCTGTGCAGCCTTGGGCAAATCCCTTAGCTCAGCGGTTCTCAAACTTTTGTACTGATGACCCCTTTCACATAGCAAGCCTCTGAGTGTGACCCCCCTAATAAATTAAAAACACTTTTTAATGTAATTAACACCATTATAAATGTTGGAGGCAAAGCGGGATTTGGGGTGGAGGCTGACAGCTTGCGACCCCCCAGGTAATAACCTCACAACCCCCTGAGGGGGCCCAACCCCCAGTTTGAGAACCCCTGCCTTAGCTGCTCTGTGCCTCAGTTTCCCATGTGTATAATGGGGTTGATTGCCCTGCCCTGCCGTGCCTTGCCTTACAACAGGGTGTGAGGCTCAATACAGTAAAGGCTGTGAAGCGCTTTGAGATCCACAGATGACAAGCAAGCGCTAGGTATTATTATTAAATGTAATCTACACTTAGGCTCCTTTCTGAGATTTTCTGCCCTGCCATTGGCAGCAATTAAGGAACTCCCCTAGCAGAGACAGCTAGAGGGGATAGCTAGTAACACCACTGCTGAAGCAGCATGAGGAACAGCCTTACCTGAAAACGCCGTGAAGGACACAGAAGGATCCACCAGGTCGTATTTGGTGAAAGCAGCAATGCTGAACCTACGGCAAAGCCAAGACCAGAGGTTAGTCCCAGCCGCTCAGAGGAAATAGGACTGGCCTGACCCTGCCATACAGAAAGAACGTGGTGCTGGGGAAATGGAAACCAGCAATGAGATGGTGCTTGTCTGGGCCAGCTGGGGAGATGGGTGCCAGGAAGACTACACGGGAGCTGGTTTGTGATATTTTCCCCTGATTTTCCTACAGGGAATTTTGAAATATGGGAGGGTGGGGCAGGTTTCTGGACATTCATACATTTCCCAGCCTTTTCCTCGGAGCACCGCCCAATGCAGCCATCTTGGTCCCACTGAGGCCCCCCTGGCGTATGTGTTTGGGGTGCGAGGGAGCTGCAGCCCCGTTCTCACCAAATAGCCATGCTCCCTTTCCCCCTCCACCCCCACTTGTCTGCCAGCATCCGCCAGAGCAGGGGTCCCCTCCTGTGCTCACCTATATTGAGCATTTGCCTTCAGCTTCCCATTGCAGATCTCCCGGGACTGACCACACTCGTCCGTTCCCACCGGCACGGACCAGGTTTGGGGAGTGCTCCTCTTGTCTGGATGGAAAGGATTGGGGAGCAGCACAGCCACGTAGGAGTCCTCCTCTCCGTAATAGTGATCGTACCAGGTGCTGGACACGATTTCCTGGGTGGGCCTCGACACTGGAGTTAAAGACACAAGCGTATCAGCAGCAGCCCCCGCGCCTCGGCGGGGAACTGTGGCCACGGGTCTCAGCGCAGCGGCCGCGGGTGAGAGGTGGGCACTCACACGACTCGTTGCTGGTGACGATGACGGCGTAGTACTCGATCCGGCCATTCTCCTCACTGAATGTATCAGGGGAGATGAGAACTCTGGAGCCAGGCTCGACCTGCGGAACGTCTGCTCGTAGCGGCGGAGGCAGAACTGAAATGGAAACCCAGCCGGCCCAGGGGGGTTAGGGCTGGAGTTTGGCTCGGTCCTGAGCAGTTCCGCCCCACAGCCCCAGCACAGCAGCTTCACTACAAACCAGTCCCAAGCCCCAGCCCCCGCTCCGCATTCAGGGGCTCTGATCTCTGGAATAGGGCCTGCTAGCTAACCGGCAAACCCGACCTGGCAGCTCTTCCTGGGGACCGTGGGAAGACCTACCCTCTGCTGACGTGTTGCAGACCAGAGTCACAGTCCGGCTCCTCAGCCCGTTCCTGCCCACTGCGCTCACGCTGATTCGGTACGAAGAGTCTGGCTCCAAACCCCACAGGCTGGTCTTGTTCCTGGGAGCGATCACCCGAGCCTCAGCCTGGGGGGGGCCCCCGGACAGCCTCTCTGCCGCCAGCTCGCAGGCCTCCACGTCTCCAGCAGGGAAGGTCCAGCTCAGGGAAAAGCCCTTGGAGTCAGGGTGGCACTGCAGATCTTCCACTGGGTCAGGCGCTGAGAAAGGAGACACCCTGAGCTAGGCAGACCCCGCATGGGGTGGGGGCATTTCCAGCCCCAAACCAGGCCATGTGCCCCACAGCAGTTCCATGCCTGCACGGTGCCAAGGTACAAAGCTGGATACCTGGGCCACAGGAACCCCAGCTTGGGCTGGAGTGGCTTGGCCAGGGCCTTTGCAAGAGGGATGGTGAGGCTGGGCCGGGGTTGAGGGCCACGCGGGAGGCCAGGGGCCGGCGTGGCTGTGCCCAGGGCCTGCAGGGGAGAGACATGTTACAGGAGGACCAGGCCAAGGAAGACTCTCTGTGGAATTAGGTTTATTTCGCAGGATGCCAGGCAATGTGGCTCCGTGGGGGCATCTCCCTCCAGTCACTAGCTCACCCCCCTCCCTGCCCTGCACACACCCATTGCGCTCTCCAGCCCCTGCAGCTTCCCGCCCAGCGCAGGCCCATACCCACCTATTGGCACCACCAAGATACCCGTGCTGCTCCAGTAAGGCCCAGCCACGCAGCTCAGGGAAACCGAGTAATTTCTGCCTGGGACCAGCCCCCGGAAGAAGTGCTGGACTTGCCCCCCCGCCAGGGTGTGCCTCTGTGGTAGCGTGTGGTTCCCAGGTAGGGTGACCAGACAGCAAGTGTGAAAAATCAGGACGGGTGTGGGGGGGGGAGAGGGGAGGGGGGGTAATAGGAGCCTATATAAGAAAAAGACCCAAAAATCAGGACTGTCCCTATAAAACCGGGACATCTGGTCACCCTATTCCCAGGATCCCGCAGCCACAGCTGGCAGTAATCCTGCTGGCTGGAGGCGTGGCCCCAGGACACGGCCAGCACTGTGTGGCTCTCCCTGGGCACCGCAGAGAGATTCGCTGGAACCAGAGGGGCTACATTATAAAAACAATCCAAGGGAGAGAGAGTCATTTCCTGAGTCTGCCACATCAACCCCCAGCCCACCCCAGGGCAATACAGTCAGGTATGGGAGACAATCCTTCTAGTCTTCATTTAAGGCAGATCTTTTATTTCTATGCTGCTATTCTTCACATCCTTCCCACGTTACAGTCTCAGATTGCCCGCGGAGACATTTTTGGACTCCTCTCTTTAATTAGTTTCCTAAATAGATAAATGTCTAGTTTATCTAGTTTCCTAGATAAATGTCTATCAGGGATGGTCTAGACAGTATTTGGTCCTGCCATGCGGGCAGGGGACTGGACTCGATGACCTCTCGAGGTCCCTTCCAGTCCTAGAATCTATGAATCTATGAACTCTTTCAGATTTTACCTATGAGATTATTTTCCTATCAGGAAGTGTCACCCTTTAAACGCTCATCTCGGCTGAAACACCAGCTCCCCTCACCATCCTGAGCCGGAACAAAGGCAACGTGGATAAGCAATTAGCCCCTCTATTCAGCAGCTGTGAGGTATAATTCCCATGCAGGTAGACGTACATGCACTAGCTCTGCTCAGGCTAGCGTGCTAAAAATAGCAGGGTGGCTGTGATATAATCCCTCCGCCCCCCGGGTACGTACTCAGGTAGCTAGCCAGAGCCACTGCCTGTGCCACCATGGCCATGCGGCTATTTTTGGCACGCTGGCTCCTGCCGAGCTAGTGCATGTCCATCTGCCCGAGCTGGGTTCTGAACCCACATAAGGGCTTTTGAAGGTGCCTAAATCTAGGCTCGGGCACCTAACGTTCAGCTGCTCTTGATTAGACTGGCCTGGCTGCAGAAAAAAAGTCCATCAGAACGTTGGGAATGCACTGAAAGCTGAACCCCCTGTCTGCTAACACTGATGCCATTTTTTATTTTGAAGGTTTGATGCCCCTGATTGGAAAGATTGGAACAAAGACACAAGTTTAGCCCCGGAGGCTCCCATCCCTGCTGGAGTCTCGCTAAGTTCTTGGCCTTGTCGACACCTTGCAGGCGTGCGCTAGGGGTCTGTGGCTGAAACAGCCCTTCCCTGGCTGGGGAGGAATGATGGCTTTGGGGCTGCGTTGTTACGATTAAAAGCGTTCGCTGCGGATGGTGCAAGGCCCTGAGAGCAAAGGACGCTGGGAAGCCCAGAATGCCTGGCCAAAGAGAGCAATCCCGGGCTGCAGGATCTCCACTGGCTGCTCCCTAGCCAGGGCTTTGGGGTCCTCAGGGGCCGCCGGCTCCCCATCAGCTTCCTAAACCAGAGCCCAAACCCACCTCCTCCAGGGTGCCTGCAGCCCGCAAGCTGTCACACAGCAGCACTAGCTACTCCCTCGCCCCAGCCCACTGCTCTGTGTGCACAGCCCCACCCAGCTCAGCAGTGTTGTATCTCATGCACCGGGCAAAATCGCTGGGACTCCCACCACTCACTCGTCCAGTCGCTGATGTTCCCTGCGAACGTCCGGTAGGGCCCAGCCGCGGAGGCCACCTCCAGCAAATACTTGTGTCCTGGAGCCAGGCCTGAGAAGGTGAACTCGTGGGCATCCTTCCCCACAGATGCATTAGCTGCCACTGTGCCCACTCGAGCGTGGTACAGGGTCAGCGTGTAGCCATCTCGCTCCCCGGCAGCTGCTCCCCAGGACGCACTCAGCCTGTCGGGGCGCCCCTGGTTTGTCAGGTACACATTAGGGGGTGCCAAAGGGTCTGGGGAAACACCAGGAGAGACCATGAAAGCCGCATGCACTAGCAGGGGTTTGTCAGCCACCCAGGCCTGCCTCTGTTATCATTAGCTAAAGGCATCTGGCTTTAACTGCCTTCTTCACTCATGTCCCTCCGGGGGAGGGTGGGTGACACGTTCCCAGTTCAGGTATAGGGCAGAGGATTCCCATTTCCTTTCCCCCACCAGCCCAGGTGCTATTGATTCTGAGTTCGGGTCCGTGCAGCGATCCCTGTGGAGACAGGATGCGGCCATGTCCCATGGGGGACGTGCACAGGCAGCCCTGACCCTTCCCAGATGTGTTTGTGCCAATGGGGAAGAGTTTACAGCGGCTCCCAGCTGTCTCAGGGCAGCGATAGACTGCGCCTTTTGGCACCGCCCTGTGTAGAGATCCCCAGGAAAAAATTGTGCCCCACTTACAACCCCCCACACCCCTTTCGCAGCAGGGCATACTCTGCTGCAGCCTCTCTCAGGATGCAACATGATCTCCCCCCCCACACACACACACTGCTTGGGAGGCAGCCCCAGTCCATCTCTCCCCTTGCCCCACGTGCTCCCAGACAGCAGTAATGGGTGTCCTGCAAGCCGAGAGCTCAGCCCAAGAGGGATTAACATAGCTGTACTGGGGAGCGTGCCGTGGGGTTCACTCCCCCTTACCCCCTGTTCTGTTAGATCTGGCCAGGTGTAGCCCAGGGCATCTGCTGATTGAGCTTCAGTGTCAAACTGATGCCAAACTGGCAACAAAATCCCCCGTGAGCCTCCCGCACCAAGAAATCAGCTACATGCCCGGCTCTGAGCGCAGGCGCCAATGCCACCTCGCACCAGCTCAAAGAGCTGCGCGTACTGGATCCAGGGACCTGCTGCGACTTAGCCTTCAAATCACAGCTCAACATGGCCGAAGCGCAAGGCCCCAAGACCAGGGCTATGTAATGGCAGGCGACAGCGCGGTCCCTAAGGCAGAGTGGGGAGCGGAAATGGGCCAGGGGGAGGGCACAGATGGCACCCCCTGGCAGAGGGGACTCAGGACGCAGCAGGCTGACAGGGACGAGGGGAACTGATTGTGTGTGTCTGTCAGCAGGTGTAGTTCTGTTAATGGTTTGGGGTCTCAAGCTGCTTTTTAGAGGATTATGGGTAAAATGTTCATAAACACCCAGGGGGCTTAGGAGCCTAAGACCCAGTGACTCTTCCTGAGTCTTGGGCCCCTCGGGCACATCTGACCCTAAATCTCTCCCGCTCCCCTCTCAGTGCATTTGGAAACAGCCACGGTTCTATTAGCAAGGGCCAGATCCTTCCCAGTGCTGCCTGTGGGTCAACTCAAAGATTGGCCAAACGGGCATCAGGGGTCTCACGGCCATTGTGTCTCAAGGAATTCCAGTTAGATTAGTTCAGTTTATACATATAAAGATGCTTTTCTCTAACGACCAGCCCGTCACACTCAGCCTGGGAGCTGAGAGTCAAGCCAGCCTCTTTCCTCCATGCACATCATCCTCAGAAACTCGGACGCAGGTGAGGAGAGTTATAGGTGTAACCTGTGACTGAGACATAATCCTGTATACTCATCAACTGGCTCCTGGTTACTGGGGAGGAGGCATGAGATGGAAAGAACCCAGCTTGACTCTCAGATCCCAGGCTGAATGGGGAGGGCTGGCTGTTAGGGGAAAACAAAAACCATTTGCTTGTAAAACTGAGTGGATTTGATACAGAAATCAGTGAAAGACAATAACCCCAGGGCTCATTTTACAGAATCGATTTCCAGAGTAGACACAGGTTCGATCCGTCATGGCCACTAAGTATGAGGTCATACCCCAATCCTCCAACGGGGTGGGTCTCGGCTTACTCATCCTGAATTCACTGAGCAGATGCCCCCTGGTTCTAGGTTCACCTCTGGCTCCCACATAGCTGCGGAGCTAAAGTGCATATGGTTCTGGTGACACGTCACAGGATCCAGAGGGAACTGGGAACTCACTGATCAATGCCACAGACCATCTCTGGGATTCACAGCTGGGAAGGGCGGACCAGTTCTGCTTGGCTCCCAGGGCTGTGAACTCACAGAGGCTTTGTTGATGCTGCTGGGGAACCCGTCTAAGGCTCGGATTGGCTCACTATTAAAATCCTGCTACTCACATGTCCAGTCGCTGACGTTCCCCGCAGACATCCCGTAGGGCCCAGCTGTGGAAGCCAGCTCCAGCAGGTACTGGCTTCCTGGGGCCAGGTTCACAAAGGTGAAATTGTGGGTGTCCTTCCCAACAGAGACCCTCGCTGCCATGGCACCCGATCCCGCGTGGTACAGGGTCAGCATGTAGCCGTCCCGGCCCCCTGCTGCAGCTCCCCAGGATGCGGTCAGCCTGTCGGGGTGCCCCTGATTCATCAGGGACATGTTAAGGGGTGCCAGAGGATCTGGGGAAACATCAGATCTTATATCACAAACAGGGCAGAGTGAATGGGATCCTCAGCATGACAGACAGTGCACTGCGTGGTATGTGCATCCTGAGGGTAAGGGGGGGCCTTGCTGTCACACATCCCTCCCCCCCACTGACACACTTCCCTGCACTCCTCCATCTGCACCCCATGCAGTGCTGCTACTTTGCCATCTGCCCCTGTTGTGACAGCCTGTGACCCACGAACTTCTGAACGCCACCTGGCAAGAGGGTTACAGGAATCTCCTGATTCTGGTCTGTACATTCTGGTTCCCCAAAGACTATCAGGTGAAGTTTGAAATGAAAGCCGGTGTCACTCCGCTCACCACCATCACTGTGAAAGGTCAGCACAGATGCTATGTGAGGAGATATGTATACATTGGAAATCTATATCAAGGGATTAGTCACCAGCAAAGAAGGAAACCAGGCTGAGAAGTGTCTCTCCCTCTCTGTCGCAATGTGAATCAAGCACCCTAAGCTAACACAGCAGACACCCATTTACATACAAAGTCAACTGTTAAACGAAGAGCTGTGAAATCACCAGGAAAGGAGTACAGGCGGGGGGGGGGGGGGGAGAAGGGGGGCTTTTCTCCTGTCTGGGAGCAAAGACAATGAACGGGGCAGGGGGTATTTCTAGAAGGCAAGGATAACACCCGGGCAACCTTCACTGAAGAACAGAAAGGACAGCGCTTTTCACTTCCCGAATGCAGGTCTCGGGCTGGGCAGTCCTGGCTGGAAAGGCGGGAGAGAACTTTGGGTGAGCTAAAATGTCTCCAACGCATCATCAGTGATCTACAACCCATCCTGGACAATGATCCCTCACTTTCACAGACCTTGGGAGGCAGGCCAGTCCTCGCCCACAGACAACCTGCCAACCTTAAGCATATTCTCACCAACAACCACGCACCGCACCATAACAACTCTGACTCAGGAACCAACCCATGCAACAAACCTCGATGCCAACTCTGCCCACATATCTACACCAGCAACACCATCACTGGACCTAACCAGATCAGCTACAACATCACCGGCTCATTCACCTGCATGTCCACCAATGTTATATATGCCATCATATGCCAGCAGTGCCCCTCTGCTATGTACATTGGCCAAACTGGACAGTCACTACGCAAGAGGATAAATGGACACAAGTCAGATATCAGGAATGGCAATATACAAAAACCTGTAGAACACTTCAACCTCCCTGGCCACACAATAGCAGATGTAAAGGTAGCCATCTTACAGCAAAAAAACTTCAGGACCAGACTCCAAAGAGAAACTGCGGAGCTCCAGTTCATTTGCAAATTTGACACCATCAGATCAGGATTAAACAAAGACTGTGAATGGCTATCCAACTACAGAAGCAGTTTCTCCTCCCTTGGTGTTCACACCTCAACTGCTAGCAGAGCACCTCACCCTCCCTGATTGAACTAACCTCGTTATCTCCACACTGATATATACCTGCCTCTGGAGATTTCCATTACTTGCATCTGAAGAAGTGAGGTTCTTACCCACGAAAGCTTATGCTCCCAGTACTTCTGTTAGTCTCAAAGGTGCCACAGGACCCTCTGTTGCTTTTTACAGATTCAGACTAACACGGCTACCCCTCTGATGACAGACTGGAGGTTACCTTGGTAGTTAAGTTTAGTCTCTAGAAAGCGTGTTCTGATTTTGTTTGATATGCAGCCACTCATTTCCAATATCCTCATTCACTAGCCCTTGAACCTTTAGTCTCTGTACACACTAAAGCTTAGCATGTGTGTGAGCAGGCAGGTGTCCATGTCTGCACGTCTGCGTAAGTGGACGTGTGTGAGCGTGTGCACATCCACGTGTGCATCCATCTGTGTGATCGTGCACATGGGCACATCACCGTGGGCACATTCTGTCCATGTGCACAGGGCCGGCCTTAGCAAGAGCGGGGCCCGATTCCTGGCCGCCGGCAAGCCCCGCCCCCAGGAATCGGGCCCCGCTAGGGCTGGGGTTGTGGGGTTTGGGTCCGGGTCGGAGCCGCTGGGGCCGGGGCCGGGCCGGAGTCGCTCGGCCCGGGGCCGAGCCGGCGCGCTCGGCTGGGGACGCGGCCGGCGCCCCGGGGCCCGAGCCAGAGGCGCCGGGGCTGGAGGGGCTCAGGACGGGGCCGCTCGGGCCAGCGCCCCAGGGCCCGAGCCGGGCTGGGGGTGCTCGGCCGGGGCCGGAGCCGTGGGGCCGTACTGGGGGTGCTTGGCCGGAACTGGGGCCACTGCCCCGGGGCCTGGGCCAGAGCCAGAGCCACTCGGCCAGGGCCGGGCTGGCGCCCCGGGGCCTGAGCCGGGCCAGAGCCAGAGCCGCTTGGCCGGGGCCGGAGCCGCTCGGGCCGGGGGTGCTCGGCCGGCACCAGGCCCAGGCCGGAGCCATGGGGCCGGGCCGGCGCGCTCGGCCGGGGCTGGTGCCCCAGGGCCCGTGCCGGGCTGGAGCCAGAGCCGCCGGGGCCGGGGCCGGGGCCGGGGCCGGGGCCGGACTGGGCCGCGCCGGGCCTCCCAGGAGCCCTCCTCGCATCCCCCCCCAGCTTACCTGTTGCTGCCGCCGCCTGCCCCAGCTTCTTTTCAGACTTCCCGCGAACATCTGATTCGCGGGAAGCAGGGGAGGGGGAAGAACAGGGGGCGGAGCATTCAGGGGAGGGGAGGAGGGGGAAGTGAGCTGGGGGCGAAGTGGACAGCTGCGGGGCCCTCTTAGGCGCGGGGCCCAATTCAGCCGAATCGGCTGAATCGGCCTAAAGCCCGCCCTGCATGTGCACGCACCTATGTGAGAGTGCATCTCTCTGTGTGTTTGGGCACGTGGCTGTGTATATCCGGTGCGTGTCTGTGTGAGTGTATGTGTGTGCACACCGGTGTGCACACGCTTCTCCCCATGGGAACGGGCAGTGTGCAGGGGAGGGTAGCCCACCTCCCCTTATCCCAGGAATGGGAAAATGTTTTGGCCCGAGGGCCACATCTGGGTATGGAAATTGTATGGAGGGCCATGAATGCTCACAAAATTGAGGCTGGGATGCAGGAGGGGGTGAAGGCTCTGGCAGGGGGTGTGGGCTCTGGGGTGGGCTGGGGATGAGGGATTTGGGGTGTAGGAGGGGGATCAGGGCTGGGGGTTGGGGTGAGAAAGGGGCTCAGGGGTGCAGGCTCCGGGCAGTGCTTACCTCAAGCAGCTCCTGGAAGCAGTGGCATGTGCCACTTTGACTCCTACGCAGAGGCGTGGCCAGACGGCTCTGCGCGCTGCCCCATCCACAGGCGCCACCCCTGCAGTTCCTATTGGCTGCAGTTCCTGTGCACTGGCGGTGCTTGGGGCGGGGGAAAGCGCGCGGAGCCCCCTGTGTGCCCCTAAACGTAGGAGCTGGAGGGGGGACACACCGCTGCTTCTGGAAGCTGTGCAGAGCCACAGTACATGCACGCAGAGCGACCCCAGACCCTGCTCCCCGGCTGGAGCTCGAGGGCCGGATTACATCGGCTCGCGGGCCGGATGTGGCCCATGGGCCATAGTTTGCCCACCCCTGCCTTAGCCACTGATGTCACCGGCTGGCATCTGAGCACCTGCCAGCACTCAGCAGCGTCCCAGATGCTGTTCTGCGCTTGCAAGGGCCTCCTGCTCCATTTGCAAGCAGCACCCCCTTGATGCGTCCCCCCTTTACAACCCCAGCACTCACAGGTCCAGTCGCTGACATTGGCTGCGGCCGCCCTGTAGGGCCCGGCGATGGAGACCACCTCCAGCGAGTGCCTGTGTCCTGGGGCCAGCTCTGCGAAGGTGAAATTGTGGGCGTCCTCCCCAGCGACGGCCCTGGCTGCCACCGCATCTGATCCCGCGTGGTACAGGGTCAGTACATAGCCATCGCGGCCCCCGGCGGCTGCTCCCCAGGACGCGCTCAGCCTGTCGGGGTGCCCCTGGTTTGCCACACGCACAGCCAGAGGGGCCAGAGGGCCTGGGGGTGAAACCAAACACTTCAGGGTATGGTGCCTGCAACTGTGGACCGCCCAGCCCAGCCTCATAGCTAGGGCATGCCGGGGGAGAGCCAGGCACGTCCGAGCTGGGCTGGGGCCCCTGATCTGTCCCACCCGGCTCTGTTGGGGCTGGCGGGAAGATGCCGATGGCCTCGGCTCTGTCACAGAACTGCCTCGCCACCACTGGGGCTTCTGAACCAGCCTTGACTGGGACTCCCCCACCTTCCCCTGCCCTGCCCCAGCCTTTCTCTTGGATTCCCCGGGCCCATGAAATCTGGCCACGTTCCCAGCAGAGGCTGCTCGAGCTGGATGTAGTGGGAGGATGTGAGTGAAGGGGTTGCGGGGGGAGGAGGGGCAGGGAAAATCCAGCTGGCTGGGATGATCTGCAAGGACCTAAAGGGCTTGCCTATCCCCCACACAACTCCAGTCCCGATCCAAGGCATCGAGAGCATGGGGTGCAGGCAGGGAAGGCAGGCTGCCCCCAAGACCTCTCTGGGATGTTGGGCATGATCCCAGTGTCCAGGCACAGTGCAGGAGGGACAGAGCTGTAGGACTGGTAGAGCAGCTTCTGTGCCTTGCCCTGCCAGGATCCAGGGAGAAGGCCTTAGGAAAACACTGGCAATATATTTACTGTTCTCAATGGCTGACCCCATCGTGGAGGTGCCCCCCAGTACCAGGCAGGATTGGGTGGCGTCCCCCAGGTCCCAACTGCACATGGGCAGATGGAGTGAAAGTGGCACCCGGGACTGGACGCCATGCAGGACACAACTCTGGGAGGAGATGGGTCTCCCCAAGCCAAGGCTGTGACGGGAGAGCCAAGGGGCCCCTGGCAACAGGGAGGGGCACTCACGTGTCCAGTGGGTGAGGTTCGGGGTGCTGGAGTGGTAAGGCCCTGCCACGGTGCTCACTCCCACGCTGTAGCGGGTGCCCGGGATCAGGTTCTGGAAGGTGTGGTTCCTAGCGCCCCAGGGGAGCAAAGCGTGGCCAACGTGCCTGCCAGAGGAGGTGTCGTACAGATCCACGGTGTAGCCCTCTCCTCCCCCTTCTGCCCCCGTCCAGGAGACCTGAAGGGCGGAGGCAGAGGGGCTGGCCAGGGTGAGGTTGGCAGGGGCCAGAGGGTCTGGAAAAGAAGGGGAGACACAGTCAGCCTCCGCTGGCAGAAGCAATCACAGCTTCTGTCCCACCTGCCCTTGCCAGGGGCACAGCCCGCCCCAGCAGGAGCCTCCTCTCATCCAACAGGTGGGGGCGCTATCAAGCACTGGTCTCCAGCTTGCATCTCCCGAGAGCAGCTCACATCACAGACACCAGGGACCAAGCTGGCCACACGGCAGCTCCAAGGGGGGTACTGGTCCATGTAGCACAGAGGGCAACACCCCTGGGCCCTGCAGTCGGGTAAGGGAGGAGGTGTGGGGGTCAGGGACTGGCCCCCAGGGATGGCAGGGTCAGAGTGGGGCCTGGCACCCGAAGGCCAAAGGCAGGGATGCTGCAGTGGGGCTGGGCAGAGTGGGGCTGTTCCCCAGGGGCGGCAGGAGAAGAGGGGTCCCTAGCAGTGAAGGATCAGAATGGGGGAGAGGGAGCCAGGCTCTGAGCAGGGCAGAGGGGGGCGTAGGGTCAGAGCTGGGGGGTTGATCCTGGGCCCGTCACACTCACATGTCCATTGGGTGACGTTGACAGAGGAGGATTCGTAGGGACCTTTCACAGCAGTGACTTGTGCAGTGAATCTGCTGCCCGCTGCCAAGCGAGTCCAGGTGATGTTCTGAGCGTTGGGTCCCAGGGACTGAGCTGTCTCTATGCCCCAGGGCACCAGGCTGTACAGAATAACCCGGTAGTGGTCCCTGCTCCCAGGGGGTTCGTCCCAGGCAGCGTGCAGCACCGAGGAGCTGCCTGAGTTGGTGAGGCTCACGTTGGCAGGAGCAGCTGGAACTGCAGGGCAAAGGCAGAGAGGGAGGAGTCAGGGCAAGAGGGAGCCACAAGGGAAGGGAAAATCCCACCACTCGCGTGCAGCCACCTCTGAGGAGGAGCCTGACACTCCTTCAACAGCCCACAGCAACAGCTCGGGATGTGATGAAGGATCCTGTGCAGTTGAAAGGGCAGGGGGACGGAGGCAGACAGCAATTGTTCCTGTAGCAATCTGGCCAGGAGATCAGCTTTTTATACATGGTGCCAAAGCATGGCACCTCTGGCAGGACAACACCTCCAGCCCTGCACGGGGGCACCCCCCTCTCTAACGCCATCACCTCTCCAGTGCTCCTGGCTGTTCTCCCCTCTGAGCCAGACTGAGACCCTGCGAATGCACAGCCCGGCGGCAGGCAGGGCGCTTACCTGTGCAGCCGGTGACATTCTGGGGGTCGGAGCTGTAGGGTCCGGCGAGAGCGGAGATTCCAATGTGGTAACAAGATCCTGGTGCCAGCCCCGCCAGGGAGACGTTGGTGCTGTCCTTCCCCGCATTCACGTGTCTCCCAGCTGCCAGGGAGCCCTCTTCATACACGCTGACCAGGTAGCCATCTCTCTGTCCTGCAGAGGCCTCCCAGCGCACTGCCAGAGCGGAGGTGCTGCCCCCGTTGGTCACGGCTGGGGACAGCGGTGTCAGAGGGGCTAGCAGGGAGAAAATGTGTCATGGGGCCCACAGGGCAAACACGGCACGTGCCACGTGTCCTTAGAGCAAGAGTAGGAGAGCCAGCGCCCCAGGCACTTCACAGCCAGACTAAGGCACGGTGGGTGCTTGAGATCTCAGCTCCTCACCCCGTTCCCGTTCCATGCGGCTGCACGACGACGGTGACAGCCTAGGGTAATAGCACGTGTCTGACGGGGGTGAGGGCCAGAGGGCCCCATTCTCTGACTCCTTCCTGGGCAGCAAGGGCCTGGGGCTAGGGCAGAACGGCACTCCTCCCCCAGCCAAGACTCCCTTTCCCCCTGTGCCGTGCCCCTACAGCCAGGTACCTGCTAGTGCCATCCTCCCCCAGGGGAGCACTAAGAATCAGAGGGGTCGAGTCTGCTGAGCCCAGCCGCAAACGTAAAGGGGACTCGGGGGGCACTTCTCTGACCCAAACCAGCCCACCAGCAGGGGTTTGGTTTGGATCAGAGGCCTGGCTGAGATCCCCGGGATTCTGCCTAGCATTGATATGGATGAGCAGGTCAGTCTTGGGGGATCTGTACCCCAAACCAGTGCCCTGTGGAAGCCCCGGTGTGGCGGCCGCCCTCTGGGCTGATGCAGCAGGGTCTGAACCAGGGACCTCCAGAGCTAAGAGAAGGAGCTGCTACGGCTTGAGCGGAACGCTCTATGGCCCAGGCCTGTAACAGACTCACACTCCGTGTGGCTCAATGGAGAGGGGCCCTTTAACACAGCAGGCGGATACACCCACACCACCAGGCCCATGCTATACCTGTGTAGCCGATGGCTGTCTGCGAGGAGGTGCGGTGGGGTCCGGCCTGTAAGACGACCTCCACCCGGTACCGCACCCCAGGCACCAGGCCGTCAAAGTCGACGTGAGCAGCTCCGCGCCGTACAGACACGTTCCTGATGATGGACAGAGACTCATCCGCGTAGAGCTGCACCCAATGATCTCCCGCCCCGCCCAACTCCATCCAGCCCACATGCAGCTCCCGGGGGCTTGGCCCGCGTGTCACACTCATGTTGGCCAGCGACACAGGGTCTGGGGCGGGGAAACAAAGGCAGGAAGATGTGTTAGACGGGGGGAAAGAAGAAAAACTGCCATAGCTCATGGGGATGCTGGGAGCCTGAATTCATCTGTATGGTAGGTGCCCAGATACTATGGTGATAGGCACCACAGAACCCAGGACCTTCCTATCTGCAGCACAAATCACTTGGGCAAAAGGAGAAGTTCCATTCATTGGCAGCAGCAATAGCAGACTGTTATCTAGCCGGCCAGTGCGTAACCCAAGCCGTTTGGGACACAGTTCTGAGGTGCCCTGTGTACTTCCAGCGCTACACATGAGGCTGGCATTGCCACTGAGGGCAGACAACTCTCAGCCCAGCATCCCCGCAATGAGAGCAACGGGCAGACACAGCTGGCCCCGGAAGCTGCCTCTCCTCCGCTCCCTTCATGCCTGTTACAGCGCGAGCCCCCGTGTCCAAGCTAGGACCCCAGTTCCACATGTGAACGCTGGAACTGGCAGGCAGGCCCCTCAAAGCCATCCCAGGCACTGAGGCTAATGCCAGGCCCCTAAATCCATATTAGGCACCCAACGATTTCCAGCAGCGCTGAGCACTCATGGCTCTTGCTGAACTCCTCTTCACCCATCCGCTTTGGCCTAGCAGTCTCTGTATCATAAACTCACAGACTTTAAGGCCAGAAGGGGCCATTGTGATCAGCTAGTCTGACTTCCTGCACATCGCAGGCCACAGAGCCTCACCCACCCACTCCTGCAATGGACCCCACCTCTGGCTGAGTTACTGAAGTCCTCAAATCATGGTTTAAAGACTTTACAGAAAATCCACCACTGAGACTAGTTTAAACCTGCAAGTGACCCGTGTCCCGTGTTCCAGAGGAAGGCGAAAAATGCCCAGGGTCTCCGCCAATCTGAGCCAGGGAAAAATTCCTTCTTGACCTCAAATATTGCAACCAGTTAAACCCTGAGCACGTGGACAAGACCCAGCAGCCAGACACTGGGAAAGAATTCTCTGTAGTAACTCAGAGCCCTCCCCATCTAGTGTCCCATCCCCAGCCATTGGAGATATCTGCTGCTAGTGGTCGTATCATTGCAAACGCTGGAAGCAGAGACCAAGGGGATGTCTACACCACAGTCCGGAGGTGTAACCACAGCCTGTGCAGATGTACCCAGCTAGCTTGGACACTGATAGCAGTGACGCCATGGCAGTGCAGGCTACCTGCTCTGGAACACACCCAGTGCAATAGAATGCTAAAGTGTATTGCACTGTTCAGCCATTACATGTAAAATGTAGTGTAAAATACCTTATTTAAAGCTTACCTCAGCAGGCAGAGGATTAAAACACCTTATAATGAACCTATTTGGTATAGAAGCAAGCTCTGTAGCCAGTCCATATCTGATACAGAAGCATGACATGGTGCCAAGAGTAAACTAAGAGCAAAAAAAGAAGGAAAACAGCAACAAAGGTTGCAGGATATCATCAACATGCCACTCTTCAATGCTCCAGAGAACTGCAGCTTTCACAAACCTTCCCAATGGACAGACTGGAAGCAGTATTTTGCAAGATTTCAAATTGCAAACAAGCTGCACAAACGAACTGGAGATATACAAATACCTGCTTTAATTGCTTCTATGGGGAAGCAGGCAGAGCATATCTTTAAATCCTTTGATTTTACTAAAGACAGTCACAAAGATGACTATGAGAAGGTTCTGGCTATGTTTGATGCATACTTTATACCTCAGAGAAACATGGTTTATGGAAGAGCATGTTTTCACCAAAGAATTCAAGAAACAGGAAAATGTTGACTGTTTTATAAGAGCTCTGCATACATTGGCTGAAAACTGATTTGTGGAATGCAAAACAGGAAAATATCTTTTCTAGCGAAACTGACAAACTTGAAAGTCCTGAAACCAGCTTAGAAACTGTAAACAGACACTTGAGTGTTAAAAGTCATTATCATAAAATCCCTGAGGCAAGGTGAGAGAACTCCCAGGCTAAGAGGGACAAATTCCAGCCTACATGCACAAGGTATGGGAAAAAATCATATCCCAAGAGATGATGCATGTCCAGCCAGAGGCACACGGTCTAATAAATGCATTAAATATGGACATTTTGCAGCTGTTTGCTGCAACAAAGCAGTCAGGGAGTTGACTCATATTGCAGACAATCAAAAGCCATTGTTTCTGCGATCTATCACTTGTGATGACATAGAACCTGCCTGGAGAGTGAAACTGAATATTCTCGGCAAGACTATTGACTTTAAAACTGACTCAGCAACTGATGTCATAGTCATATCTCAGAGGGTACTTACAACCATCTTCAACCCCTCCCAGAGCTGAAGTCACCTGACACAGCTCTCACTAGCCCTGGTTGTATTCTGAACTGCATGGGCTAGTTCACCACAGAAACAACTTACAAAGACAAAAGCTGTGCATTCAGATTGTATGTGACCAAAGGACCACAGACCGACAGCCTTCTCAGCCGCAGCGTGACACCATGATGGGCCTAATGAGAAAGGTAGAAGAACTCAATGGAATATTTGGTGATACTGGACTTTTGAGAGGAAATCCAGTACAAATAACCTTACGAGACAATACTGAACCATATAGTGTACATACACCTCACAGCATTCCTATCCCATTACTTCATAGAGTGGAAACCGAGTTAAAGAGAATGGAGCGGATTGGCATAATTGAGAAAATCTCTGAGCCAGCAGCATGGTATGCCTCAGTGGTACTGGTTATAAAGAAAAATGGAAAAATATCAATCTGTGTGGATCTTAAAAGACTTAATGAAGCAGTTGTGAGAGAAACAATCTATCCGCCCAACACTGGCTGACTTCCTCCCCAAAGTGAAAGGAATGACAGCATTCTCCAAGCTGGATGCCTCAAGCGGATTCTGGCAAATTCCTTTAGCCAAAGAAAGTGCTAAAATGACTACATTTATCACACCGTTTGGATGGTTTTGCTTTCAAAGATCACCTTTTGGGATTGCCAGTGCCCCATACAATTTTCAAAAAAAGATGGCCGAACTGTTAACGAACTCAAACGGAGTTGTAGTTTTAATGGACGATATTCTGATATATTGATCTTTGATGGAAGAACAACAAAACCCTCAATGAAGTCCTAAGCCTAATCAGTCAGTCTGGGCCGCCTACCCCAAATCGTGACATTGTGAATACTGTAAATGGTAGGAATGTAGAACGTAAAGGGGGAGATGTAATGGAACGCTAAACTGTGTTATACTGTGTGTAAAATATCTTATTTAAAGCTAACCTCAGCCATAGCGGGCAGAGCATTAAAGGATCTTATGCTGAACACATCTGGCGTTTATAAGCAAGCTTGTAGCCAGTCCACATCTGGTACAGGAACATGACACCAGCCCATGCTGCCGCAGCTTCACTGCTATTGTTATTGGTGCCAGCTAGATCAAAGCTACGTCTACACATGCTGCAGCCACACCTCTGATTGCAGCGTGGACAGACCCAGAGTCTCCAGTACTGCAGGTGATGCCAGGATCCCACACCATGCAGGAGACCATCCCCACAGGCCGCAGCCTGTACTCACACGTCCACGCCGTGGCAGATGGCGCCGAGGCTCTGTAGGGTCCCGCCAGGGCCGTCACCTCCACGGAGTATTGGATCCCGGGGAGAAGCCCCAGGAAAGTGAAGTTCTGAGTGTCTGGCCCCACTGAAACGTTCTGTTGCATCAAGAGCTCCTTGCTGTAGAGGTGGATGAGGAACCGGTCTCTGTCCCCGGAAGCGCTGTGCCAGGCAGCAGAGAGACCCAGGGGGTGTCTTTTACTGGTCAGTGTCACGCCAGATGGGGCCAAAGGGTCTGAAAGAAAGAGGTGGGTAAGTGGCTAGTAGCATGGCTAGTAGCGTGCCTTGCCATGGATGCAGAGGAATGAGATGCAGAGAGTGGGACGGGGGCCCAGGATCTGGAGCTGGGGCTCGTGAGGGAGAAAGGCTGGGCTGGGCTGGAGGTTTTGACACAGGCTTGCTGGGGCAGGAGATGTGGGTTCTATTCCCATCTCTGTCATGGTGCGAGCCGATCAGCCAGCCTTGGTGTGCCTC